>NW_022589706.1:49067227-49373679 GCF_004348235.1 Phoca vitulina
CCACCCCCCACCACTCCAGCAACCCTCAGTTTCCTGAGATTAAGAATTCCTCATATGGGATCTTAAAGATGGTAATAAGGGGGGGAAGTAAAATAGCTCTTTAATAATTTCCTTATCAATTACATGTTAATATCATATGTGGACATAGTGGAATACATAAAATATATAATTAAAATTAATTTCATCTTTTTCACTTTTTTTAATGTAGTTACTAGAAAATTTAAACTTTTTTTTTTTTTTAAAGATTTTATTTATTTATTTGAGAGAGAATGAGAGAGAGCACATGAGAGGGAGGAGGGTCAGAGGGAGAAGCAAACTCACTGCCGAGCAGGGAACCTGATGCGGGACTCGATCCAGGGACTCCAGGATCATGACCTGAGCCGAAGGCAGTCGCTTAACCAACTGAGCCACCCAGGCACCCTGGAAAATTTAAACTTTGTGCTTTGCATTATATTTCTATTGGACACAGCTGTTCTAGGCCATCACCTAGTATGTTATAAAGTGTTAATAGCTAAGAATATTATGTACATTATTTCATTTCATGCTCACCACAGATTCTTGAGGTATCATCCCTATCTTACAGATGATGAAACTGAGGTATAGCAAGATTAAATGGCTTGTCCGATATCCACAGCTGGTAAGTGATAGAGCTGAGATTCATACTTAGATCAGACTCACACCAGAGCCCACACAGAATAATTTATTGGGATACTCACCTCCCTTGAATTATAAAAATTTTGATCAAATATGCTCAGAAATTTATTTTTTGAATACCACCTAAATCATCTAGCCAATTACAAACACTGAAAAAATTCAGGCAGAAGATGAGTAAAATCTCATCTGATTTGTTTCCAAAACAGAACCCAAACTGGTCCAGCCAAGTATGGTAATGGCAAAACAGTGAGAAACAACTGATAGGGTCACAGAGGAACCAAAACTCAAATTAGGCATAGGTTTAAATACTTCCTGGGGCGCCTGGGTGGCTCAGTCGGTTAAACATCTGCCTTCAGCTCAGGTCATGAACCCAGGGTCCTGGGATCGAGCCCCGTGTCGGGCTTCTTGCTCAGTGGGGAAGCCTGCTTCCCTCCGCTCTCTCTGCTTGCCACTCCCCCTGCTTGTGCTCTCTCACTGTCAAATAAATAAAATCTTTAAAAAATAAATAAGTAAATAAATATTTACCGAAGTACTGTGTCACAAACATGTATCTAAACAATGAATACAAATTATTCATTTCTCACAGTTTCTTCATTTCATTCCTGAAGGAATTTTTCCAAGCAATTCAAAGTCTTGGCCAATTGGCCTTCATCAAAATAATAGCGAGAGCACAGGGATAGTTTTAGAAGGTGAAGAATTGCTCCACAGGAGGCTAATTATTTGAAACTTGAATTTACACTCACTGCACATTAATTTCTACACCTTATCAGGCTCTCAAATTGCCTTTAGAAAATAATAGTGGCAGTGAAATCCAACCAGATTCCCTGATGCTGCTTTAGAAACCCATTAGCATCTCGAAGTGGAATGTGATTCTGTCACCCATGTTGTAAATCTAAATATTTTCTACAACTATTAAAAGGTAAGAGTAAGACTAACAAGTGAGATTGGCTGTATAGTTCATCATGTTATTGGCGGTGCTGATTCTCCAGGTTTATTTCCTGAGTAAATAATATGCTATAGTAGTATAATAGTGTCTGAAACTCTCTACCTGGGCTCTGTGAATTACTGGTCAGACTAACAAGCTCAAAGAAACCCCTCTGAACTTTTTTCCCCAACTACAAATACACACACACGTTCATTTTCTGTTTATCTTTGCATATATATGTGCCTTTGTTTGTATATGTTGCACTTTGCATTAGGACAAAAATACTTGTATGGATTGAATCAGATGTACCATTTGAAATCATGTTACATGTCACTTTATGTAGTGACAGCAGGTGGGACCGGATTCTTTTTGTCCATGCTAGCTCTATCCAGATTTTAACTCTTTTAAGTTTTCATTGAAATCAACTCTCTTCTTGAAATCTGAAGTACACCTACCCAGATATCTGGTCTGTGTCCCTTTCCAAAATGGCCCTGCAGCTAACTAGTGGTCATTTAAAGTGTAAGTCAAACATATAGTTAAGGTGCATTCCCTCACAAGAGTTATTTGCATTTTTATAAGAAACTCTTAAAGTCTGAAAAGATTTATGCACTTGGGAATAAATATGTTACAGTATAAGTTTCACAGGCAGGTATTGTGGAGAAAATAAACAGTCCACTTCCTCAGACACTGTCATTTTGCCTGCAACCTTCACACTACACCAGTCGTGGTCTTACGAGTACTACTTAGCTGGAAATTCACATGTAAGTTTTACCCTCCAACCAACTTTCCCTCCCATTCTCCTTCTTTCTCTCCTTCAACAAATATTAATGGAGAAGGCCAAATATTTATTACCTATACCAGGCCCATGTAGTAAACACATACCTTATAGATGTGGGTTTAGGTGGGGTGTATAAGCATAAGGAAGAGTCAGTCAGCAAACGTTAAGCCCTTTAGAAATAATGGCAGAGATAGAAAACTGGATACCCAAACCTGAACTGTTGGAGAAGGGACATGAAGGTGGAATCTTTCAGCTCTCTTTGAAGTTACTGCTGCTTGTTCTGCTCCTATAGCTTTCCCCAGCTGCTGACACATCTGTCTGAGATCACAGTAAGCTTGGTTGCTTTAATACCCGGGTATCTGTTCTGTTAACTCCTGCTGGAACCTGGCACCTCCACCCTTCTATCAGGCCAGATCATCATCATTACCCCCCAGGCTGACCTCAGGCCCAGCCAGTGGCTCTCATGTGGACTCCCTGTTAGAAGCACACCTCGGGCAGCAGACAGTCACAAACTACTCCCCACGGCTGTGGGAAGAGGTGACAAGCTGCTAAACTCAGTCATATTTTATCAAAGCCTCTGATCTCTGGTTTGATCTTTGCCAAGATCTGTGACACAAACGGGTCTCTACTCACAAGGCAACTAGCGCTTACTAAATAAGTTCCCCCCTTCTACTTTGAGCACCCTACTGCCTATATAATAATGCTGTCTAATAGGATCCAGGGTCAAAGTAAATAAGGTAAAAATAGGCACTCTGCAATAGAGAACATTTTTCCATTCACCCTACTGGCTCATTTTAGAGCCCAGCACTTGAGCAAGGCTCTTATTTGTCCTTGCCTGAAGGGCATCAGTAGGTCATATTCTGTCCGTTCCTTTTTGGCTAGAAATAGGTAAGTTCTAAGAGGAGACATGAGGTAAAATCATTCTAGCTGTGCTGCACATTAATTCTATTAGATAAACATATAACATGTTCAACACGTATCATGAGTAATTGAATTATACTTCAGCAAGAAATGGCAAAAATAGTCCTGTTTTCTTGGATTTTCAACAGCTCTTTTTTAAAAATGGCCTGATTAAAGGAAAATTTGAACTCATTGTGGACAAAAGAATTCTGAAAGCCGAGGAAAAGTGAAATAAGTCAGGCATATTGAACGGGATGAGAAAAAGGAAATCATTTAGAGCTTGAACACCTGACAGGGCAAGGACTGTGAACTTGATTCTTTAGGGAACAGGAAGCCCCTATGGGATTTAAGAGTAAGAATGGAAATGCCAGAACCTCAGAAAGAATTCCTGGAACAGTGGCAGTAGGCAGAAACGGAACAGATGGACTACTTACGACCAAAGTGTTTCCGTGAAGAGAATCATTCAGGTAGAGACTAGGGCAGCAGTGGAGGGAGAGGAAAAAAACTACAAATATAAAGTGAAGCAGCGAGATTCGGCAATCGATGCAACAAGTAAAGGGCAAAGATATATAAAGCTATCGCTGAGGTTTGGGGTTTGGATGTCAGAAAGACCAAAACTCAAAGCTGCTGCCACCGTGAAATACTATTAAGGAGATAATTACAGTGGGAAGGGCAGGAACAAGAAAAAAAAAAATCTTACCCTGGTTCCAAACATCACCAGATTGACCATCACCAGGACTTAACAGGCACATCAAAAACTGAACGGAAGGCATTCCAAATTCAAGAAATGTAGTTTCAAATACATGAGAAAAATATGACCAATGCATGATCAGAACAAACTCAAACAAGCACATCGGGCAGTGACCCCGGGCAGGAGGTCATAAGTTAAAAAGATTTAGCCACTGATTGACTCAGCTTATCACTTTTTATTTTGCAGTAAAATATGAGCCATAAAGAAGAATTAGGAAGAAGAGCAGCATGGCATTAAAGACAGGACTGGTCTAAAAATTAGGTAACCTAAGATTTAATGTCCACCTGTGGACCCCCTTGACATTACCTCACCTGGTTTTCTTCCTGCCTCAGTGTCTATTATTACTCAGTCTTTATTCCCGGCTATTCTCTCTGCCTCAGATCTGAATTTTGGAGGGGCCCAGGACTTAGCTTGCAGTTCTCTTTTCTATCTGTTCTCCCTCCCTAAGAGACTCTATCTTGTCCCAGGGCTTCTAATACCCTCAGTATGCAGATGATTCCCAAATTTCTCTCTGTAGTGCTGACCTCCTCATTCAGCTCCAGACTTATAATCCAACAGCCCAATAGCCCCCTGAAAATCCCTATGGAGATATCTTACAGGCATCATTCTCAATTTCTTTCCCAATCTATCTATTATTTCCCCAGTGCACCCATCTCAACTTACCAGCATCTCCAGCAGCCTAGATAATCAAGCAAAAAACTAAGAGACAACCTCATTCCTCTCTCTGCCTCACCTTGATATTCAAAATAAATCATAACCGTGCTCTTCTCTCAAATCCACATCTTCCACTCTTGTCATCACCTGTCACTTGACCATATAGTTGACCAACACAGGGGTGAGAGGCACCAGCCCCCCCCACAGCTGAAAATCCATGTATAAGTTTTTGACTCCCCCCCAAACGTAACTACTAATAGCCTACTACTGACTGGAAGCCTTACTGAGAACATAAACTGTTGACCAACACATATTTAGTTTGTTATATGTACTCTTACAATAAACTAAGCTGGAGTAAAGAAAATGTTAAGAAAATCATAAGAAAAAATACATTTACAGTATTGTACTTTATTTTTTTAAAAATCTGTCTATAAGTGGACTCACAGGGTCCAAACCCATGTTGTTCAAAGTCAACTGTGATAACCTACTAGGTGATCCTCCCTCTGCCAGGATGATATTATACATCAGATCTTATTCTCATGCCATGTGTATATGTACATAGAGTTGCTCTGTATAATATGCAATAAAATGTAAGTGTAAATATAAATATATTTCCATAATAAAAAACAAACTAGTCACCAAAACTGAAAGGCCTCAGTGATCTGGCCCTTCCCACCTCTCCAATTTCATCTGGTTACTCACTATGCTCCAGAGACATAGGCCTTATTTCTGGTTCTCCAGCAGGGTGAACTTCAGTCTTTACACTTGCTGTTCCTCTGCTTAAATAGTGTTCTGCCTCATATATCTTAGTAAGCCTGGCTTCTCCTTTTCATTTGGGTCTCAATTTGTCACCTCCTCAAGTAGAATTCCCTAAACACCAACTCTCAAGTGGCCAATCCCCAACCACAGTAACTATATCAGATCCCACTCTTTCCTTATCTTCTTGGCTCTCTTCACTCTCTGAAATCTTGCTTTTCTTTTTTTCCCTCTCTAAATATGCACTCCATGAGAGGAGGGTTCTTTTCATGTTTCATATGTTCACCACTCCAACTCCAGCACCTAAAAAAGTGCTGAGAACATAGTAGATGCCCAATAAATATTTGTTACTTAACCAGTCTGAGCCTATTTCTTCATTTGTAAAATAAAAGGGCTTTATTAGGTGACCTTCAAATTTCTTTCCATCTCCATCATTTATTTTAAATAAAATGGAGTATGTCATAGGAAAAGTTTAATAGATGGACTCCCAGGTTAATACAATGTAGATATTTAATAGGTGTTTGCTAAATAAATAAAATGATTTCCAAGCTGTTCCTTTATATATATGCAAAGATAAAATCACCAGAGCCTCTGACATACTGATTCTCTGTGTGCAAAGGGACAGTTTGATTTGCTTCCCATTAATCTAATCTCTTCTAATTCCCCTGAGTAAATGCCACCATGGGCAAAATCTCACAAACACCAGACAATGAGAGCTGACCTCTAGCTGGTATGCACCAGCATTGCCATGTTCATATTCTGACTGGTCCTTCTCCATGCCATATGGCTACTGAATATATTGACACTCACCCATCTCACTATTCTCCAATCCAAGGCTTTATTTAAGCATGTAAATACCCAGCATTTTCAAATAAGGGTCTTGGTTAAAGACTTTCAGTTAATATTTTAGGCAACGATGAACACCAAGCTGATTTACTATTCTAAACCAAGGACCAGAAAGAGTGCATGCAGAATGTTGGTCATATTTGTTTATAGCATACTCAACAATAAGATCAACAAAGAGTCCTTCCCAAAAGTTTTTGTGTGATTCCTCATAGACTGTTTTGGAGTTTGTTTTATTTTCTTTTTGCTTTGTTTTGCATTTTTCTGTATTGAATTTTGATGAGGCTGTTTTTTCTCCTAGAAATACTTTCCCCAGTTATTACACATTCAGTGGTGTAACATGTATTTGTCAGAGCCGCAGTTGAGAAGCACTTGAGAAAGTGATTTAAAGATGTTATTGCTGCCATTTGTTTATGAGTTTACTGAGGAAAGCCTGTGTGTCATATGGATTCCTGCCATATCAAGAATTACTTTGTCTTTAAAAAGTTCAAATGCTGTAGCTGCATAATGGACCATTTTTGTAATCTGTTCTCAGTCTCCTTGAAAGATATTGGAAATAAATAAAATCTAATTAGAACAAAAAGACGGAGCAATACTTAGGCTCAGCTTTTTCAGTACAGCAATGAGTCAGTTTTATAATTATTTTAAAGTGTCAGAACAATTTGTCTTCATTTCATTACAATAACTTAACAATTAGTGCTCATTGGCCACTCTTCACCTCTTTAAAATTTCATCATAAGTAAAAATTCTGTTTCATAATGAAATTTCTACTTACATATCTGGATGTATTAAAATAAAACAGAAAATGGATATTTAAAATAATAGAAGCTGTTCAATTTTTTTAAAGGAAGCTTAATGTTTTAAGTTCTTGATATTCTCTTTCTATTCAGCCCCAGAAAAATATTGAAAATATTTTCAAAATCACTCATAATTCACGGGTTTTTTTAATGTTATTTCCTGGGGAACACAAATGACACAATAAAGAATAATACAATAATACAAAATAGGTTGTGAGTTTTTTGGGAAAAGGACTTGTGCTTTGTATCCCCTAGAGTACATGGTAACTTGCATAGGATAGGCACGCAATTTAAATGAAAGTATGAATTTCACAATATTCTTTATTTTTGCTTGGGCAAAGAAAAAATCAATGAGACTGTTTTAATTAGCTTTTTCCAGCCATGACATTCAAGAGACAATGGCCAAACAAATCCACTTCCTTAATGGGTATTCATATTCATATTGCTGGAAATGTTGCTGTTTATAGGCAGCAACAACTTCAGAAACATCAGAAACAAATCATAGTGAGGCCAAAAACTCAGAGGCAGATGAGATTGATTCACAGTTTGATCTGAAAAAACTTTCCTTAGTTTAAAAAAGTAACCTATTGGGGTGCCTGGGTGGCTCAGTTGGATAAGCGTCTGCCTTCGGCTCAGGTCATGATCCCAGGGTCCTGGGATCAAGCTCCATTCTCTCTCTCTCAAATAAATAAATAAAATCTTAAAAATATATATATAATAAAAAAGTAACCCATCAGGGGCTCCTGGGTGGCCCAGTCAGTTAAGCATCCACCTTCGCTCAGGTCATGATTTCTGGGTCCTGGGATCAAGCCCTACATCTGGCTTCAGCAGGGAGTCTGCTTCTCTCTCTCTCCCTTTCTACCCCTCCCCACCACTCATTCTCTCTCTCTCTTTCTTTCTCTCAAATAAAGAAATAAAATCTTAAAAAAAATTACCCTATCCGGAAGCCTCCGAATGGGTCAATTTCCCCAGGATCTTCTGTAGTTTAAGTTAGCATCAAACTAGACTTCTAGAGTCTCAGACCTCTTCAGACAAGTGTTGCCTCCCTATCCAATAATAGACCCAACAGTTCCTCTGTCGTCAAACATCAACAAAAGCTATTCAAAGTGCTCATTTTCAATTTTAAATTAAAAAAAAAAAACACATATCTCTGATGATAATGAAGTGTTGTTTGTTTTTGTTGTTGTTGTTCTTTTACTAGTTTTGTTATTGCTTCCTCATATAAAGTCTGTTTGGAGCAAGTGAAGAAGTATTTTGTTATCCTTGACCATTTTTATTAAGCCCACCGATCAAATAGGCATCTCTAAAGCACATAAAAAGAAATTTTTGGTCTCATATTTAAATGTTATTAAGGTGATAATGATAGGAGATATTAATTGTCCCCAACAAGAAAAGCTCTGGAACACTCTTTGTTCAATTTCAAGCACCTCATTACTAGATATTTGCAGACTTCTATAAATAGTCAGAAGGGCTGAAGGCTAACGTGATTCATTCACATGAAAAGGTCAAAAGAACATCAGGGAAGGTATACAATTAATCCTCATTAATCTGGCCTCAGATTATTCAAAATCAGGGCTTTGTGGAAGTCAGGGAAAACCTGGACTTTTACATAGTCTAGGCATGAATGGTTTTACATTAAATGATGATCAAGGGTTACTGAGTATGGTTAAGATGGTTAATTTTTAAAAGGCAAGATAGTCTATTCTGGATAATTTGAGGACAGAATAATAAATTAGTTGTGTCTTGGAACATTTATTCCTCAATTTTGCACATACAAAAACAAAAACAAAAAAAACAAAACAAAAAAACCCCAAGAACCTAATCATTTCACTCAGGGATGATTTGATGTCTAGAAAACTGGTTAGTGCTAAGCACATTCAAAATTGGCTAATGCATAAAACATAATGCTAAGATTTATATTTACAATAAGAAGATTTTCAAAATAATTGAAATAGATCATACACATACACATAATAAGACGTTAATATCCAAAATATATAAAGAATTCATACAACTCAATAGAAAAAAAAAAAAAACAGAAATAATCCAATTTAAAAATGGGCAAAGGACCTAAATAGACATTTCTCCAAAAACATGCAAATAGTCAATTGGTATATGAAAAGTGCTCAAAGTCACTAATCATCAGAGAAATGCAAATCAAAACCACAATGAGATATCATCACACACCTGTTGGGATGACTATTTAAAAAAGAAAGGTTAGAAAATGTTACAAGAATATGGAGAAAAGGAAAAGGAAACCCTTGCATACTATTGGTGGGAATGTAAATCAATGGAGCTACTATGGAAAACATTCTGGAGGTTCCTCAAAAATTAAAAATAGAATTACCAGTCTTGTCCTGCAATTCCACTTCTGAGTATATATCCTGAATTGAAATCAGACTCTCAAATAAATATCTGCACTTCCATGTTCATTGAAGCATTATTCACAATAGTGAAATGTAGAAACAACCTAAATGTCCATGAGCAGACACATGAAGAAAGAAAAGTGTTATATACATACAATGAAATACCATTCAGTCTTTAAAAGGAAGGAAATCCTGCCATTGGCAACAACATGCATGAACATCGTGCTACAGCGAAGTAAGCCAGACACAGAAGACAAATACTGCATGATTCTACCTACATGTAGAATCTAAAATAGTCAAACACATAGAAGCAGAAAGTAGAACAGTGGTTGCCAGTGGCTGGGGGGGAGGGGGGGGTAGTTGGGAAGTGTTGATCCAAGGGTATAAAGTTCCAGTTATGCAAAATAAATAAGTTTTGGAGTTCTAGTGGACAACATAGGGCATATGACTAATAATATTGTATTATAGAGTTAAAATTTTGCCAAGAGGGTAGGTAGGTCTTATGTTAAATGTTCTTACCACCAAAGAAAACAAATCCAGTATCTGGATTTGACAGATAAGTTTATGGCCTTGATAGTAATGAGAGTTTCATGGGTGTACACTTATCTCCAAACATATTGTGTACATTCAATATCTACAACTTTTTGTATGTCAATCATATTTCAATAAAGTGCTTAAAAAGTAAAATAAATAAAATTAAATAAATAAGAAGAAGGAAACTGGATTCATAATCAGATGACTGCTTGGTGAAAATATGGTTAGAATAAAGGCAAGGCTGTGTTTCATTAAAGTAGCATAATTTGACCCAAATTGTAGAGAAAGTCAGGTTACAATTAGTTCCATCCATTAGGCATTGATTCTTTTTTTTTTAAGATTTTATTTATTTATTTGCGAGAGAGAATGAGATAGAGAGAGAGCATGAGAGGGGGGAGGGTCAGAGGGAGAAGCAGACTCCCTGCTGAGCAGGGAGCCCAATGCAGGACTCGATTCCGGGACTCCAGGATCATGACCTGAGCCGAAGGCAGTCACTTAACCAACTGAGCCACCCAGGCACCCTAGGCATTGATTCTTGTTAACATTAGTGAGGACACTTTCTTACCTTGGCCCCAGATACTAAGATGCATAGTTTACTTGGAGATCATATCATCACATATTCAAATCACACATTGAGCAATGGTATGCCTTAAGTAATAAAGTTCTCCATCTTTAAGCATGATCAATGATTTCATGTTTTCTACCATGTAGATAAAATAGGTTTAAATAAGACTTTGAAGTAGTGATTACTTAAGTTTTAAGAAGGAATAATAAAAACAGATATATTTTGGTTTTCATGATGCAATATCTTTGTTTTACCTTGGTATTGGGTAATTAAATAATTTATTCTTTCAATTCTACTACATGCCAAGCACTGTGCGAGGCACTGGGGACTGTATAGTAAACATGTAGAAGTAGGCTTTGACTTCATAGAGCATTCTGCACTTAATAGTGGAAGAATATGGACTGCATTTTTTAAAACAGTATCTCTATGAGTTTCTTCCAATTAGTGAATTTCTCTGAATACCTGGTATAGCTCATGTGGTTGGTTAGACATGCAAGTCTCATAAAGTCAGGGAGAACTCCCAAGGGAATGGAAATTGTATAATGTGATTTAATATGTGGGTGCTTAAAGAACATGTAAATTAATTGTCTACTTATTTTCCTGCTATATGGGAGAATAATTGCCCACTGATTGTGTATTGCCAATAGCAGAAAGTTATTTGACATGGATATTTGTTGTTTTTCACTATGCCTTTGAGCCCAAATATTGATGAGCCTACTGCTATGAAATTATAATAAAAGTCAATAGGAAAATAAAAATTTCTATTTAATTTTTACTTTGCAAATCTCTCAACTATGTATCTAATACAAAAACACATTGCAAATGTAGTCTTAATGATAAAAAAAGAAAAGAGAAAGAAAGGGTAGCAAAAAATTAATTAAAAAGCAAAAAACAAAATAATGGAAGAGTCAAGAAAAGGCTAACATGGTTATAAGTCGCTAGGACAAGGAGACCTGATTTCAATTCACTTTCACCAACATTCACTGAGCTCCCCTAGGTGCACGGCACTGTGCTAGTTTGGAAGGAAATACCAAGATAAGTAAGAAATAGCTGTGCTCCCCAGGGTTGCACAGTTTTGTGGGGATTTATTTTCTTCTCGTTCTAATTTCTCTAACTCAGGATGCATAAAGGGTATCTGATTCTAAATGAATATCCGGCCCTCCCCGCATATTACTGGACTGCTTGAGAGTTAATGAGAGGTTTAAGAGGAGAAATTAAAAGACTCACAAGAGTCCTCCTTTGGTCAGACCCCCTTGCACAGTGATTGAACTTTTCTGTTGCATTTTCATGGCAATATCTCTCAGGGTTGTTTGTGAGTTTATCTCATCAGTAAGAAGAATCTCATTGTGCCACCCACCAAGCACGCACTTGCTAATCACTGTTAATTGCCTACAATTGAGATCAGCAGACTGTTCACTGAGTACAGTGATGGGCACTTAACTTATTGGCACTGAGGTTTCCTGTGTGCCCATTTCCACTAATGGATCGTTTGCCCTCAAAATTGGAAATCCCAGCATCAATCACATAAACCAGACTCAGTAGGCAGAAGTGCTTACCTTCCTCTTTACCTCCAGAAGGAGGGCAATGCAGACAGGCACTTACATCTGGCCAGAAGGTACACAGCCTTTGTGAAGAGCCAAATCCCTTTGCTCCACTGGTAGAGTTCAAAATAAGGAACTCCTAGAGAGGCAAAACATTCTGAAACAGAGATGATGATGATAAGAGGCAGAATCTTTCGCTGTCATCTGTTTTCAGACTCCCTGTCAACCTGCCACAGCACTACACGAAAAGTCAAAGAATGCCTCCGGAGATTACGGAAGTGGCAGGCTTCTTCATAACTGCCTCAAAAGCTGCTTCCTTTTAAGAGGCTACTGTCATTGTACATATGGAGACAAAATCATGGTGATCAGAGACTAACCTCTGACAGCAGATGGTTCTGATGCACAAGGAATGAGGAAACAGCGCCTTCCATCACCAATCATTGTGTCTATGTCTTCCTCCAGAGGTCAAAAGGGATACAACTAAACCTGTGTTTGATGTGATTTACATTTCCTTATAGTTGTAGCATATATGTCTTAATACTGGGGATTAATGCCCCTTAAAGAGGGGCATTTCCCTGGAGTTGGTTAGATCCCCAGCTTACAGTAAACAGTATAACTTTATCCCCTACTTCCCAAGCCATCCTACCTTCACCTCCCATGATCACTATTTATCATTAAAGCTTCTCATTTCAGGATGTTAAAGAAAAAAGTGCTCTGACACTTGTTAAAATAGAAAGGAAGATTTTATTCAAGACTATTGTTATAGATCTCAAGATTCTTATAGTAGAGGAGAGACATCAGGCTCAATTCTGAATACACCAAAACAGCTGGAAATGTATAGCCAGTGCGGGTGTCAGTGGATGGAAAATTACTAAGAGGAGACATCAAGAGTAGGGAGATTCTTACTAAACCGACCTAATGGGATAATTGATGAAGGCAGGCCTGGGTAATCAGGGATCAAGGGTGGGCAGGTTCTCACTAAACAGACTTAATGAAATTCATCCTAAAAGTGGACTCAGCAGACTGAAGAGAAGGCCCAAGGATGGGGCTAGTCAAGAAAAAAGGGCTCACAGGAGCCTGGCCTGCCAAATGTTTGGTCAAGGAGAAAGTCTTTGTCAAGCAGAGGCAGTGACCCTTATAATAGGCTACTGTCTGTTTAGAGGTTACAAGGTTTAAAAACAGATTTCTTAGAAGTAACTATCTATTGGAGTTTCCAAAATCAACAAACCAGCTAGGAAAAAAAGAAGCCCCACTCAAACTGACCTGAGTTTGGGTTTATAAAAGATACTTTAGTTTTATAGGTTATACATTTTTAATAATGCTTCTCCCTTCCATCCCCAATTCACCTCCTTTGACCTCTACAAGTATTTCTCTCTCCTTTCAATTCTTCCAACTATACCCTTCATAATCCAGCCTATCCCCTGTTCCTTGATTTTCACCATCTTTATTTCACCTCCTAAACACCTCCGTCTGTGCCCACCTTACCTCAAGCATTTAGGTTTGATTTTATATCAACTTCTAGAAGTTCCTGGATTCAGTCTAGTTATTGTATCGTGGATCTGATTATCATTGTCCCTTCTGAATTTTATTCCTTGTTCTTATGTGAGATAATGTGGAAATTTCCTAAACCCTCCATCTATATACCCTTTCACCAAGATAAAGTCCACCAAGATCATCACTAGGATGTGATTCTTCCATTTCCTTGATTGAAAACAGCTGTGAGCTTTGAAACCATGGGTATTCTTGCATGGTCATGGAGTCTATGGAAAAGAAAAAGAACTCCTTTATAAAATGAGGGTCTAGGGTCTTCAAAAGTCTTGTAGAGAGTAGGCCCTACAAGAGTTTTTGCATTGTTCTCTCAGGCCTCAGATTTATAAGATATCAATTTGTGTCATGTAATTTGTAATAATCAATTAATGCCTTTTTTTTAATGTTTTCATTTCTTTCCTCTCCATATCCACAATATCCCATCTGATTCTTTTCCCCACTCTAAGCACCTGAACCTGAGTATTAAACTTACTGAAATGGTATTGTATTATACATCTATTATAATATTAACCATTGAATTTTTCTCCCCAGGAATTATCCATTCATACCCTTTGTTCACTTTTATATTGGGTTGCCTGACAGTTTCTTCTTGATTTACAGGTTCTTTATACTCTAAGCTATTAATCCTCTTTCATTCACATACTTTAAAAATATATTCTCCAGTTGTTTCTTAATGTTTATATTCAATACCCATTGTTAAACAGAAGAAGTCTTTAATGTTACTGTAATCAAATCTATTACTCTTCCTCTATTTGTGATTAATCCATTTGTTTCTTATTTAAAAAAATCTTTCCCACCAAAAAATAAATAATAATAATTAAAAATTTAAAAATCTCTCCCAGACCCAAGGTCATAACGATATTCTGAATTTTGTTCTAATGGTTGTATAACATTTCCTTTTATGTATAGGTTTTTAATCAGTTTTGACATTAATTTTTTTACAGGTGCAAGGATGAAGTCTATTTCCCAATAGCGTTTGTTAAATAATCATTTTTCTATTTAGTTATGAATCCACCGCTACTGTGTATGTGTAAATATACATGTATAAGTGTTTGATATATATGTGTACACACATACACACACACACACACACACACACAATCTGACTATCTATCTGGTAAAATAATATCTTATTATTTGGTCAGGTAAGTCCCCTCTCTTTACTTTTGTGGGTATGAAGGGTCTTGCCTATCGACTGATGTTTAGTTCTCCATAAATTTTAATATTACTTTGTTCAATTCTCAAAAATATCACATTGGAATTTTAAATAGAGTTGCACCATGCTTATAGATTAGTTTGGGAAGAACTAACATCTTTACAATGCTAAGCTTTCTCATTCACGAACATGTTAATTTTTTTTCTTCGAATAGCAGAAATAGGAAACAATACCCCATATCTACCCCAAAAAATCCTTGGATAATGACAAAATGGTCTAGTTAGCTTTTATGTAGGTGCTAGATACTTGAATAAAGACTTATTTGGAGGAAATTAAGATTCATTTCAGTTAGTTTTCTCATTTATAAAGCAAAAAGTACTGACTAGCTCAGTGCTAGTCGAAGTCGTTGGTCGTGACTTGTTTCCACTGATACACTGGGAGACAAGGAAGCTGCACCATAAAGTCCTTACTTCATCAAGGAAGTCTTCTAGAAGGAAAAAGCATCAATATAACTACTAGAGATGATTTCTAGATCCCCTTTTAACTCTAAATGTGACAATTTGATAGTTTGTAAAGTTTTCTAATTTTGTAAAAGTTCGAAGTCAGAAGTTTTGTTACAATTTACATGGTCCTCCTTATTGCATAAAAGCTGTTTCTATTAATTTTTCAAATTTCTTAAAGTGCTTTGATTCTTTATGGGTTATTTTAACAATTTTGTTTCCTCTAGTCTTTCACATATGAATACTTTCATTAACTAAGTCATCTTTACAGAAGGGGAAAGCAGAAAGAAGATATAAATTAGAGAAAATAAAGCACAGTATCATTTCTGTGCTCCAATGGCACAGAGAAGCCAGTTGAAAAGGATAATACTATTAGTTGATTAATTGTAGAACCCAGAAAGTCAGCACACTTTTATTTTAGTTAAGCACATTGTTCTAATAAGTGTTTTCTGGGGATATACTTTATAGGGAAAAGAAGTCAGTCTTCAAGATACCTTGTTTATCTATAAGCTTCTGAATTCCTTTTTTCCTTCCTCTTAGACAATTTGAGTAGTTGATATTTTTCTTCTCAATCCAAACCTCTTTGTTTAGATGCCTATACATTACTGTCTTCCACTGGGGAGAACTGGAGTCAACACATGATAACACAATGTTTGCCACCAAAGTGAGGGGGAAAAAGGGATAAAATAGTTAATGGTGTGTGTCTTTCAGAATTATGGTAAGAGAAAACAAAGTGTGAAACACTTGTTTAATGCTCCTTTGTACCCTTCTCCAGCCAACTCTGATTGCCCTGCAAATTTACCTGTGGAACTTCTTCAAACTATAGAAATAATTCTGTAGAAATAAGGTATAGAATAATTCTGATTATACAATAGGGCTGGAGTAGAACACAGATGTGTATACCCTTTTTAAAACTCTACAGATGATAATGACATGAAACTATAATCATGGTTTGTGAAGGGAACTTATGTGCCTAATTATATATCTAATTCTTAGACTAATAACACCCTATCAAGTTGTCCAGCGTATTATTGAACTCCCTCGATGACAGTGAACACACTTTCCAAAGCAACCTTACCCAACTTTAGAGAGTTAGGGTCCAAGAAATTCCTTCAAAATGAGTCTTATGACGACTTTCAGAAACTGGTTCCATGTCTTTCCAATGAAGCCATTTAAAACAAATCCGATTCACTTCATCCAAGATGGCCTTTCAAATTTTTCAAGTAGGTTCACTTCTGAAACACCCTTTTCCAGACTTAAAACCTTCATCTCCTCAACCTTTTCCTATATGGCAACATTCCCAATCCATTCCACCAGCTCTGTTCTTGCTATCTGAACACATTATGGTTTGTCTGTATCTGCTCTTTTTTTTTTTTTTAATTAACATATATTATTTGTTTCGGGGTACAGGTCTGTGATTCATCAGTCTTACACAACATCCAGCAGTCAAGGCACCTTTAGAACAGATGAAATCCTTCATATGAAAGCTCAGAATCTAGGAGATCAAAACTAGTTTTCTCTCAATCTAGATGCTATCCTTCAATGAATGTATTTTAATATTTTATTTGTACTGCTCTTTGTGGCATCCATATCACACAAATAGTTCACATTTAACCCAGGTAACCTAAAATTCCTAAATGGACAAACCACTTTCCACAAATTCATACTTGCTGCCAACTTTTGGCCCTAAGAAAAGGATGTTCCACTTATTACTAAAAATATCTATCATATTAGAGTAGATCTACTGTTACTACATCACCATTTTGGATTTTGTTTCTCTCATCATTTGTAGTCACTGTTCCTCTCTGCTTCAGTGCCATCTCTGTATTCACTCACATCACTGATAAAAGTGCTCAAGAGGAGCAAAACTCCGATGGAGCTCAGGGCACTGACATCAGGAATTGTCCTCCAGATGGTGACATGAGTTAATTGGTTGAACAGTGCTGATTATTTCCTTTGAGTATATTTCTTCCAATAGCAGTTAATTTCTTTAGTTGTACTAGGTTCCAGTCCACATTTTTAAACTATTTCCAAATCGCCATAGTAAAAACTTTCCAAACATTCTGGTCCAAATATTCTAAGCTTACCATATTATCCTGATTACTCTTTCCATGAAAAAAGCAAATGAAGGCCTAACTTGGGCCCACTAATCTTTTGATGGTTTTTAGCAAATGCCATTTTCCACTCACAGTGCACCAAATCATTGCTTTAATAATCTCTCCCAGAGTCATACCCAAATTTGATGATAAAAACCTACCCCTGTCAACATCAGGCATACATACCTAGGCTATCCCCATGTTTCTTACAGTTTCTCATTATATTTTATTATAATTTTTCATGTATCTGTGACCAAAGGCAAGAGCTGTATCCAAGGGACAGTGCCAGACATATGAAGTACTTGTTGAATGAAAAAGTGAAAGAAAAAAAAAAAAAAAAACCCTCACTCATTTATAGCAATTAAAATTGGAGGCATTGAAAAGATTTTAGATAACTTGTGTGGTGGAAAGACTAGTCTAAGGTGGTACCCATGATGCCCACCTTCTGGTATTTACACCTTGATGTAAGTGGAATCTGTGACTTATGTCTAACCAAGTGGATACAACAAAGGTGATGGAGTATATTTGTTTACAAGCATACAACTATATTACATAACATTGTAATGTTCATCTTGTAAGGGACTCCCACTTCCTTGATGGTTTTAAGGAAGTAAGAAATCATGCAGGGTAGACCTACATGAAACTGAGGGCAGCTCCTAATCAACAGTCAGCAAGAAACTGAGGCCCTCAAGCCAATAACCCACAAAAAAATTGAATGCTGCCAATATCATGTGAGCTTGGAAGCAAATCCTTCCCCAATCAAACCTCAATTGAGATCTCACCAGTTGGCCTCTTGACTTAAGTCTTAGAAGTGACTCAGCTAAGCTGTGTTTTGACTTTCAAGCCACAGAAACTATATATCTAAATCATCCAGGAAACTTTGTAATTATATACATGTACCAACCTCAAACTTCAGAGTACTTTGAAAAAAAGCCCCCAGGGGATTCTGATGTTTACCACTGGTGGAGAACCCCTGACCTAAACTAACAACCAATTTTATTATAAAAATTAAAAAATGAAATTATGTAAGAGTAGTACCTTTCTTAGTATGACAGTGCTAATGACTAGCAGTCAGGACTTACTCTTCCCCTTTCACACTAATACCTTTATACAGACCCTATGTACTGACTACTCTGTTCACAAACACATGAAGGATCTCACACCTTTAAATAAAAAAAAAAAAGTGGGGGAGGACTTTGTCACAACTTCCCTGTATTTCTATTCTGTTCACTCTTTTCAAAGTTCTAGCCCTGTAACTAACTGCCTTTTTACCACTCACTCCCATGCTCTATGCCTTTTGATCTTACTAAATCCATTCACTAAGATACCCATAACCTCTTATGATCCACAAGATAGCAGCTCACCCTGCTTTTTCTTCTATTATGATGGCACAGCCCTAAGTGATAATAAAGAAAGAAAAGATGAAAAGATAAAGAACAAAGATTACTGCCCTAGACTTTCCTTGGTTTTGGCTGGTTTATGCAACAGGATACCACTGAAGGGGGCAGGAACTACCATCAATCCCAGCGTTTACTTAATAGTTGACTTTACCACCTAGCCCCCTTGCCTTCTAATGATTAGAGAAAACTTTGTTTTTCTCAGCCTTACCAAAGAGTAAGTGGTCCAGAAGCTATTTTTTAAGAAACGATAAATACTATAGAAATAAAACTTTGGAAGGGCTGGGCTAGGGACAAATATTCGGGAAGTCTCTTTCCCAACAGGCCAGGCCTCTTATTTTCCTATCCTGAAGCATCTCTGTGGTCTGAGGCCTGCAGCAGGGAGAGGTGAAGGATGGTTCAGACATGCCTGGCAGTCTACAGAACCCATGTAAAGACAGTATTCCTGTTGGTACAATTTCTTTCTTTGGCTAAAAAGGTCATCTCCTCTTATTTAAGTGGTAAGTGGTAGAAATTGTTAATTTGGGTTTGGTAATATTACATTAATTAGAAGGGAGGGAGTAAATCAAATCTAAGACTGTAACCAGATCCCTCCTATAGCCAGGCAGGAACCAAGAGAGAAAGCATCGCCTAATGAATGAGGTGCTCTAAATGAATATAAAGGGCAGAAAAGATTCTGATTCTAGTAATGTCCAAGCAGAGTATTCAAGGTATGCTTTATTCTTAACCAGTTGTGCATTCAGTCTTTGCTTTTCCCTGAAGACTCTGCAAGTTGTACTGAAGTATGCCTATCAGTATTCCACTAACAGACGCATGTCTCCACATTTTTGCGATTTTGCTCACATTTATCATAAGAATCTTGGTCTCCTAGGCCCATCTGTGACCTCTTGGTCTTGATTCCAGAACCACCTTTCTTATCTGAGATTATAGATTTTGAGTCCATCTAGGTCATCCCTGCTTATCATATAATACCCTTGCCTCTGGCATGCACCTGCCTTTCTTGTAAAGCAATCTTTTCTTTACCTTCCTTAGGTCCCTTTTACATGGCCCCATTTTTAAACAATTCATGCCATGCATGTTAACTCCATCTTGCCAGTGCAACTCGTACCCTTTTACTCTGTAAAAGCCCCTTTCTTATCCTGAAGCAAGAGGCTCAGAAGTTAACACTGACAAAAGTTTCTCTTATATCAGTGTCTGTGGCTGCAGTGATGCATTCTTCACCTAATCTATCTGATATCTGTTCTCTCAGCTATTCTGAAAGAGATAAGCTATTCTATTAACAAACAGGGCAGCCTGTGTCCTCCTGGTTATCCTCAGACTGAACCATATTTCCACTAATCAAATTGTGCTCCCTCATTTGGAGAACCAGAGCTTGAACGTGAGAGGCTTCCTTCTAAACTTATAATCACTCTTTCCCTATAAATCCACTCAGAGCTGACCTCAAAACTATAATTTCCCTCTCAGGTCTCTGGATTCTTTCTTCCCTGAATCCACTTTGGTTTCTCTCTTTGTCTCAAGGTTTGTATATACCCCAAAGTTTTGATAGGATCCAAGTTTGTCTCTAAAAGGATCCCTCCAGGGATGCCTGGGTGGCTCCGTGGGTTAAGCGTCTGCCTTTGGCTCAGGTCATGATCCCAGGGTCCTGGGATTGAGTCCCACATAGGGTCTCCTTGCTCAGTGAGGAGTCTGCTTCTCCCTCTGCCTGCCACTCCCCCTGCTTGTGTGCTCGCGTGCTCTCTCTCTCTCTCTGACAAATAAATAAATAAAATCTTAAAAATAAATAAAAAATAAAATAAAAGGATCCCTCCAGTATAACATCAACTTTTTCCAGATATTTCTGATTTTTCCTTCATTTAGTCACTTGGAAAGATTTCCAACTCCCCTCTGTCTCTCCATTCTTACTGGGAAAAGAGAACTGCTTTCTACCACTGGTAGCTTAAAAAATAATAATTTATTTTTTAAACCGCCATGTATAACCATTTGCAACATATTTTTAGAACATCATACCAGATTAAATATATATTTTTTCAGATTAAATATATTAAAATAATCTTCTTCCAATAAATGAAAAGTAATATATGATTTCCATTTCAAATTAAGTCATTTAACAAGTCAAAGCCTTCTAATCCAAGACCATGGGTACTGTAAAGAATAAACAACTTACTGATGAAGCCAACACAATAGTGAGGAGCACTGTCCACTGACCCAGCATCTGCTGAAAAAACAGGCACACAGGAGAATGAGAGGGAACAGAGGAGTTTGCATTCCCTGATTCTCCTTCTCTACCCTTCAGGTGATCCCAGGAGTCACATCATCGATAGCATTTCCATCAAGATGAGACTCTCCTATTCGTGAATGTGGCATACAGGGAAAAAGTTAGAGAGCTGCACCTAATAGCAAAACAAATCCAATTATGTACCAGCGATTTTAATGCCTGACCAAGATTGAAGTGGCTCACTAAACCTCAGACTGTAAAGATCCAGGGAGCATGTTTATTTATTTATACCATGCCTCCCTCCAAATAGGATTTGAGGCAGCTCAGTGAGCATGTTAATAATGCTTATTCTCAAGACCCTATTTACCATGTTGTGCTGCAGTAGATATCATTACCCCTGTTTGCTCTTAGAAAATCTGACTTTTTGGAAGGGTTTTTTGTGGAACTTTCTGAAATTCAGAAGGGAACTTGAGGACTGATTTCCTCTACTCCTGCAGGATTGTGAGCGTGGGAAGGAAAGAACCAAAACATTGGGGTGGAGCCACTACAGGAGGCAGGGCAAAAACGAGCATACAGGGGTTTAGGGTCCCCAGGGCAGTGTTGGTACAAAGAGGTCAGTGCCCACAGGAGGCCCCCACCTGGAAATGGGACTTTGAGAATTTTTTAATGTGTTCCTGACACCAGAGAATGATGTTTGTTATGGTTATTAAAAATCGTCTTCTTGACCCAGCGATGAGGGCACTGTACAGTTTGGAAGGCTCTGCTGTCTAGAAATGAATGTTTCTCATGTTTCTGGATAGGAAAACCAGTCAAGAGAGAGAAAGCATTGACTGAGAGCTCACTGGGTATCTGCTACTGTGCTCGGCATCTTTCATATGAAGTTTCAACTGATCCCCGTAAAATAATCTGCTGATTGGAGCCATTGCTATGCTTTTGTAGTTGAGTTGCTGAGAGGGGGAGCTACTTTGTCAGAGAGGCAGCTGATAAGGGATGATGCTAGAAGTAAGGCTTGAATCTCTTTGCGACCTGTAGGTGTCTTACCTTTCTGCTAACCTGATTGATACCCAACACAGCACTGAGCATGCAGTAGGCACAAAACTTAGGTTTGCTTGCAAGAATGACACAAAATTATAAAAACAACTCATTCCATCGATATTGACTGGGTGCCTACTACATGCCAGACACAATGAGTCAACATAGAATAAATTCAACACTAGAATTGCAATTGAAATGTAAATCAGCTTTAATCTATGAAAATGAAATTAGGCCAGCAGGGAGGCCATAAATGAGCCTATTATAATACATCCCATAAGAGGAAGAACAGCCAGGAAAAATGAGGTGAAGGGATGATGAGATAATGTAATTTTAAAATTGGCTTCTGTTCTCCTGAAATACTTTTAAGATTTTACTGCAAAATTACACAGTCATCAAGAATATGCCATTTTTAAAAGACTTTCTCACTTGGGTCAGTGAATAAATAATAATACATGTTTAAAAATGCATGACTATTCATTAAACCATTGACCACTTCCAGCCTATTGAGTACATAAGTATTTTAAAAATTACTTTAATACATATTTACCCAATAGACCAGAAAAGTTCCTTTGGTACATGATGTGCATTTTAAAAGCTGCCTGCATAAGGAGTTATCCGATCTAAACCAGAGTCTGCTGCCAGCTACATAATATGCATTTTAAAGAACAACCTAATTATGTGCTTACCCAAGAGAAAAAAGTTAATACTGAGGGTCAATAATTATTACCTTCCTTTACTACCTTTTATTCTTTTCTGTCAAATAAAATAGAGAAAAAGAAGTTTATATCTACCCTCTTGTCCATTTTATCTTGACAACTCTCTCAATGCCTCTCTCACCCCACCTTCAAAAAACAGAGAGAGAGAGAGAGAGAGAGAGTGAGAACAGAAGGGAAGAAGGAAGAAGAAAATGTTTTGTTTTGTTTTTTTAAGAAAACGATGTGTAATTAAAAGTAAGTTCTCTGAAACAAAAAATACATTATATGTTAAAAAAAAGAAGAAGAAGAAGATAGTAGGAAGTGAAAAATGAAGAGGGGGAAATCAGAGGGGGAGACAAACCATGAGAGACTATGGACTCTGAGAAATAAACTGAGGGTTCCAGAG
This sequence comes from Phoca vitulina, assembly GCF_004348235.1. Classification (NCBI taxonomy): domain Eukaryota; kingdom Metazoa; phylum Chordata; class Mammalia; order Carnivora; family Phocidae; genus Phoca; species Phoca vitulina. The sequence continues at coordinate 49,090,340 of NW_022589706.1, forward strand.
GAGAGGGGGGTCGGGGGATGGGTTAGTCTGGTGATGGGTATTAAAGAGGGCAGGTATTGAATGGAGCACTGGGTGTTATACGCAAACAATGAATCATGGAGGGGCCTGGGTGGCTCAGTCGTGAAGCATCTGCCTTCGGTTCATGTCGCGATCCCAGGGTCCTGGAATTGAGCCCCGCATCGGGCTCCCTGCTCAGCTGGAAGCCTGCTTCTCCCTCTCCCACTCCCCCTGCTTGTATTCCCTCTGTCACTGTGTCTCTCTCTGTCAAATAAATAAATAAAATCTTTAAAAAAAAAAAACCCACAACGAATCATGGAACACTACATCAAAAATTAATGATGTAATGTATGGTGACTAACATAACATAATAAAATAAAATTTAAAAAAAGAAAAGCAGGCTTCCACGGGTTAAAAAAAAAAAAAAAAAAAAGTAAGTGCCTGGTTGATAGCAAATGCAGAAGGTCAAAAATCCATCTTTTAATGTGTACTATTTTCTCCCTTTCTGTAATAATAGGTTAAATTATTCACCAAAATTTTCTAGACTCCCCTGTTTACTTTTACAGAAACACGATTACCTTTCCCCTTCCTCTTTGGTAAGACACAGCGATATAGATTTCTTTCTCATCTCGCACAAAAAGCATGAGGGTCCTCTGTTACTTAGTTATGGAATCTGTTTCCACTGGCATGATATGGGATAAATTCTCAGCAGAAAATCTATTCCCATTCACAAAAAATATAGAATTAAAAGGCATATTTTCAACAAATATACTAATTCCCTAGTTTCTCTGCTCACTATCTTTATTGTGCCACACTGTTATTAGTGATATCACCCCACCAGTGAGAGGTGTTGATGGACAAGATAGCAACCTTCACAACCTCTTCCTAGAAATGACTTCCCCCTGAATTTCTAGTAATGTAAAATCATCCATTTAGCTCTAAAGAGCACACCCAACATGGAAATACCACTTCGTATTTAGGTATTAGATGTCAACTGATTATAGAACAGTGGGTCATATGTCTATAAGTACAGATGGTTCTGCACATACTACTCCAAAGTGTTATTCTCTATCACTCAGTGGTATTTTATTTTTAAAAGTCCGTTTTGAACAGAGGTTTGCTTCCCCTCTTTCCACTACTCCCCCGTTGCTAAATCAATTACATTCTATCTACTACAATTAATAGAGAACTCTTTCACAAATTCTATTTGAGTCTTAAGAATTGTCTACCTTCTATTCTAGATGTGCTTATTTCAATCAATCTAGAGAGATGAATTCAGGTTTGCTAAAGATGGATAAAAAGACTAAAGTCAAGTTATTTTTAAAAATTTATCCCAATAACTTATTATTTATTTTTCCTTCTTTTTATTTTCTAATTGTTAACTCATACCCGAAGAATACCCCAGAGATTTAAAAGCTGGTGAGAGTTTCTTAAATATTCTTGGCAATTTTATAGAGGGGAGAAGTCTTAGAAGAGGCGAAATGGACTATAATTAAAGCCAAGCTTATTTCATATCAGCACAGTAATTAAAATATAATTATTATTTAAAGAAACAACTCTAATACCAAAAACATATATCTAAACTCCCAGGCAACTATATTAATGAGCTGAGTGATTCAACTTTATATAACTATGTTTCTTACTCTTCAGTTGACAAGAATAACAAGTAAAATTGGAAACATTTTGTAAATATAAAGTCATTATTGTATTGCAGGTATGGATATAGATGTATAGCAAAGAACTAAATAAAATTTAAAAATAAGACCAACATCATAAAGCTACACCATCAATGTTCTGATATAACCACTTCTTGTTACTTAGATTGGTTTGTTTTAGATACATCACTCTCTATGAGCAGTAAACTCTACTCAAGGGTCAAGTTCATTTTCTCATTTTATAACAGCTGTAAAATACAGACTGAAAATTAGAACAAACTGGAAGGTGACTTTAGAGCCTCTAGGCTGTTTGATGTGTGTATTATTTTTCTAAGCCTTTGAGAAATACATCAATACTTGTTTGTTTGAGAACATGCTCTCCTTTTGTTCTAATAATTTTTTAAGTAAATTTTGCATTTTTACCAAATTAATTTTGGCCATAATTGGATTCACTTTGACAAAACAAAACACACCTGAGTCTAATGGAGTGAATTTTCTCTGTCACCTTCTGGGTTGAATTGCAGTATTGGGGAAATCAGTTTTAATTTACTTGAAACAATCTTTTTCCATGTTCTTTCTCCTGCAGTTTTCTTCCCAAAGTTGCACTTTGTGCTGTACAACTTCATCTCTCCCTCAGGCATGATATGGTACTCTCTCTTTGCAGAACTAGAAAAGCATGACTTATTTTAAAAGGTGAGGCTCCACAAAACTTTGTTTCCAAAACCTAGTGAGCAAGTGAGTGAGTGTATAACTGAGAAAGATGGGAAAGAGAAAGAACATGGATGCTCAAGATAGTCTTTAAGAGTTTCCCTTTTTATTTCAACTTGGATTGCCAGATTTATAAAATAAAAGTATAAGACTACCAATTAAATTTGAATTTCAGATAAATACTGAAGATTTTCGTGTATGTCCCATGCAGTATTCAGACATACTTTATATACAAAACAAAAAAAAAATGTTTTTTGTTTACTTAAAACTCAAATTTAAGTGGGTTACCTGTATTTTATCTGGCAATCCTATCTCCAAGGCTCTCCTTAGTGTAATATTCAACTGATTTTATCACAAAAAAAGTATCTTGGGGGTGAGCTCAAGCTAAGTACTTCTTTTAATTTGGCCCAAGTTTAGCAACTATTTTTTCCTTCAACTGGAAAAAAGTTTTTAAACAATAAAGACAATCTTGAGATGCAAAATTGATGTCAGATACTTCTGACATCATGACAGAATCATGATGACTGCCATGGGGGGTTAATGTTCAAAACATTCTCTTTCAGGTATCCAAGTTCTGTCTCCTTTTCTAGCACATTGACCCAAAAGAAAGTTCTTTAGGCCTTTCTTTTTCCTGCTTTCCTGTGGGTGATTTTCTCTTTTCCAGAATCCTGTTTTGATTTACTTATAGTGTTCTTTAGTATATCCCTTTGTATAGATTTTTTAGCAGTTGCTTTGTGTATTATATTATATATGTATAACATCATTACCTACAGGGGCTAACATTTTACCAGTGCCAGCTTACCTCCCGTTAAGTCCCTTTACTCTCCTCCATTTACAATATAATTGGCTTAAATATTGCTTCTACATATTTTCAGAATCATATGAGACATATGATTTTTGCTCCAATGGTCAAACAAAATTTAGAACACTCGAGAAAGAAAGTTGACTATATTTATCCATATTTTTGCTCTTTTCATTGTTCTTTCTTCCTTCCTAATGTTCTAAGATTCCTTCTTCTTATAATTTCCTTTCCTTTGCAAACTTCCCTTAGCCCTTCTTTCAGGTAAGGGTAGGTCTGCTAGTAACAAATTCTTTTTGCTTCCATTTATCTGAGAATATCTTGATTTCCTCTTTGTTCCTGGAGGATATTGCCAATGGACATAGAATCCTGGGTTAACAGTACTTTGCTTGCAACACTTGAAATGTGTGTGTGCTACTCCCCTCTGGGCTCCATGGTCTCTTATGAGAAATCTACTGTCATTCAAATTCTTTTTCCCTTATAGGTATGATAACATCATTTCTCTCTCACTGTTTTCAAGATATTTTCTTTGTCTTTAGTTTTCAGGAGTTTGTTTATGATGTATCTTGCCTATATTTCTTTGGGTTTATCCTGTCTGAGATTTGCTCAGCTTCTTGAATCTGTAAATTTATTGCCAAATGTGGAAATCTTTTACCATTATTTCTTCAAATAACTTTTAAGCCCCATACTCATTATCTTCTCCTTTTAGGACTCCAATGACACAAATGTTAAATCTTTATAGTTATAGTTCCCCCACATCCCTCAGGCTCTGTGCATTTTTTTCTGAACTTTCTGATGTTCAGAATGGATCATTCTATTGTTCTGTCTTCAAGTTTACTGATTCTGATTACTAGCCCACAGGAATGAAAATCCCAGCCCCCTTCAGTCTCATCTAACACCACTCTGGAGGGAACCAGGGGTACCCATTACAATCCCGCAGGAACAGAAGTCTAGGCTCTCCACTTGGCCTTTGTTCAGTAGCAGAGTGGGACCACGGTTTTTTTTTAAGTGTTGTTTGCTAAAATAGAGCAATTATTATCTAAAAGTCTTCTATCTTGCTAGGATGACCTTTTTATTGGTCTTCTGGCAAGAAAAAGCAGGCTTTTGGGGGGGAATTTTCTGTCTGCTTTCATTGACATTTCTGGGTTGTGGGCTTCCCCAACCCCAAGTTTAGAATCTATGAGGCAAAAAGAAAACCCAGAGGATTCAACATTCTGTTGTTCCTTAGATCCTGAGATCTAGCCAGTCTGCTTTCTCTGCACCATTCATAGTTTCCTTATTAGAGAGTAAGAGTGAGACAGAGAGACAGAGACAAAGGGAGAAAAATCATTATATCCAGGATTCTTAACTGTATTTAACAGGAACAATAGAGAACAGTGCATCTAGTTCCATCTAGTGCCCAAACCAAAAGCTGGCAAAACATTATTAAAGTGTGTTTTACTTCTCCTTAGTTTTTCCCTTTCTGTAGTCTAGATGGCAGCTTTTCCAAACTTTAGCATTCTCATCAAGCCCTTAAGGTTACCCAAGAGCTCATTATTTTCTCAGAATGGATGTTGCCTTCCATTTTAGTAAGAAAATTAAGAGAATGAGACATGAACCCATTCAGTTTCTCATCCTCCACCTACAAATTATCTATATTTACAACTCTTCTTATGTACTTGCCTTCAGTCTTAGAAGCATCTCTCTTTCTATGTGTCCTTTGGATCTTAGCTTAACCCACCTCTTTTGATGTTATATCAAATGTCCCTCTCTTCCCTACACTCTCAAACTTTGACTTTCATCTACTTCTCTCCTTCTCCTATGTACACATTCATCTCACATTCAGACCTACATCTCCACTAGCTGCATCTTCATTAATCACTCTCTTTTCACAGCCAAGAGTAGACAACATAGTTGACTTCCCTTCTTCTTCCTTCACTCCTCATTAAGCATTGAACCAGGGAAATAGAGGAGAGCCCATACACCCTTCATATGCCAGAACAACATTCCTAAATTTCACCGTAATGTTCCAACATAAGCACCAATCAAATCATTATATTTTAATTGTCAGAAACAAGATAAAACTTCAAAAAGACATGAAACTTACTGTATAAAATTATAAGATTTATGTTATATTCTATTTGTTCTGCAACTAAAAACACCACATTTTGCATCCAAACAGAAAATAAAAAGAAAGACCTTCATCACCATCTAATGAAAAGATCTACAATTATTACATCCAACTTTTCTGAGCTTCATCTTACAAAGTCCTTTTTCATACATCTATGCTTCAACTCACCTCATTCTCATTTCCACCCTCACCATCCCATTGAAGATACTCTCAATTAAGGCCATCAATCTCTTCTTCTTCTTCTATGAAAGGAGCCTTCCAACCCTTATTTTATAGTCTCTGATATGACTGAACACTGTATTTCCCGATTCATGAAATCCCCTTCTCCACTGGTATATTATAAAGACACCCCTTCCTCTTTGTTCTCCTACCTATTCAACACTTCTTCATAGTCATGAATGCTCACTCTTTAAATATGTGTGCTCCTTCACATTCTATATATTTTCCTGGACAAGCCCTAAATATTATGGTTTCAATTACCACTTACATGCTGATGAGTTCCAAATGTTTATCTCAAATCCAAAGCTCACTCTTAAGTTCCTTTTTGATATGTCCAGCTGGATATCCCCCAAAATCAAACAAATTGAAAAGTGAACTCATCATCTTTAAACCTAAATCTGTTCTTCCTCTTTTACTTAATCTTTCAGAAATAACATTTATTTAGTCACAAAAGTCAGGAACACCTAACAGAGTGCCTTAACAGATTAAGGACCTCTTGCTTATAATGATCTCTGTCTTATTATAATTTGTGGGCTAATTTTTATCTCTCGTGATATAGTAAGTTTATCATTGATTTCCTAGAGATAGCATACAATAAAGGTTTGGTGAATTAATAATGAAAAATTTAATTTATCTAGAAAAACGGTGATGACCAGCATTATCAGTTGGGATTACATGGGTCATGCCTCTGCAGGGATTTGTATCTGTGTCCACTGGTGCATCCCACCATTCAAAACTGCCTGACACATAATAGGTGCTCAATAAATATTTGTTGAATGAAAGAATAAAAATGTGTTTTGATAGAGACTTACTTTCCACCTTTTTCATAAGTCCATGACTATAGGAGTGTCCTAATCACAGTGTGCATTAGTTATCTATTTCTAGATACTAAATTACCCCAAAAACTTAGTGGCTCAAAACAACACTTATTACCTCACAGATTCTGTAATTCAAGAATCTGGGTGACAGCTGAGTTGTCTGGCTCTGAGTTTTTCACAAGGCTGCAGCCATCTTAAGGCTCAACTGAGAAGAGCCTTCTTCCTCACTCTCTCACATGGTTGTTAGCAAGATTTAGTTTCTTTCAGCTTGTTTGACTGAGACCTTATTTTTTTTAAGATTTTATTTATTTATTTGACAGAGAGAGAGAGAAGCAGCAGAGGGAGAGGGAGAAGCAGGCTCCCCACTAAGCACGGAGCCTGAAACAGAGCTCAATCCCAGGACCCCAGGATCATGACCTGAGCTGAAGGCAAACACTTCAGCTGAGCCATTCAGGTGCCCCGAGACCTAAATTTTTAACAAGCTCATGGCCAAAAACCTCTTTCATTGTTATTTTGCACATGGTCAACATAGCTGTTTGCTTCATCAAACCAAGTGAGAGAGCAAGAAAGTGCCAGCAAGATTAAAGTCACAACCTATTGTAATCTAATCACAGATATGACAGGCATCACTTTTGTCACATTCTATTCATTAGAAACAAGTCATGAGGGACCAACCACACTCAAAGGGAGGGGATTTCATGAAGGCATGACCACTAGGGAGATAGAGTGGGGGAGTGTTCATTGAGAGCAATGTCATGAGCTGCCTACCACATCATACATAAATACTTTTCTAGGAAATAAGAAATCGCTGTGAGCAGAAACAACAGAGCTTATGGCCACAACTAGAACTACACTTATATAACTCTCAGCCTTGTGAAGAAACAGATACCCCTTTCCACCATTAGTAAATAAACACAATTTTTCCCTAGAGACAAAGAAGAAACCTTCCTTCTCTCTTCTCAACACTTAAAAATGTCTGCAAGAATAAGATTAGCTTAAGTTACAAGTATATTTTTAAACCCTGTAGTCCACATCTAGACTTTCCCCTTCCTTCTCTGCACAGGTCAATCACCTATATAAAATGGCAATGAGATGCTAGACTCCCTTAGCAATTTGGTCAGTCTGACTTGAGCTGGACTCAAAGTTGAGGACCAAAGGTAGAAACAAAGGTCAATATCTGTCTGGCTACAACTTCTCCCAGACAAATGACCTATTGACTAACTCATAGGTAAATCCCCATCAATAGTTTCAAATTTCACATAACCTCAAAGGACATTAAATCTATTCATTTCTGTGTTGCTTAGTATCCACAGTAGATGAAGAAGGATTTAGAAATGATTAGATGAATGGTGGTTGGTTGTAGGAGTCAACTCTATCATTTGTTTGGTGGAATTTGAACAACACATTAAGTTTGGAAGTTAATAGAATCATCTGTGGGAATTTAGATTGTTCAGAGGATTCTTTTGGACATGGATGGTTAAAACTGGTTAAAAAATTTCATAGGCTTCCCTGTATAGCTTCTAAAGCAAAAGCAGATTCTCTGTATACTTAAATAGTAGCACCTACTACTCTTTATTCATTTTCCATTCATACTCTAAAATCAAAACCTTGCGAGAAATTGAGAACAAAGAAGATTTTGAGTTTTTATTGGAAGACAATGAATTTGAGATAACTGATTGTGAGTTAATTGTCTCTGAGCATTTCTGGAATTGCTGCTTGTACATTTTCTTACTGCTGGCAGGATCCCTAATACTGACAGTGGGAACTGTTTCAAGTAAGATCATGCAATTTAGTTTTGCATCCTTTTTTCTAGACCTGTATGTGTGGCAGTAATTGAGTCTCTTTTGCACAGCTGTTGGGGTAAAATTTATATATTAATGGCCTTGCATTTGGGGACACATAAAAGTGGGAGAAATTCAGAACTAAAGAGCAGTTCAGTGCTTTTTATGTCAAAAAAACCTTAAAGGAAATAAGGAAAGAGAGGTACATGGCTCAGAATCTAAAAGAGGAAAGGAGGGTGAGCGCTTTAAGATTCAAAGGCTATAACTTGACAACAACCTAGTATGGCAGCCTTATAATGGGAAGGACTCTGATCTGTGATTGTAATCCTACCTCTACCTCCATTCCTGCTGTGTGATCTTGGGGCTAGGCTTTGTAATCTACAAAATAAGAGTATTGAAGTGCTTGATCTGTAAGAACCATTCAAGCTGTAAATTTCTCTACTGTGACCTGATAGAAGAAACTCAATCAATTTCAGGCCTACAACCTCCCTATCAGTTTATATTTCTTTCCTCTTGGCACATTTCCCCCAGCATTCTCTCCAACTTCCGATCTTATCCTGGGTGAATATTTTCACTCTTCAGCAGTCAAACTCTCTGGTAATTAATGCTGCATAGTTGAGTAGTAATAAAGATGTTAGTTGATAATGGCTGAATGAATGACCCACAAGTAATAGCATTTTAAACATAAATGGACTCTCAAAGACTAACATATCATGACCCAAAAGACTGAAATTATAATGATGAACTGAGAGGAAGTAGAGTTAATTTTTTGAGCTTAAGTAATCATCTACCCTGATTACTCATAAAACTGCCCTGGCTGATTTGTCTAGAGTGAGTAGTTCAAGGTAGAAGAGTTGAAAGAATACCATATTAGCACAGACTTTGAAAGCAGACAGACTTGGAGTTAAGTCCCTGCTCTACAATTTTCTAGCTGTTTGACTTGGAGCAATTTATTCATCTGTCTGATCTTAAATTTTCTCCTATAAAATGGGATTAATAGTGCCCATGTCCCAGAATTATTTTAAAGAATAAAAAAGATAATATATCTGGGACACAGTACCCATGTAACAACTGCTAACTATCATTATTAGCGCTTCTCTGGGAACATAATAATAAACCTGATTTTAAAAATCAAATGATGTTATTTTTACTCTCAAATGGAGACTACAAAAAGCTTTGCTGTTTTATAAAATGAATATACAATATAATATCTCTGTCTATAAAATAATGACACTGGCTCAGCATAACAAAAGCGGTCTGATGATTTTATAGTTACTTGTAAATAATTAATTGTTTGAATACTGCTTTACCTCATGAAATCAAACCTTTCTTTCAATGGATAACTTGAAGTCCCTCATTAATGATGGATAATTTCCCTAAGTTTTCAAAATTCTCTGTCCTACTTAGATAATGTTTAAATGATGGAAATCAATTTAATTGAAACAGAAAAGGACTGACCCCCATGCTATGGATCAAATAGGTACAAATGAGAAACTAATCCAAAACAGAAGCTCCCTGGATCTGCATACTTCATTAGCCTTGGACACTGACTACTCAATATTATTATCCTAGCATTACTTCACTACTTAAATCCCTTTGTGTTTTATTCAGGTCTAAAGCTTTTGCCTTTAAAACAAACTATTGAGGAACTATGGAACAATAGGCTGAGAGAGAGATTCCTCCACCAACAGGGCCTAAGAGGAAGGCTCACACAGACAGACCTGCATGTTCAAAGATCGCCCTCTGGCCTACCCCAGCTTTTTATCTGCAGGGTCCAGAGGGATTCCCCCCAAGTACTAATAGTAAACCTAACACCCTTGGCCCTTCACACCCTCACTGCCTAGTGTCAGGTGAAAACACTAAAACTTCACATCTCCAGGTAAGACTGCCATATTTTTGTCCTGCCTCAACACTGATGGTCCAGTCTAGCTTGGGACCATCAGGACAAATTTCAAAATGCCTTTTATTAATGTTTATGTCTTCATCACAGGAAACCAAGTTCTCTCTGGTCACTTTTCTTCCCTGAACTTTCTTCTTATTTTCCCCTGAGAAAAAGGAAATAATCAGATGAGTTTCACAAGTTTTACTACTCTGCCCACCCATCTCTCTCTTCCTTGTCTCTCATCACTATGAGCTAACTGCCCATGTCCCTAGCTAAGCTTTATTCCTCTATTTTGCAATGAATATCATCAGATCTTGCCTGCTTGAGAATATTGGTCTGGCTGGTTTCTTCTCTCTCTTGCATTATGAAGGCTACTTTTTCTGGTGCTTCTTTTCTATCACCACACAGGCATGGTATTATTTCTCCCATTAAAACAAACAAAAATTGTCCCTAGATTTCACCTACCCTGCCAACTACAGACCACATTTTCTCCTTCTCATTATAGTAAACACCTATACAGAAGTCCCTCTGCCTACTTCTGTCCTATTTCTCTCTCCCTATTTTTATCCCAATAAAGTTTTTGACCCCACAACTCCATGGAAATTCCTCTTACTCTTATGGTTGTCAACATGATTTCATCATTACGAAATCCAAGAGTCAATTTTCAATCCTCATCATACTTAACCAATCAGCAGCATTTAACATATTTGATCATTTGTCCTGGTTTCTAAAACTCCACACTTCCCTGACTTTCTCTTCTCACTCATCAGGTACTTCTTTCAGTCTCTGTGCTAGTTTCTCCTCAGCTCACCAACCTCTTAATAATGGAGTAACCCAGCACTTGGTCCCTGAACCTCATCTGTTTTTTTCTCTATACCCACTCCTTGGTGATTCCATCCAAGGTTTTAAATACTGCCTTGATGCTGATGAGTCCAAATTTAATCTCCAGCCAGCAGCACCTCACCTCACCACTTCAAACTCCTACTTAGTGCTTCTGCATGCATGTCTAATAAGCATTTCCAACATAAAATACCACAATTGAATTCCCAAACTGGTTCTTCTCCCCAGACCTTCTACCACAACCTTTCTTAATGAAAACAGTTCCTTTCTTCCAGTTGCTCAGGCCAAAAACCTTGGAGTCACTCTTGACTCTTCTTTCTCATACACATACCACTTACATTTTACCCCATCCAACACCAAACCCTACCAACTCTGTCTTCAAAATATATCCAGAGTATTACCACTTTTCACTACCTCTGCTGTTATTAATCTGGCCCAAACCACCATTACATCTTGCCTATATTATTGCAAGGGCATCCTAACTGGCCTCCCTGCTTCTTTCTGTAAATTCTCAACACTGTGGCCACAGGGATTCCAGGAAAACATGTATAAATTGAATGGATAATTTCACTCTTCTGCTCAAAAGTCTCTGATATCTCATTCAAATTAAGAACCAGTGTTTCTACAATGGCCTCCATGGCCCTATCTGATCTGCTCCCTGCTCACTCTCATCTCCTATCATTTCTCACTCTCCCATGCTCCTTGCTGTTGGGCACCATGCTCCTCCTCATTGCCAGGTGTGATTTCACATCAGACTGCACTTGCTGACGTCATGTCCTGGAATGTTCTTCCCCCAGATATCCACATGACTCAGTCCTTCACCACCTTATGTATAGTCTTTGTTCAGGTGTTCTCATCTCAGAAAGATTTTCCCTGAACACCATATTTAAAAATATAAACCCCATCTTCCACTGCTTTGTTTTATTCTTTTGCACCTTCACCATATAACATACTACTATTTTACTTATATTCTTTATTAACTGTCCATCTCTATTAGGATGGAAGCTTCTTGAGAACAAGGATTTGTAGTTTCATTTTATTCTCTGCAATCTCAGGTGCCTAAAGCAAAGCAATTGTTAAAAAATGAAAAATTTTTAGATGTTCAGGAAATAGACAACACAGTCTATTATAGTGTTGTTAATAATAATAACAAGCATTGTGTAATGCTTATTATGTGTCAAGCACTGTATTAAGGGCTTTATGTATGTCTGTCTATTCATATAATTAACTCATCTCATCTCTACAATGAATCCACAAGTAGGTAATATTTTTGTCTCTATTTTAGAGATGAAGAAATTATGGTCCAAAGAGGTTTAGAAACCTTCTCAAGATTTTATCGAGAGTATGTGGGAAATCAGAATTTGAACCTGGAATTTATACTTAACTTCTCTAGGTTCTGTTTCCTCTATTAAAACCAGGAAAATAAGATCTTCCTTGTGAGAATTATAGATAATATATACAGAATATAAAGACAATAGCACAATGTCTAACTCTGGCAAGTCAGTACATGGAAGCAATAATTATGCTGCCACTGTTCATACAGAGTAAACTTTAGTACAAGGAATCTGAAAATATCTTTCTAAATGAAACTGCTATGTTATTCAATCTCCCAATTTGTGTTTTGATTGGCAGCACCATACTTAAGACAATCCTTCAAAATCACACAAACGAAAATTAGTCTTTTCTGTCTATGGAAAAAATAAATTGGGGTTTCATTTTTGGTTTTGTTTTCTTAGCTTACCAGCTGTATTATGCAAGCCTATATCAATGTACATGCAGTCTAACAATGCACGCATATTTGTTTTTTAAGTCAAAGGGGGAAAACTTTATAAGCCATCACTATTCATTTTATTTGTCTAAGACTCTAATCTGTTCTTCATTTAAGCTTACAGAGCTCCAGTATGAAGAAATCTTTAAACCCCAGGCCTACTGATTAGCACAAGCTCTGTTCCAGTACCACAGAGGAGACAGAAATAAGGCTTCATACAGGGGCTCTGAAACGAAGTGGGTAGATTGATGTCCCCATTTGCGTTTCAGTGCCCCCAAAATACCTTCACAGCATGTGCAACAGTATGGGGGCTCTACTGAATTTGTATTCTGGAAAACAAACTAAAAGGTCAACATGCATGTATATTTATAATGGAATTGGTATTTGTTAATCAATGAGGGGAAACATTTCTTCTTTTGTAGAAACTTCTCAAACTTTTCAGAGGGGAGCCTGCAGTTAACCTTAGAAAGCTCTTACAAATTACACATCAATATTTTCTAAGGTACTTGGGACGAACAGTTGTTAAACTAATAGTCTATTGACTTTAAAATTTCAATACCAAGACTAAGATGCAATATTAAACTAGTACATGTTTCATGTTCTTTAAAGGGGGAAAATATACTAGGGTAGAAATGGAGTAGAAAAATTCAAAAAACAGAATACATATGTTGAAACTACATTATAGCATAAATTCCTTAGATTGGCAACTATTCTTTAGTTGTAAACTATGGGTAAAGTATGTCAATTTCACAGGCAACAATAATTGTCAACCACCTTTATCAAAATAGAGATTATACCTTAATACAAATCTTCTAGTAAGAATGCGTAAAGCAAGGGCTCCTGGGTGGCTCAGTCAGTTAAGTGCCTGCCTTTGGCTCAGGTCATGATCCCAGGATCCTGGGATCAAGCCCCACATTGGGCTCCCAGCTCAGTGGGGAGCCTGCTTCTCCTTCTCCCTTGGCTGCTCTCCATGCTTGTGCTCTCTCTCTCTCTGACAAATAAATAAATAAAATCTTAAAAAAAAAATGGATAAAGTGGTATTCTACTCCTAACTCCCAATTTTATAGCCTTACAATTGATTAGTCATTTTATCCCAGGTTAATTAGTTCTGAAAGTGTTTGCATGACTCATAGAGATATCTAGAAAAATAATTAATAATGAAAGCATCACTTTGGGAATATAAAATGAGAGTTTCTCAATATACCTCCATTTAGTTTATCAGATCAAGTTGTCTGATAAGACCATTTCTCCCAAATCCATATCATTCATATCAGGTGACTCCTGTTACAGAACACAGCACCTGCACCAGACAGAGTGCTGGGAATGCTGGACCACTAGTTCTCCACCTCTTTTCCCTCTATTGTTTGCTGTGATCATTACATCATCTCTGTTTCTCAGTCAATCTACTCTCATAATCCTTTACAATTTCACCTTTGGAGATTACTCTGCATACTTACAGTTCTAATTTTCTGAGTCCTACCAACACAGAAGAGAATCCCTTGTGATCATTAGTCACATAATCCAAGCCACACTCCCACTTCTGGGAACATCTGGTCACCTTCATGATTTATGGCTTCTTGTAAAGCTTAATCATAACTGAAGTCAGCACTTCCTCACCTGACCTCAGCCCCCCTGCTCATTTATTTATTCTTTCTCAAATAGTACTTAGCACCCACTACTTTACATATGATACTCAATAAATACCAATCAGATTAAATTGAGACTTATCCTTTTCTTTATTACTGTTCCAGTAACTTTGTATTGTAAGAAAACTTCTGAGTTGTAAATGGGTTTAGTTTCAGACATGAGTAGCTTGGAAATTAGTTGACAGAGTAATGAAGCATCAAATTTGGGTTAGTGGAGAAAAACTAGAGTAGGTGAATAGGAAGTAAAGATTAAAAGGTGATAGGAAAAGCACCCAGAGAAGACAAAGCTGATACTGAGGTGAGTCTGGGACAAGTTTTATAACCCATGTGAGTATAGTAATAATAAATTTAAAAGTTTAGTTTGCACGTATTATATGTACAATGTGAACTATGGTGGATGAAGGTCGATGAGCAGGGTGATATGGTACTGTGAAGAGACTATGGGCAAAAGAGAACTTGGAAAGGGGGATTGTTATGAGGTTACAGTTGCAGTGAACATGTGTTATCCAGGCACAGTGATATTCTGTCATGAGAGAGACATTAAGTTAAAAGTTTCTTCCCAATAAGAGGCTTTTGTATTAACAAAGCACAAATGTTTTGTTGTTTCAAATAAGGAGTTAATTTTGATAGCATGAGAGCTGATATAATTACTTGATAATGTGTCAATATATGTTGACTGCCTTCATCCTAAAAGGTCTATCAGCTTACTTTTGGGGGAAATGGAAGAACTAGTCATCCCCTCTCTTAGATTGATAAATAATACCAAAAAAAGCTTCCTGAAATTTGTGCAAACAAAATTTAAATGGAAGTTAGCTGATTTGTGTACATTATTATAATAATCCTATTGGGAGGCAGCTTCCTATTATATTTTAAACATGGGCTTTGGTGCCTGACAAACCTGGGCCAACCATTGCTCCACTATTCATTAGCTGTGTAACCTTCGGGAGATTCATGGCACCTCTCTGGAGCTCAATTTTGTCATCTGTAAAATGAGGATAATCCCCATGCCACAGGGTTCCTTTGGAAATTAAATGGTGTGATGCATATAAGGTAATTATGTAAGTTGAACTTTTTATGACAATAACAATGATGGTGACAATATCATGTTTTGAGTATCAGGGGGGCAACAGCAGCATCAAGGCAAAGGAATCATTCCCGTTTTTCTCTCCCCTTTGAGGTACAACTAATCCAACCTTCATAACTGAAAAAAGAAAAGTGCCTCTGCACAGCATACCAGGACACCCCCAAGATCCATTCAACTGTGCACCAAAAGTGGATGGATTGGACTGCAGTGAAACAGTAGAGCGAGGGAGGTGGGTGGCAGAGGTGGTGATGGCAAAGGAGGCTGGAGCCCATCTGGCAGCAAGTAAGCATGACCTTTCTGGCAAAGAAGGTGGAGGGTGAAGGCAGTGAGTGGGGATCTACCCCACCATACATTTGGCAGCTGGAGAGACCAGCTGTTGTCTCTAAGGAGAGGCCAAAGTGATGGAGGGAAAAGAAAGGAAAATAGGCAAAGAAAACTGGAAAAAAAAAAAAAAGTCTCCCATTGGAGACAAGTATCTCCTTCTGAAGGCAAGAGGGCTGCCCCTAGATCTCTGGGACCTCCCCCACTTCAGGATACCCATAGCAGGCAATGGGCACACCTAAAGCCCCAAGTACTAAGTACATGCCTCCTTGCACACTTCCCTTTCAACTGTGCCACCACCCTTTGCCCCTTTGTGGTGTGTGTGTGTGCGTGTGTGTGTGTGTGTGTGTGTGTTTTAATGCCTGGCTTCCAACCTTAACAGTTAGTCACACTGTCAAAGAAACCAAAAATTTGTTCTATATTGCCACGTTCTGGAAAACAAAAGTAAGGCTTCTAATTACTAACCTGGTAAACAGATTCTGAATCAAAGTAAAGAAAAATCTTGCCTAAATGATAAAGGTGTTTGTTACTTCAAATTCAGTGGCAGAGACACTTTTCATCAACATCATGCAAAATCACAGAATATGGTATCACAAAAAAAAAGGATAATCTTCCCGTAACTAAACCCAAAGACATAGAATATTACAATCTAACAAAAAATTGAAAATAGTTGTTATGAAGAAATTTAGTGAGTACAGGGAAACTCAGAAAGGCAATACAATGCTCGTCGGTGTAAAATTAATGAACAGGAGGAGTACTTTACCAAACATATTTAAATTCTAAAAAAGAACCAAACAAATATTGGAGCAGAAGAACTCAATAAACGAGATGAAGAATGCACTAGATGCATTGGAAATAGAGAAGATAACATGGAAGAGAGAATTAGTGAGCTTGAGGGTAGAAATATAGAAATAATTCAGTTGGTAGAGGAAAATCAAGATTTTTAAGAAGTGAAGAAACCCTACAAGAACTATCTGATTTCATTTAAAAAGCCACATAAGAATAATGGGTACTGGGGTGCCTGGGTGGCTCAGTCATTAGGCGTATGCCTTCGGCTCAGATCATGACCCCAGGGTCCTGGGATGGAGCCCCGCATCAGGCTCCCTGCTCAGCGGGAAGCCTGCTTCTCCCTCTCCCACTCCCCCTGCTTGTGTTCCCTCTCTCGCTGTCTCTCTCTCTGTCAAATAAATAAATAAAATCTTTCAAAAAAAAAAAAAAAGTAATGGGTATTCCAGAAGGAGAAGCAAGGGAGAAGGAAAGAGAGAGTTTTTTTTTAACTTAACAATTTTTTTATTATGTTATGTTAATCACCATACATTACATCATTAGTTTTTGATGTAGTGTTCCATGATTCATTGTTTGCGTATAACACCCAGTGCTCCATGAAGTACATGCCCTCTTCAATACCCACCACCTGGCTAACCCATCCCCCCACCCCCCTCCTCTCCAGAACCCTCAGTTTGTTTCTCAGAGTCCATAGTCTCTCATGGTTCATCTCCTCCTCTGATTTCCCCCCTTCATTTTTCCCTTCCTACTATCTTCTTCCTTTTTTTTTAACATATAATGTATTATTTGTTTCAGAGGTACAGGTCTGTGATTCAACAGTCTTACACAATTCACAGCGCTCACCATAGCACATACCCTCCCCAATGTCTAAGAGAGAGTTATTTTAAAAAGCATAGGGGAGAACTTCCCAAACCTGGGGAAAGAACTAGATTACAAGTCCACAAAATGAACATCTTATTATTCCAACACAAAAAGACCTTCTCTAAGGCACATTATATTAAAATTGTCAGAAGTCAACAATAAAGAAAAAATTTTAAAGGCAGCCAGGGGGATAAAAAAAAAAGAAAAAAAGAAAGTAAGCTACAAAGGAACCACTATTAGACTATCGGCATATTTCTCACTAGAAACTCTACAGGACAGGAGACAGTAGACAGTAGAATGACATATTCAAAATATTTAAAGATAAAAACTGCCAGTCAAGGATATTCTATTGAGCAAAATTAATCTTCAGATATGAGGGGTAAATAAAGGCTTTCTCAGACAAACAGAAGCTGAGGGAGTTCACCACCACTAGAACTGCCTTATAAGAAATGTTGAAAGGAGTTCTTCATGCTGAAACAAAAAAACAAAAGTACACAAAATTCTGATTAAGGTGATAAATAGTCAAAATTAGATTACTGTAAATGTTTTAGAATATTACATTAAACTCTTAACTATAGCATAAAGTTTAAAGGAAAAGAGCATTAAAAATAACTATACCTTGATTAAGTCCCAATAGTTCATTTTTGCCCTTGCTTCCCTTGCGTTTGGCGATGTTTCTAGGAAGAAGTTGCTATGGCTGAGGTCAAAGAGGTTGCTGCCTGTGTTCTCCTCTAGGATTTTGATGGATTCCTGTCTCACATTTGGGTCTTTCATCCATTTTGAGTCTATTTTTGAGTGTAGTGTAAGGGAATGGTCCAGTTTCATTCTTCTGCATGTGGCTGTCCAATTTTCCCAACACCATTTGTTGAAGAGACTGTCTTTTTTCCATTGGACATTCTTTCCTGCTTTGTCAAAGATTAGTGGGAAAAAAAGAAAAAGAAGATAGTAGGAAGGGAAAAATGAAGGGAGGGAATTGGATGGAGAGATGAACCATGAGAGACTATGGACTCTGAGAAACAAACTGAGGGTTTTAGAGGTGAGGGGGGTGGGGGGGGATGGGTTAGCCCAGTGAGGGGTATTAAGGAGGACACGTATTGCATGGAGCACTGGGTGCTATATGCAAACAATGAATCATGGAACACTACATCAAAAACTAATGATGTAATGTATGATGACTAACATAACATAATAAAATTTTTAAAAATTTATGAAAAAAAAAATAAAAAATAAAAATCTAAGTTATTTAAAAAAAATAACTATACCTACTACAATTTGCTAACACAATCACAGCATAAAGAGCATTTGCAACATCAAAAATATAAAAGAGGAAATATATATATACATATGGAAAAGTAAAAGGATGAAAACTTCATAGGCAAATGAAGACAACTTGCTATCAACAGAAAAATATTTTATCTGTGAGATGTTTTATGTAAACCCCATGGTAACACAAATCAAAAATCTAGAGCAGACATACAAAATATAAAAAGGTGGGGGAGACTGAACAAATCGACACCAAAAACCATCAACTTACAAAGGTAGACAGAAACAGAAGAAAAAAGAAACAATGGAGAGACGAAATAACCAGAAAGCAAAGATAAAATGGCAGTAATAAAACATTATATATCAATAATCACCCCGAATGTAAATGGATTTTACTCACCAATTAAAAGGCAGAGTGGCTAGATGGATAAAAAAACAAGACGTAACTATATGCTGCTTACTGGAGATTCACTTCAGCTCTAAATACACACAAAGGCTCAAGATGAAAGGATGGAAGATGATATTCCAAGCAAACAAAAATGAAAAGAAGGTGGACTTAGCCATACTTATATCAGAAAAAACAGACTTCAAGCCAGAAAGGGTAATAAGACACAAAGAAGGCCCTTATATAATGATAAAGGGGTCACTACATCAAGAAGATATAATCCTAAATATATGCACTCCAAACACTCAAACACCAAAATATATTAAGCAATTAATAATATAACTTATTAGAGAAATAGATAATAATACAAAAATTGTAGGGAACTTCAATACCCCACTATCAGCAAAGGATAGATTGTCCAGACAGAAAATCAAAAAGAAAACAAAGGAACTGAACCACACTTTGGAACAAATGGACTTAATGGACATATGCAGTACATTCCATCCAACAGCAGCAGAATACACATTATTCTTCTCAATTGCACATGGAACATTCTCCAGAATAGATCATATAATAGGAAAAAAAAAAACTTAGCAAATTTAAGAAGATTGAAATCATACCAACTATCTTCTCTGACCACAATGGCATGAAACTAGAAATTAACAAGAGGAAAGTGAGAAGATCAACAAATACTAAATACAAATACTAAAACTAAACAACACACTTCTAAGCAACTACTGGGTCAAAGAAAAAAACCCAAAAGGAAAATAGAAGATTATCTCAAAACAAAATGGAAACACAACATATCAAATATTGTGGCGTACAGCAAATGCAATCCTTGGAGGAAAGTTTATAAAAATAAATGCATATATTAAGAAATTAGAACTCAAATTTAAAAACCTAACTTTACACTTCAAGGAACTTTAGAAAAGAGCAAACTAAGCCCATAGTTAGCAGAAGAAAAGAAATTATAAGGATCAGAGTGGAAATAAATGAAATAGAGACCAGACACACTAGAAAAGATTATCAAAACTAAATTGTTCTTTGAAAAGATAAACAAAATTGAAGACCTTTAGCTAGACTAAGAAAGAAAAGACAGAAAATTCTAATAAATAATATAGAAATGAAAGAGGATACATTACAACTGATACTACAAGAAATACATAAAATCATGAGACTACTATAAACAATTATATGCCAACAAATTACATAACCTCAAAGAAATGGATACATTTCTAGAAAAACACAAACTATCAAGACTGAATCAGGAAGAATTAGAACATCTGAACGGACCAATAAAGAGTAAAGAGATTGAATTAGTATTCAAAAAGCTGCCAACACAGAAGTCTCCATGGCCATATGGCTTCCCCGGAGGATTCTGCCAAACAGTTAAAGAGGAATTAATACCAATCTTCCCCAAACTATTCCAAAATATTGAGAAGGAGGGAACACTTTCAAACTCATTTTGTGAGGCCCCATTATTTTGATACCAAAACCAGATAAGACTACCACAAGAAAAAAAAAAAAAAAAACTATAGACCAATATCCCTGATGAATATAGATGCAAAAAATCTCAACAAACCGAATCAACAACACAATAAGAGAATTATACAACTTGACCTGGCGGGATTTATCCCTGGGATGCAAGGATAATTCAACATATGCATATCAATATACATAATACCTCGCATCAATAAAATGAAAAATAAAAATCATATGATCATCTGAGTATATGCAGAAAAAGCATTTGACAAAATACAACAGCCTTTCATGATAAAAAACCTTTAACAGATTAGGTATAGAAGGAACATATCTCAACTTAATAAAGGCCATATATGATAAACCCACTGTTAACATTATACTCACGGGAGAAAAATTGAAAGTGTTTCCTCTAAGATTAGGAACAAGATGAGGATGTCCACCCTCACTACTCCTATTCAATAAAGTACTGGAAGTCCATGCTGGAGATTAGGCACGATGAAGAAATAAAAAGCATCCAAATCAGAAAGGAAGAAGTAAAATTGTCATCATTTGGTGATCATATAATCCTATACATTGTGGGAATTCACAGTGCTGGATAGATAAAATCTGACTTGTATATGCCTCCCTGGATGAGAATGTTGAAAAGCAAAGGAGGACTGCCCTGGAACACTGGGCCTCCTTTGAAGTTTCTTGGTTAAAAGCAGCCAGATTCTTACTGTGGCACACAGCTCTCATCTAGGTAGTAAATATCTAAATTTAAAGAAAAACAGACACCTATAGTGGTCACGTACTTCACGAATTCCTCACCTGCTTGCCTTGCAATCACCTTGCAACTACTGCTTGCCCTTATCACACACTGCCCCATATATTATTGTCCTGATCATTAAGGTTACACGTTCCTTCTTATTTTGTGCTTGCGCTTGGTATATTGATAAGACCCCAATAAAAGCAGAGACAAAGCTTAGCTTGAAGCCTTTCACCACTAGAGCATCTGGTCCCCAGGCTTCTCCTTTCTCCTACTAAGGTGCCTGGAGTAATTTTTTCATTCACCATCTCAGGGTTTGCTGGCCAAACCCAACAATATATAGAAAATCCTGTGTGTTTATAATTTACAAATAAAATTTATAGAAAGAATCACCAAAAAAACTGTTGAGTTAATCAACGATTTCAATAAAATGGCAAAATACAAAATGCAACTGAATTGCATTCCTTTACGCTAATGATAAAGGATCTGGAAGAAAAAAAAACCCATCCCATTACAATAGTATCAAAAACAATAAAATACTTAAGATTAAATTTAACCAAGAAAATGAAAGATCTGTGCAATGAAAACTACAAAACTTTGCAAAAAAAAAAAAAATTGAAGACACAAATGGAAAAACATCCTGTGCTCATGGGTCAGAAGAATAAATATGGTTAAAATATCCATACTACCTAAAGCCATCTATAGATTCAATGCAATCCCATCAAAATATACTACAAAGCCACAGTAATAAAAACAGTATGGTACAAACACAAAAATAGACACATCATCCAATGAAACAAAATAGAAAGGCCAGAACTAAACCCCAGCATATATGGTCAACTAATATTGGATACCCAATGGGGAAAAGATAGTCTCTTCAACAAATGGCACTGGGAAAACTGGAGAAACACATGCAGAACAATGAAATTGGACCCCTATCTCACACCACTCACAAAAATTAATTCAAAATGGATCAAAGACTTAAACATAACCCCTGATACCAAAAAGTTCCTAAAAGAAAGTATAGAGGAAAAACTCTTCAATATTGGTCTTGGCAATAATTTTTTGAGCATGACACCAAAGCAAGAACCACAAAAGAAAAAATCAACAATTGTGACTATACCAAATTCAAAGCTTCTCCATAGCAAAAGAAAAAATTAACTAAATGAAAAGAGAACGTATAGAAAAGGAGAAAATTTTTGTAAGCTATATATCAGATAAGGGGTTAATATCCAAAATATATTAAGAAGTAAGTCAACTTAGTAACAAAAAAAAAAATCTAATTTTGGGCGCCTGGGTGGCTCAGTTGGTTAAGCGACTGCCTTCAGCTCAGGTCATGATCCTGGAGTCCCAGGATCGAGTCCCACATCGGGCTCCCTGCTCAGCGGGGAGTCTGCTTCTCCCTCTGGCCCTCCCCCTCTCATGTGCTCTCTCTCTCTCTCTCAAATAAATAAATAAAATCTTTAAAAAAAAAAATCTAATTTAAAAATGGAAGGTATGTGCTATGGTGAGCACTGTGAATTGTGTAAGACTGATGAATCACAGACCTGTACTTCTGAAACAAATAATACATTATATGTTTAAAAAAGAAGAAGAAGAAGAAGAAGAAGAAGATAGCAGGAAGGGAAAAATGAAGGGGGGGAAATCGGAGGGGGAGATGAACCATGAGAGACTATGGACTCTGAGAAACAAACTGAGGGTGTTAGAGGGGAGGGGGTGGGGGGATGGGTTAGCCTGGTGATGGGTATTAAAGAGGGCACATACTAAATGGAGCACTGGGTGTTATATGCAAACAATGAATCATGGAACACTACATCAAAAACTAATGATGTAATGTATGGTGATTAACATAACATAATAAAATTTTTAAAAAATGAACAGAAGAACTAAACAGACATTTCTCCAAAGAGGAATCAAAATGGCCAACAGACATATGAAAAGATACTCAGCATCAGTAGTCATCAGGGAAATGCAAATCAAAACCACACCTATTAGAATGGCTATCATCAAGAGATAACAGGTGCTAGTGAGACTGTAGTGAAAAGGGACCCCTTGTACACTGTTGGTGGGAATGTAAATTGGTCCAACCACTATGGAAAATAATATAAAGAAAATTTTCTCAAAAAATGAAAAATAGATCTACCATACAATCCAACAATTCTACTTCTGAGATACCCAAAGAAAATGAAAACAGGATTTCAATGAGATCCATGCATTCCCATGTCTATCTCATCACTATTTACAATAACCAAGATATGGAAACAATCCCAAAGCCCATCAAGGATAAATAGATTTTTTTTAAAGATGTGGTACATACACACTATGAAATATTATTCAGCCATTAATCAGGAGAATATCTCCCCATTTGTGACCACATGGATGGACCTTGAGCACATCATGCTAAGTGAGATAAGTCAAAGATAAGAACTGCATGATATCACTCATATCTGGAATCTAAAAACGCTAAACCTGTGAAAAACAAAAAGTAAAATGGTGGTTACCAGGGATTAAGGGGGTGGTGAGGAGAAATAAGATTGATGGTGTTTAAGGGCATAAATTTTTAGTGAGTAATAAATAAGCCATAGAGATCTAATGCACAATATACCGAATATAGACAATAATATTGGACTATAATTATGTAATACGATAAATATTGTTATATTGGCAATCATATTTCAGTATACAAATTTATCAAAGTAACACATTGTACACCTTAGGTTTTTTTTTTTTTAAGATTTTATTTATTTATTTACAGAGAGATTGAGAGAGAGAACAAGCAAGGGGAGCTGCAGAGAGAGGGAGAAGCAGGCTCCCCACTGAGCAGGGAGCCCAGTGCAGGGCTCAGTCCCAGGACCCTCGGATTATGACCTGAGCCGAAGGCAGATGCTTAACTGACTGAGCCACCCAGGTGCCCCCACAGTGTACACCTTAAACTGATACGATATTACATGTCAAATTTACTCAGTAAATAAATTCAGATTATAAGCAAATGAAAAATTTTTAAAGATTTTAACACATATTTTGAGAATTAAAACAGCTAAGTATACAGACCCAAAAAGGAATGTTTATTTATTTATAAAATATACACTTGTAATACTAATATGTCACGAGTATTATATAACAGATGCAAAAATAGAAAATTTTAAAGGATAAAATAAAAAATAAGTTAAAAATAAATGGAGTATCTGAAATGTAAGCCTATTTAACCCCCATACCACAGACTTTGTCTTCTGTCTACACATAGGGAAAGTTCTCAAAAGGAGGGCAGTGCAGGGCTTGGCATGTTGGCATTCAGGTAGCACACAACTCTAAGGTATTACTTCCCTACATTTTTGACTTTTGCTAACTTACATAAGTGTGAAAGAGCAGGAATAGAGATCCTGAAGCTTCCAAATGAGACTTGGAAAGAGGAAAAGAAATCCTCCTACATAAGCACCAACACTTAAGTTTGCACATATGATCTCACACACATGCTCAAACACACACACATGCACACATGCATGCATACACATACACACGTGCACATGGCTAAGCCCTGGCCAGTCCTCATGCCCTCAGGTCTTAGAACTCAAAGCTTAACTTCCAAGGAGTCTGGAAAATGGGTGGCAGAGCGGGTGTTAAGAATGTGTGCAGTCTCTCTCTGTATACATCAAATAAATAAATCTTTTTTTACAAAAAAGGAAGGTGGCATCTGGGTGGCTCAGTCAGTTGAGCAACCAACCCATGGTTTCAGCTCAGGTCATGATTGCAGGGTCGTGAGATTGAGCCCTGCGTGGGGCTTTGCACTCAGCAGAGGGTCTGCTCGAGATTCTCTCCCTCTCCCTCTCCTTCTGCCCCCCCCAACTCATGCTCCCTCGCTCTCTCTCTCTCTCCAAGAAAAATAAATAAACCTTAAAAAAAAAGAATGTGTGTAGTGCTAGTGGCATGTACACACGAAAATTAAAAAGATATGACTGGGCAAGAGAGTGAGTGTGTGCACACAGCCAGCATTACTGCTGCACGGGGCTCTGCAGATTGTAAAATAATATAAACAAATCTGACTAAGAAAAGGAATCTCGAAGAGGAGCAAGATGGAGGAGTAGGAGACCTGGATTTCCTCTGGTCCCAGGAATTCAGCTGGATAGGGATCAAACCATTCTGAACACCTACGAACTCAACAGGAGATCGAAGAAAAGAATAGCAGCAACTCTCTGAACAGAAAAGCGACCACTTTCTGGAAGGTAGGACGTGCAGAGAAGTGAATCCGAGGCGATATTCAGGAGCATAGATGGCGGCGGAGGGGGCATCCATCAGCTGCTATCAGCAAGTGATAGAGCAGCGGAGCACAAAATCGGAACTTTTAGAAGTCGGCTCTGCTGAGGGACCCCACTCCAGTGGCTAAGCGGGGGTTGGAAACCTCGCTGGGACAGTGTGGTCTCAGGACCCTCAGGGTCACAGAAAGACCAGGGGTGCCTGAGTGTGGCAGAGCTCTCAGGTATGGGAGCGGGGAAGCCGGCTGCAGAGACGGAGCCGAGGCGCGGGCTCTCAGCTCAGGGTTGCCATAAACCGTGATCCGCAGCACAGTCGGGCCCCTGCTCCTCCAGCAGGGACCCAACAAACGGCAGATCCAGGGAGACTCCCCTTCCTCCCCTGGGAAGAGAGGCCCAGGAGCGCACCGCAGGGATCTGCTGGGTTTGGAGACTCCACGCGGGTTCGGGTGCCAGAGTTAGAAATGCTCAGTCACAGGCCAGTGAGCACAGAGTGCGGCCAGAGACCGGGGAGACGGGAGTGATTGACCGGTTTTCTCTGGGGGCGCACTGAGGAGTGGGGCCCCGAGTTCTCGGCTCCTCCCAGGCGGAGATTGGGAGGCCGCCATTTTCACTCTCGTCCTCCAAAGCTGTACAGAAAGCTTGCAGGGAACAAAAGCAGCCGAGATCACACCCCAGCAGATTACTTAGCCCGGACCCGGCAAGGGTGGGGCAATTGTGCCTCCGGCAAAGACATTTGGGAACCACAGCAACAGGCCCCTCCCCCCAGAAGATCAGCAAGAACAGCCGGCCAAGACCAAGTTTACCGATCAATGAGAACAGCAGAACTCCAGCGCTAGGGGAATACTGCACATAGAATTCATGGCTTTTTTCTCATGAATCTTTAGTCTTTCAAAGTTAATTTTTTTTAACTTTTTCTCTTTTTTTTTGAATTTTTCTTTTTCCCTTTTTCAGCCAACATCTTATCAATCCCTTTTTTAAAAAAATCTTTTTTATTTTTCATTTTTAGAGTCATATTCTATCCCTTCATAGTAGTTAACCTTATTTTTGGTATATATATATATAAGTTGTTCTCTCTTTAAAATTTTGGGATACAGTTTCTTCTAACAGATCAAAATATACCCTAAATCTCTAGAGTATGGCTTTGTTCTAGTCTCCTGCCTGATCACATTCTCTCCCTTTTTTTTTTTAATCCCCTTCTTTCTTTTCTCAACCAACTTCTTATCTTAAATTCCATTTATAAAATCTTTCATAATTTTCATCTTTACAGTCATATTCCATCCCTTCATCGTATTAACCCTTATTTATGTACATATATAAGTTGTTCTTTATTTAAAGTTTTGGGAGGCACTTTCTTCTAACAGACCAAATACACCCAAAATCTAGTGTGTGGCACTGATCTATGCACCAGCCTGATCATATTTGATCATATTTTGTTTTTTTTTGTTTTGTTTTTCTTTGTTTTTATCTTTTTCTTTTTCTTTTTTTTTTCCTTTTTTCTCTCTTTCGCTTTCTTTTCCCCGGGTTTCAGGGCTTTTCTGATTTGTTTAGTGTATATTTTCTGGGCACGTTGTTACCTGTTAGCATTTTGTTCTCTCATTCATCTATTCTCCTCTGGACAAAATGACAAGATGGAAAAAATCACTTCAAAAAAAAGAACAAGAGGCAGTACAGACATTACTAAGATGTTGGAACTAGAGTTCATATTGATAATTTTAAAGATAGTAGCTGGGCTTGAAAAAAGCATGGAAGATATTAGAGAAACATTTCTGGAGAAATAAAAGAGCTAAAATCTAACCAAGTCAAAATCAAAAAGGCTATTAATGAGGTGCAATCAAAAATGGAGGCTCTAACTGCTAGGATAAATGAGGCAGAAGAGAGAATTAGTGATATAGAAGACCAGATGGAAAATAAAGAAGCTGAGAAAAAGAGAGATGAACAACTACTGGATCACGAGGGCAGAATTCAAGAGATAAGTGATACCATAAGATGAAACATTAGAACAATTGGGATCCCAGAAGAAGAAGAAAGAGAGAGGGGGACAAAAGGTATACTGGAGCAAATTATAGTGAGAACTTCCCTAATTTGGGGAAGGAAATAGGCATCAAAATCCAGGAGGCACAGAGAACCCCTCTCAAAATCAATAAAAATAGGTCAACACCCTGACATCTAATAATAAAACTTACCAGTCTCAGAGACAAAGAGAAAATCCTGAAAGCAGCTCAGGAGAAAGAGATCTGTAACCTACAATGGTAGAAACATTAGATTGGCAACAGACCTATCCACAGAGACCTGGCAGGCCAGAAAGGACTGGCACGATATATTCAGAGCACTAAATGAGAAAAATATGCAGCCAAGAATACTATATCCAGCTAGGCTGTCACTGAAAATAGAAGGAGAGATAAAAAGCTTCCAGGACAAACAAAAACTAAAGGAATGTGCAAACACGAAACCAGCCCTACAAGAAATATTGAAAGGGGTCCTCTAAGCAAAGAGAGAGCCTAAAAGTAACATAGACCAGAAAGGAACACAGACTATATACAGTAACAGTCACCTTACAGGTAATAGAGTGGTACTAAATTCGTATCTTTCAATAGTTACCCTGAATGTAAATGGGCTAAATGCCCCAATCAAAAGACACAGGCTATCAGATTGGATAAAAAAACAAGACCTGTTGATATGCTGTCTGCAAGAGACTCATTTTAGACCCAAAGACACCCCCAGATTGAAAGTGAGGGGGTGGAAAACCATTTACCATGCTAACGGACACCAAAAGAAAGCTGGGGTGGCAATCCTTATATCAGACAAATTAGATTTTAAACCAAAGACTGTAATAAGAGATGAGGAAGGACACTATATCCTACTTAAAGGGTCTGTCCAACAAGACGATCTAACAATTGTAAATATCTATGCCCCTAACATGGGAGCAGCCAATTAATCACAAAAGCAAAGAAACACATCGACAACAATACAATAATAGTGGGGGACTTCAACACCCCCCTCACTGAAATGGATAGATCATTTAAGCAAAAGATCCACAAGGAAATAAAAACTTTAAGTGACACACAGGAACAAATGGACTTCACAGATATATTCAGAACATTCCATCCCAAAGCAACAGAATACACATTCTTCTCTAGTGCCCATGGAACATTCTCCAGAATAGATCACATCCTAGGTCACAAATCAGGTCTCAACCGGTACCCAAAGACTGGGATCACTCCCCGCATATTTTCAGACCACAATGCTTTGAAACTAGAACTCAATCACAAGAGGAAAGTTGGAAAGAACTCAAATACATGGAGGCTAAAGAGCATCCTACCAAAGAATGAATGGGTTAAACAGGAAATTAAAGAAGAATTTTAAAAATTCATAGAAACTAATGAAAATGAAAACACAGCTATTCAAAATCTTTGACATGCAGCAAAGGCAGTCCTAAGAGGAAAGTATATAGCAATACAAGTCTTTCTCAAGAAACAAGAAAGGTCTCAAATACACAAGCTAACCCTACACCTAATGGAGCTGGAGAAAGAACAGCAAATGAAGCCTAAACCCAGCAGGAGAAGAGAAATAATAAAGATCGGAGCAGAAATCAATGAAATAGAAACCAAAAGAACAGTAGAACAGATCAATGAAACTAGGAGCTGGTTCTTTGAAAGAATTAACAAGATTGATAAACCCCTGGCCAGACTTTCAAAAAGAATAGAGATGGGGCACCTGGGTGGCTCAGTCATTAAGCGTCTGCCTTCGGCTCAGGTCATGATCCCAGGGTCCTGGGTTCGAGCTCCATATCGGGCTCCCTGCTCAGCAGGAAGCCTGCTTCTCCCTCTCCCACTCCCCTTGCTTGTGTTCCCTCTCTCGCTGTGTCTCTCTCTGTCAAATAAATTTTAAAAATCTAAAAAAAAAAAAGAAAAGAAAAGAGAAATGACCCAAATAAATAAAATCATGAATGAAAGGGAGAGATCACAACCAACACCAAAGAAATACAATTATAAGAACATATTATGAGCAACTATATGCTAACAAATTAGATAATCTGGAAGAAATGGATGCATTCCTAGAGATGTATAAACTACCAAAACTGAGGGCGCCTGGGTGGCTCAGTTGGTTAGGTGACTGCCTTCGGCTCAGGTCATGATCCTGGAGTCCCAGGATCGAGTCCCACATCGGGCTCCCTGCTCAGCAGGGAGTCTGCTTCTTCCTCTGACCCTCCCCCCTCTCATGTGCTCTCTCTCTCTCTCTCTCATTCTCTCTCTCAAATAAATAAATAAAATCTTTAAATAAATAAATAAATAAATAAACTACCAAAACTGAACCAGGAAGAAATAGAAAACCTGAACAGACCTATAACCACTAAGGAAATTGAAGCAGTCATCAAAAATCTCCCAACAAACAAGAGCCCAGGGCCAGATGGTTTCCCAGGGGAATTCTACCAAACATTTAAAGGAGAATACCTATTCTTCTGAAACTGTTCCAAAAAATAGAAATGGAAGGAAAACTTCCAAACTCGTTTTATGAGGCCACCATTACCTTGATCCCCAAACCAGACAAAGACCCCATCAAAAAGGAGAATTACAGACCAATATCCTTGATGAACATGGATGCAAAAATTCTCACCAAAATACTAGCCAATAGGATCCACCAGTACATTAAAAGGATTATTCACCACGACCTAGTGGGATTTATGCCTGGGCTGAAAGTTTGGTTCAACACCCGCAAATCAATGTGATACAATACATTAATAAAAGAAAGAACAAGAACCATATGATCCTCTCAAAAATGCAGAAAATCATTTGACAAAGTACAGCATCCTTTCTTGATCAAAAGTCTTCAGAGTATAGGGATAGAGGGTACATACTGATCAAAAGTCTTCAGAGTACAGGGATAGAGGGTACATACCTCAATATCATAAAAGCCATCTATGAAAAACTCACAGTGAATATTATTCTCAGTGGGGAAAAACTGAGAGCTTTCTCCTTAAGGTCAGGAACACAGCAGAGATCTCCACTATCACCACTGCTATTCAACATAGTATTAGAAGTCCTAGCCACATCAATCAGACAACAAAAAGAAATAAATGCATCCAAATTGGCAACGAAGAAGTCAAACTCTCACTCTTTGCAGATGATATGATACTTTATGTAGAAAACCCAAAAGACTCCACCCCAAAACTGCTAGAACTCATACAGGAATTCAGTAAAGTGGCAGGATATAAAATCAATGCACAGAAGTCAGTGGCATTCCTATACACCAACAACAAGACAGATGAAAGAGAAATTAAGGAGTCGATCCCATTTACAATTGCACCCAAACCATAAGATACCTAGGAACAAATCTAACCAAAGAGGCAAAGAATCTGTACTCAGAAAACTATAAAATACTCATGAAAGAAATTGAGGAAGACACAAAGAAATGGAAAAACGTTCCATGCTCATGGATTGGAAGAACAAATATTGTGAAGATGTCAATGCTACCTAGAGCAATCTACACATTCAATGCAATCCCTATCAAAATACCATCAACTGTTTTCAAAGAAATGGAACAAATAATCCTAAAATTTGTATGGAACCAGAAAAGACCCTGAATAGCCAGAGGAATGTTGAAAAAGAAAAGCAAAGCTGGCGGCATCACAATTCCAGACTTCAAGCTCTATTACAAGGCTGTAATCATCAAGACAGTATGGTACTGGCACAAAAACAGACACATAGATCAATGGAACAGAATAGAGAGCCCAGAAATGGATCCTCAACTCTGGTCAACTAATCTTCTACAAAGCAGGAAAGAATATCCAACAGAAAAAAGACAGTCTCTTCAACAAATGGTGTTGGGAAAAATTGGACAGCCACATGCAGAAGAATGAAACTGGACCATTTCCTTACACCACACACAAAAATAGACTCAAAATGGTTGAAAGACTTAAATGTGAGACAGGAGTCCATCAAAATCCTAAAGGAGAATACAGGCAGCAACCTCTTCGACCTCAGCCACAGCAACTTTTTCCTAAAACATTGCCAAAGGCAAGGGAAGCAAAGGCAAAAATGAACTATTGGGACTTCATCATGATAAAAAGCTTTTGCACAGCAAAAGAAATAGTCAACAAAATCAAAAGACAACTGACAGAATGGGAGAAAATATTTGCAAATGACATATCAGATAAAGGGCTAGTATCCAAAATCTATAAAGAACTTCTTAAACTCAACACCCAAAGAACAAATGATCCAATCAAGAAATGGGCAGGAGACATGAACAGACATTTTTCCAAAGAAGACATCCAAATGGCCAACAGACACATGAAAAAGTGCTCAACATCGCTCGGCATCAGGGAAATCCAAATCAAAACCACAGTGAGATACCACCTCACACCAGTCAGAATGGCTAAAATTAACAAGTCAGGAAACGACAGATGTTGGCGGGGATGTGGAGAAAGGGGAACTCTCCTACATGGTTGGTGGGAATGCAAGCTGGTGCAGCCACTCTGGAAAATAGTATGGAGGTTCCTCAAAAAGTTGAAAATAGAGCTACCCTACGACCCAGCAATTGCACTACTGGGTATTTACCCCAAAGATACAAATGGAGGGATCTGAAGGGGTATGTGCACCCCAATGTTTATAGCAGCAATGTCCACAATAGCCAAACTATGGAAAGAGCCAAGATGTCCATCGACAGATGAATGGATAAAGAAGAAGTGGTGTATATATATACAATGGAATATTATGCAGCCATCAAAAGGAATGAAATCTTGCCATTTGCAACCACATGGATGGAACTGGAGGGTATTATGCTGAGCAAAATATCAGTCAGAGAAAGACATGTATCATATGACCTCGCTGATATGAGGAATTCTTAATCTCAGGAAACAAACTGAGGGTTGCTGGAGTGGTGGGTGGTGGGAGGGATGGGGTGGCTGGGTGATAGACATTGGGGAGGATATGTGCTATGGTGAGCACTGTGAATTGTGTAAAACTGTTGAATCACAGACCTGTACCTCTGAAACAAATACATTATACGTTTAAAAAAAAAAAGAAGAAGAAGAAGAAGATAGCAGGAGGGGAAGAATGAAGGGGGGGAAATCGGAGGGAGAGACGAACCATGAGAGACTATGGACTCTGAGAAACAAACTGAGGGTTGTAGAGGGGAGGGGGGTGGGGGGAATGGGTTAGCCTGGTGACAGGTATTAAAGAGGGCACGTTCTGCATGGAGCACTGGGTGTTACACGCAAACAATGAATCATGGAACACTACATCAAAAACTAATGATGTAATGTATGGTGATTAACATAACATAATAAAAAAAAAAGGAATCTCTTTGAATTCAAACAAAGGTGTTAAATGGGTGCATGGGGGTCCTAACCTTGAGGCCAGACCCAGAAATAGGACACAATACAAGAAGGAAAGAGTGGGAAACCTGACAAAAGAAGCAGGCAAATCAGGCAGCAGCTCACAACCAGCCAGCAGGACAACAGAAGGCAGGAGACAAGGAGCACAGAAGGGATACTTGGGTGCCCCTGAAGAATGTTGTATCCTGATGCTGTTTTCCCTGACTGCCTCTGTTCAAATCCCTGTGCAGCCACTCACTACACTGTGACTATGGACAAGTTTTTTGAACTCCAAGGGCCTCAATTTCCTCATCTGCAAAATGGAGATGAAGATACTACATTTGTCCTAAGGTTTGTGTATGTGTGGTAATATGTGTGTTAAATAAATTAATACATGTCAGGCACATAGAAATAATATTCAAGAAATGATATCATCATCAGGATCGTGTTTATTATTTTACAAGCGGTTTGTTGGTCAGTTCTCAAAGCTATTGATTGCCTTGTACCAAAGCCAGTCCTTCTGCCTGGCTCCTGTCCGTGCCATGAGAAATCAGTAAGCACCACTACGTCTCCCAAACCCACATGTCCTAAGTGATCTTCAGGCAGGACCAGAGAACACTGGAGAGGGACAGGCCCTGACAGACACCTGGAGCCCCAAAAGAAAACTCTCTCCTCTTTTTCATCTCCATTTTCCAAGTCAGGAGGCAACAGACAATATCCAAAACCATAAAGCCACTCACCTAGGACCTTGGCCAGGTACCCAAAAGTGAGTGCATGATGTGCAATTAATCATGCACAGTTTTACAGAGTTGAATACAGTACTATGAACTGCCATTTAAGTATTTAATATTATAATATATTAAAGGAATTGTCCAAAGAAGCTAACATTTTTGTTAAAATACAATGCAAAATATGGTCTCTAAATTCCACTTCTGGGGCAAAACACTTTCCAGTGGTATCATGGTAAGAAAAAATTTTAAACTAAAGGCCTTTGTTAAGAAGCAAATGGGGTAGCATCAGTATATCCCACACTAAATCGAAAACAATGTTTCCTGTTTAGGAGATCCGGATCAACCCTAAATAACACAAGAAGCTTCTAGAACTCCTCCAAGTCACAATGAACCTAAAGTAGAAGCACAGGATTATAAGTAATAAACAAGCTTCCCACGGCAAATGTGATACACATCAGAGCAAAACCCCCATGGCGTCAGAAATAATGATGAAGCACCACCCATGTGGGCAGGGTGCTGCACCGGCTGTCAGAACAGCATGGTGTATAGATAGAATCCACAGAGTAATTGTGTTTCAGTATAGTCACCGGGCACGCTATGTACCTAGGAATTGTGGCAGGCACCTCAGATCGCATTTTTAATGACTACTCAAATGAAGACAGGATGATTAATGATATACTTTCTCGTTTTTTTTTTTTTTTCAGTACCAAATATGAAGCCAATCCGACATAAATACTCTTACCTTGCAGACTGAGCAACAATCTCTCATGATATACTCCCATAAATCAAACAGGATTGCATGGTAGGAACAGCATAGCTCTGCCTTTAATTCTGTTTCTGTGTGTTCGTGTGAGTGTGCGCTCCCACATGCAAACAACGAAAAGAGAGAAAGAGAAATGGGGCTGCCATCTACCTTGTAAAGTCCTTTTAACTAAAAGTGACTAGTGTTATAAGTGTTCAGTGTTTCTGTTTTCCTTCAGAAATAAACGCAGTATTTATAGGCTAGCACAATGCTTACTACAGGGTACTTTTTCCACAAATACTTGTATAAAAAATAAGAGAGGCAGAATAAAAGGATAACGAAGGAGAAAGTAAAGAAGAAAATGGAAGTGAAAAGGAAAGAAAAATAACCAGAAAGGTTTTCAAATCATCCTGACCAGCAGAAAGGCCAGCTATGTGTGCATTTCTCACGGAGTAGAGCTCAGAGTGTTGGTGGAAAACCTGTAGCTATTATCACACAATTCCCTGGTGAATTACATGAACTGTGTGAAGATCCACAAGGTCCCCTAACTGGTCAGTGGCAGAGCTAGAACTAAATTGCAAGTATCCTAGCTCCTAAATGCTTTGAGATACTTAGGTGACAGTTTATGTATTACACACTACCTAACCCTTTCCAAGAGCCTCCCACCAATCTGATCTTGTATCAGAGGGCAAGACCTCAAATATCAATTCTAATTGTTTCCATTAGGCAGTTACATTGAGTTGGTTTCAAATGTAAAAAACAACTGAACTATTTCTGTCTCTTCAATTGATTTCCACCATTTTTTCTCCTGTAATTCAGGAAACTTTCTGACTTCAGTTCTCTTGGGTAGGAAACAGTTCTGTACTTCCATTAGGTACTTCACGACTCTGTCTTGCAACCCTTTCAGCTTCACTGTTTCAGGCTAACCATAGTGTTCTCCCCCATCAGCAAGTCTTTGTAATGTGGCAAACCATTAGGGTGACTGATACAGGTTACAGAGTGGTGAACTAAAGTGGATAGAGAAAAAAAATTAGTGTCACAAGTCATTTGCATCCATTATTCTAATGGATTTTAAAACAATGAAATTATTTTTTATCAACGCATATTGAAAATGTGTGCAGTTTAGAAGCCATTTGATTTTCATATACTCTATATTTTAACATTTAACAATGTGACAGTCTAAAAATGGTACATTGTCACAGCTGAAAATCACTTTAGAAATCCTGAGATACCAAATTAAGTGTGGGGTAGGCCACATAAAATTATCTTTGGAATTGTAGAGCAATATTGGTTCTCAAGGACTTTGATGACAATATCATGATCATATGACCCATGTAACTATTCTTTTCCCATGTTACTTTTCTTAAAGTATAAACTTCTCATGAATGTATTTTCAAGCCAAAAGCCTACAATTGAGGCTAGATTGATTAATGAGACTTAAATCCTTGATTCTAATTCTCTAGTGTTTAGCCAACCTATAGTTTTCAAGTTTCTTATTTTCATATGTCTGTTTATCCCCTCAGAGTGGGACTTGCAAAAATCCTACACTTTTCATGAATCAAGAAATTTCTCCAGGGTCACTGAGAAGGGGAGAAAATAAGTTCTTCTAGAAAGCAGGATCCAAGTGATGCAAGGAAATAAAGGAAAGATTAAAATAGAGAATGATAGAGATAAAGAATAAAAATGAAAGTGAAAGACTGAATTTGAAATAGTAAGTTAAAATAAGTAAATATTAGTATGTTCTATATACATATGAAGAAATGAATTAGAAAATACAGAATAGAAATAAAAACATGGAGGAGATCATGAGAACAAACCACTGCTGAGCTACCAGTTGTATCACTCCTGTGAATCACACTAAAAACTTCCCACCTCAGCCCTATGCATTACATTTGTGATGGATCTGTCCATCCCTTGAGACCCCTGACACCAACCTCAGAGCACAAATTTAAGGAGCCAGAATATCTGCTCTTTGACAAATTGATGACCAGCTGATCCTTCCTTGCTTATAATGACCATATTTCTAAGCCAATGCCCTACTATAAGCCCCCCCAGCCATTTATATTCACCATACATTCATCCTAATTCTGAAAGGCCCTTATCTTCTAAAAATTTTTCACTACTTTTCTCCAATCCCATCTACTGTGCACCCCATAACTTGCATTCCATGATTAACAAACTTCCCAAAATCTTTTACCTCTTTAATGAATTTTCCTTTTATTACATGGTTGTAACTGAAATCTTTGTTTACCACTTGAGGTAGGCATTACTAATGATCAGCAACATGTCTTATCTTCTTCTCCTCCCTGAATGTTTATGTATGGGTACCCCCTTGAAGTTAGGTATAACCATGTAACTTTCATGTCCCAGTGAAATGTGAGAGGAAGGGACATTGTATTACTTTGGAGTATTTAAAAGCCAGTATATGACTCATATTTTCTTCCTTTAGTGTGGTATTTGTGGAAGTTTATTTTGCTATTCAGGTGAAATATGAAAAAATGCAGGAATACTGAGCCACCCCATGGAATACAGAGGTCCTAGAGAGTCATTCAACGTGACAGTGAATTTTCTGTGCTAGATTTTAGTTATATAAACCCTAAGACCTAGATGCTGTGTGTACCTATCCTAACTAATACACTTCTGAGTAACAACATCTCTTATTGAGCTCTCTCATGAGCAGTGTGTTCATTTATGCATTCTTATATGCCTCAGAATCTAGATCCCAAATCTGTCATCTCCTCTCTCCTCTTCATAGACCATTATTCATTTGAGAATCATGCCATTTGATAACATAACCCCTGGAACTTCATGTCTTACATGGCCTATACTCAACCTGGATGCTTTCAAAGTTCATATTTATTATCAATTCACCAACCCATCCCATCAGTTATTTCACTGTCCCACTTCATTGATCCCAACACCATTTCAGCCCCACATTCTATAAGTGTACATGGATTTTTCATCACCTGGATCAGTGTCTCCTCTGAAATAATGGATTCACTCATCTCACTTTCTAAACACAGCCTCTTATCCTCCAAGTTCATTCATTTAATCATTTCCTATGATAACAATTCTTCAACTTCATCAGGATCCCTAGTTTATCTCTTTTTGTCTCTTCATCATATTGACTATTGACCCTATGGGGTTTTTTATCCTAAGTAATTCTAATCTTTATGATTTTGCACATATTCTCAGAGTCCTTTCTTCATTTTCCTTTCCTTCCCTACACCCCCCAAAAAAACACCTTACTTTGAAATAACAAAAATGTCTGTTTTCTCTGTACCTTCACCTTATAACATATCTATAAATAGACTGACTCAACTATAAATTTGTGCTCATGAACATCAAATGAATTTTCCTATACTTCCTGGAAATACTATTAGTTCTTCTGAACTCTCTCTCATTCTTCACAAAAGTTCACATTCTCCTGAAATCTCAATTTGACTCATTCTTGCTTTTTTATCACAGAAATGATAAGAAGGGAACCCCGTTACATTCCCAACCAAAAGCCCACAAAGGTACAAGCATTAATAATCAATCATCCTTTTCTTTGTCATTTACTCTGTTGCTTTTCTCCACTCCTCTCTGTATCTCCAAAATCTTCCTTTTCTAACTCCTCATTAGCATTTAACTATGATCACAATTTTTTTCTATTTTATAATTATTTAACCACTAAAATTATCTCTTATAATTCCACCTAAAGTACTTTAATCCATATCTTGAATGCTGCTAAATGCAACAAACTTCATCATTTAACAGTATTTTTATACAGGTGGCTACTTTCCGTCTTGGATTCAATTACTCCAAACACTTTCTTGCTTTTCCCTTAATATTTCTGCCTATGTAATCTCAGCCTAATTCACAGAATCTTCTACTTCCAGTTTTTTAATTGTCAGTATACATTTAGATTTCATTCTAAGTGCAAAATCTCTTAATCCATACACTCTTTCTGGGTCATCACATTATACATTCATAATCTCTACTATCTACATAAATTATATATTAATGGTTAACAAATACTTACCTAGAGAACAGACCTCACTTCTAAGGTCCCTCCAACTGCTTACTACACATCTCCATGTAGGTGTCTCATAGGAATGTCATATACAACCTAAATAGACTAAACTTTTGCAATAAACCAAAATGATCCAAGAAACAAGAAATAGAGCACATAAGGCACAAGGAATTTCCAGATTGATGGTTAAGGAAGAGCAGAGGATGCATCTGTGTAAGAAACATAGAGTTGAGCCTTCCCAACTGAAATGGGAAGACAGAGGCAGAAGGAGACAACTCCAAGATGAAAATGAAACTGGTAAAATATCAACTGTGTTTAAAGAACTTTAGAAGAGGTCTCTGTAAAGAAAGTGGAGATTAATTATCAAAGGATACAGAGAAAATGAGACGAATTCCAACATTAGGCAGTCAAGAACTCCAGGAAAAGCAAAAAATTAACAAGAAACATAATCATGGAACACTTTTTGAGTCATCTGTGAATAAGTTATATTATAAAACTATAAATATTGAATATTTATATAATCAAATATTATAATACAACTATATTGAAAAAATGACATAAATGGGAGGCTAATAAATAATATGTAAAACTGAATAATCAAGAAATATCAATATAGGGGCTCTTGGGTGGCTTAGTCAGGTTAGTGTCTGACTCTTGGTTTAGGCTCAGGTCAGGGTCATGATCTCATGGGTCATAAGATCGAGCCACACATTGGGCGCTGTGCTCAGCAGGGAGTCTGCTTGAAGATTCTCTCCCTCTGCCCCTCCCCCCTCTCATAAATAAATAAATCTTTTAAAGAAAAGAAATATCAATATAAATAGAGGCCATTTATCGGAATAATCAATCAACTAAAAAGATGTGAACAGGGTTATACAAGGTAGTAGAAACCAGGACTGCAGAGGATAAGGCAGATGAGTATTATTAAATATTAGCCTACTGTTTTTACTTGTTAAATAATGTACATGTACTATTTTGATAAGCTTTTAAATAGTAATAAAACTTTAAAAATATATGTCTTGCTTGTGTCTAGATGCAGTTGGTGTGAGGCACAAATCATTACCTAGGTAAGAAAAAATAAAATACTAGAAAAAGAGTAGACATTGATAAATAGCTGTAACACATTAGTGCATGTAAAGCGAGAGAGTATTTGATTGGTTAATTGGATAGTTTGGAAGCCTAGGAAACAAGAAACAGAATAAAAGTATGCATAGGAAATGGTTGCTAAGCTCCTTAAGGGTAGATAATATGTACAATTTGCTTTATTTACAGTAGGTAATCTGAAATCATTATAGAAAGACTTTAGTAAAATATATGAAAAGTAGCTGAAAGGACATTTAGAGCAAACTTCAATAATTGATGAAACCTTTATGATGGTAACTGAAACTTATTTTCTGAATGTTTTGGGAGGGTTGGGATGGAGGATAACTATCATTGCAATATAAAATGCAGAATGCCCCATTATATTTTAATTTCAGACAAGAAACAGACTTTTATATCTGGGTGCCTCAAACACTGCATTAATTTATTTAGCCATTCAGACAAGAAAAAGAAATAAGAAGCATCTATATTGGTAAAGAAGTTATACTGTCACTATTTTCAGATGACATGATACTATGCATAGGAAGTCCTAAAGATTCTACCAAAAAAACTATTAGAAGTAATAAACAAATTCAGTAAACTGGCAGGATATTTTGTGGCAGGATAAAATTAACACCCAGAAATCAGTAGTATTTCTATACATTAACAAAGAAGTCACAGAAAGAGAAATTTAAAAAACAAAACAAAACACCATTTACAATTACACCAAAAAGAATAAAATATCTAGGAATAAACTTAACCAAAGAGGTTAAAACCTGTACTCTGAAAACTAGAAAACACTGATGAAAGAAATTGAAGATGACACAAACAAATGGAAAGATATTCCATGCTTACAGATTGGAAGAATTAATATTGTCAAAATACCCACATTATCAAATGCAATCTATAGATTCAATGCAATCACTATCAAAATACCAATAATATTTTTCACAAAACTAGAACAAATAATACTAAAATTTGTATGGAACCACAGAAGACCCCAAATGGCCAAAGCAATTCTGAGAAAAAAAGAGGTCTCACAACTCCAGATTTCAAGATATACTACAAAGTTGTGGTAATCAAAACAGTATGGTACTGGCACAAAAAATAGACACATAGATCAATGGATTAGGGTAGAGACCCCAGAAATAAACCCACATATGTGTGATGAGTTAATCTATGACAAAGAAGGCAATAATATACAATGGGGAAAAGATAGTTTTTTAATAAATGGTCCTGTGAAAACTGGACAACTACATGTAAAAGAATGAAACTAAAGTGCTTTTTAATACCAAACACAAAAATAAATTTAAAATGGGGGCACCTGGGTGGCTTAGTTAGTTAAGCATCTGCCTCCACCTCAGGTCATGATCCCAGGGTCCCGGGATTGAGCCCCACATGGCGGGGAGGGAGGGGTGCTCAGCAGGGAGACTGCTTCTCCCTCTCCCTCTGCTGCTCCCCCTCCTTGTGCTCTCTCTCTCTCTCTCTTAAATAAATAAATAAAATCTTATAAATAAATAAATAATTTTAAAATGGATTAAAGACCTAAACATGAGACCTGAATCTACAAAAATTCTAGAAGAAAACACGGACAGCAATCTCTGACATCAGCCATAGCAACATGTTTCTAGATACATCTCCTAAGGCAAGGAAAACAAAAGCAAAAATAAATAAATAAATAAAATAAACTATTGGAACTACATCAAAATGAAAATCTTTTGTGTAGCAAAAGAAAACATCGACAAAACAAAAAGACAACCTACTGACTGGGAGAAGATATTTGCAAATGATATATCCAATAAGGAGTTAATATCCAAAACATATAACACATACAACTCAACAACAAAAAATTCTGATTAAAAAAAATTGGCAGAAGGGGTGTCTGGGTGGCTCAGTCGTTAAGCGTCTGCCTTCGGCTCAGGTCATGATCCCAGAGTCCTGGGATCAAGCCCCGCATGGGGCTCCCTGCCCGCAGGAAGCCTGCTTCTCCCTCTCCCACTCCCTTTGCTTGTGTTCCCTCTCTCACTGTGTCTCTCTCTGTTAAATAAATAAATAAATCTTTAAAAAAATGGGCAGAAGACCTGAATAGACATTTTTCCAAAGAAGATATAGAGATGGCCAACAGACATATAAATAGATGCTCAACATCACTCATCATCAGGGAAATACAAATCAAAACTACAATGAGATATCACCTCACACTGGTTAGAATGGCTAAAATCAAGAAGACAAGAAATAAAAAGTGTTGCCTGGGATGTAGAGAAAAAAGAAACATCGTGCACTATTGGTGGAAATGTAAATCAGTACAACCACTGTGGAAAACAGTATGGAGATTTCTCAAAAAAATTAAAAATAGAAATATCATATGATCCACTATTAGGTATTTACCCAGGGTAAAAAAAAACACTAATTCAAAAAGATGTATGTGTCCCTATGTTTATTTCAGCATTATTTACAATAGCCCAGCTATGGAAGCAACCTAAGTGTCCATCAAGAAATGAATGGATAAGGAAAATGTGGCCTATACACAATGGAATATTATACAGTCATAAGAAAGGATGAGATCTTGCCATTTCAGACAACATGGATTGGACCTAGAGAGTATTATGCTAAGTAAAATAAGTCAGACTGAGAAAGACAAATACCACATGATTCCACTCATAGATGGAATCGAAAAAAATGAATAAACATGGGGTGCCTGGCTGGCTTAGTTGGTAGAGCATGCTGACTCTTGATCTCAGGGTTGTAAATTCAAGCCCTACATTGGATGTAGCTACAGATTACTTAAAAAAATGAAATTAAAATTAAAAAATGAATAAGCAAACAAAAAGTAGAATGAGAGATATAAATACAGAGAACTGATGGTTGCCAGAGGGAAGGGCAGAGGGGGATGGGCAAAACAGGTGAAGGGGAAAGGGAGATACAGGCTTCCAGTTATGGAATGAATAAGCCACAGGAATAAAAAACACAGTATAATGAATAGAGTCAATGATATTGTAATAACAACAGACAGATGGCAGCTATACTTGTGGTGACCGTAGCATAATGTATAAACTCGTCAAATCTCTAAGTGGCACACCTGATAATAATGTAACACTGCGTCTCAACTATACTCAAAAATAAATAATCTTAAAATACAAAAAAATTCATTTGTTGTTTATCTAAAATTCAAATTTAACTGAGAATCCTATATTTTTATTTGCTAAATATGGCAACCCAGGTATAAACCAGTTGTTAAAGACCCAAAAGATAAAGATAAATACAAATATTCTGGTCAAAAGTAAGAAATTATAATAGCTAAAGTTTTTTAAATTCATTTAAGAACCTAAAAATGAAGAGCAGAGAAACATTCTAAAGGAAAAACCTTGACAGAAGAGTTCCCCTTACTCTGGGTGAAAACCAAAACAGTGTTTGTTTTTGTATAGTGATGGTAGATATTCTGACTAGATGAACATCATCATGAGACCACCCTCCTGTCCCATATGCAAAAGAATCAACCCTCCCCCTAATAAACACATCTAAGTTTCTAGCAAAGAGCAATTTATAACAGGGAGAAATTCATGAGTTCCAAGCAAATTAAAGTCTAAAGCCCGTTGGCAAACCATGGTCCACTGGCCTGTTTTTGTAAATAAGCTTTTACCAGAACACAGCCACTACCCATTCATTACATACTGCCTATGGCTGTTTCTATACTACGAGACTTGAATAGTTGTCACAAAGCTAAAAAAATTTTCTACTTGATCCTTTATAATAAGAAAAGATTTTTTCAGCTGTTACTCTAAAGGCTACCTTGACCAGCAGAACACAGCAGAACCAGGAAACAAGAAGCTCTAGACAGGCCTAAAACTAACTCTTCCTTTCAATAGCCAAAATTTCAGTGTGAGTTCTCATCAGATTAAGAAGACATCAGAGTTAGAAGGAGTTAAACGGTGGTTATTAAAAACAGTTGCAGATTAAGGATAGTTTATATCTGGTCATCCATCTTCAAGTGATATTTTCTCTTGTTTTTAATATCTACTACTTCAATTGTTTGATTTTATTAAGATGTAATCCACTAGATCATATACATTTTTTTCAACTCTTCAACTGGTCTTTCTTGGCAAAGAACCTGCTCTTCAGTTCATATTCAAGACACTTTACTTGGCAGCAGTGGGTGACACAAAAATACAGGTAATATGGTCTTGGAATGGAAATGACAGGTAAGATTTAAACAAAGTAACTTTATAAATTCGACACATTTCAATAGTAGCAAGTGTCATATTATATCAGAATTATAATTTATTTTTCATTTTTAACTGTTTAGTCAATTTGAGTTTTTATGAAAACATAGCCTCAGTATTAAAAATGATAAAGCTGTGGGGCACCTGGGTGGCTCAGTCAGTTAAGCCTCTGCCTTCAGCTCAGGTCATGATCCCAGGGTCCTGGGATCCAGCCTCATGTCAGGCTCGCTTACACTCTCTCTCTATCACTCTCAAATAAATAAAATCTTTTTTTAAAATTATAAAGCTGTTTATAGAACGAAATTTTCTCATTTACTCAAAAAAAAGTTTTAAAAAAAGTTTAAGTAGTATGTTCACTGAAATGTCATAGGGAAGAAAT
Source organism: Phoca vitulina (assembly GCF_004348235.1). NCBI lineage: Eukaryota > Metazoa > Chordata > Mammalia > Carnivora > Phocidae > Phoca > Phoca vitulina. The sequence continues at coordinate 49,134,216 of NW_022589706.1, forward strand.
CTGTTTTCTACTAAGTTGCACAGATGTAGATGCGTCTTTAAAAATTCCTACACAATGAAGAATGGATTTCTTTTCTTCCACATTTACCATGAACTTACTCCCTCATTAAAATATGAACTACCCCAAAGGAGAGAACCTGTTAGGTTTTAATTAACTTCTTTAAGTTAAATAGTGTAATCACTTAAAATCATTTTATAAAGGCAAAAGATTATTTTTGAGAGAAAAATGGCTTTGCCTTTTCTCTTTATAAGATAAACATAATTATCAAAAATTACATCAATATTAAAAGCTTATGTGTTTTACATAAGTGTTTTTTTATGCTAACCTTTTTACTTGTTTGAAAAGCTTTCTTGAGATATAATTAATAAACATATAATTTGTCCATTTAAAGTGTACAATTCAATATTTTTATTTAATATTAATAATATTTAATACAATATTATTGTTATTTACAATACAATATTTTTTTACAATTTCAATATTTATTTAGTATTCACAGGCTTATGCAACCATCATCACAGTCTAATTTTAGATCATTTTGTCTTCTCAAAAAAAAACAAAAAACAAAACAAACAAAAAAGCCCAGACCCTTATTCGCCTCTGCCCCACTCCACCCCCAGCCTTAGACAACCACTTATCTATTTCCAACCTCTACAGATTTGCCTATTGTGGACATTTTATATAAATAGGATCATACAACATGAGGTCTTTTGTGACTGTCTTTTCTCACTTAGCTTGTTTTCAAGTTTTATTTATTTTGTGGCATGTATCAGTCCCTCATTTCTTTTTATCACTGAATAATATTCCATTGTATGGTTATACACATTTTATTTCTCCATTCATCAGTGAATGCACATTTGGCTTATTTCTACTTTTTGGCTATTATGAGTAATTCTGCTCTGAACTTTCATATGCAAGTTTTTTGTGTAGATATATGCTTTTATTTATCTTTGGTAGATACGTAAAAGTTGAACTGCTAGGTCATATAGGAACTCTGTGCTTAATATTTTGAAGAAATGCCAAACTGTTCTCCAAAGGGTTATACCGTTTTCACATTCCCACTAGCAACATAAAAGAGTTCCAGTTTTTCCACATTCTCATTAATATTTGCAACTGACTTTTTTTTATTATATCCATCTATTGAATATGAAGTATTATCTCATTGGAGTTTTGATTTGCATTTCTCTAATGACTAATGATGTTGAGCATCATTTCAAGTGCTTACTGGCCATGAATCTTCTTTGAAGAAATGACAATTCAGATCCTATGTCCTTTTTCTAAATTGATTTATTAGATGTTTTTATTATTGAATTATAATATAGATAGATGATAGATTAGATACAAGTGCCTTATCAGATATGACTTGCAAAAATTTTCTCATTCTGTGGATTGCCTTTTCACTTTCTTGATGACATTGTTTTCAGCACAAAAGTTTTAAATTTTGATGTATCCAATTTATCTGTTTCTCCTTCTGTAGCTTACACTCTTGGTATTGTACTTAAGAAAACATTGTCCAAACCAAGATCATGAAGATTCTTTTCTTCTAAGAGTTTTATAGATTTACTTCTTACATTTAGGTTTATAATCCATTTTGTGTTATTTTTGTATATAATATGAGGTAAGGATCTAATTTCATTCTTCTGCATGTGGATATTCAGTTTCCCAGCACTATTCACTGAAAGATTATTGATTGAATTGTCTCAGCACCACTGTCAAAAATCAAGAGATTGTAAGTGTGAGTTTCTTTCTGGACTCTCAGTTCTATCTCATTGATCTATATGTCTATCCATATACCAGTACCACACTGTCTTGATTATAGGTTTGTGTTAAGTTTTAAAATCACCAACTGTGAATACTCCCACATTCCTTTTCAAAATCGTTTCAGCTGTTCAGGTTCTCTTGCATTTTCATAAGAATATTGGGATCAGGTTGGAGTGGAATTCTTGCCCTTTGAGCAGTGGCTAGGTAGAAGAGGGGAGATCCAATTCCCTCCGTGCCCCTACCTGCAACATGGTGCTGTGAAGGATGAGAAATGGCAACCTGTCCCTCCAGAAATGAAACTTTAACCCTAGACTGGGAGCTAAAGTGAGAAGGAGCCCCTGTCTTCTTGGGTGTATACACATGGAATACAGCTTCCTTAACATAGAGCAGGGATGCTGGTAGGGGGCAGTGTAAGGAAGCAAATAATGACTTCAACGCCACTACTTTTTCTGCCTGTCCAAAGATTTAGTAGATTTTCTTGAATTAATTTTTTTCCATTCTCTGTATTCCTTAGGACAGTTTTAAAATCTTAATTTTTTTATCATTTTCATCAGTAAATTGTTGTTTGTTAAGGAGAGTCTACCAAGCTCCAAACCCTCCCATTCTAAATTCTTTTTGTTTTTTTAATTCAATTAGCCAACATATAGTACATCATTAGTTTTGATATAATGTTCAATGATTCATTAGTTGCATATAACACCCAGTGCTCATCACATCATGTGCCCTCCTTAATGCCCATCACCCAGTTACCCCATCCCCCCACCCACCTCCCTTTCTGCAACCTTCAGTTTGTTTCCTGGAGTCAAAAGTCTCTCATGGTTTGTCTCCCTCTCTGATTTCTTCTCATCCAGTTTTCCGTCCCTTCCCCTATTGTCCTCTGCACTCTTACTTATATTCCACATATGAGTGAAACCATATGTTGGTGGGAACGCAAGCTGGTATAGCCACTCTGGAAAACAGTATGGAGGTTCCTTAAGAAGTTAAAAATAGAGCTACCATATGACCCAGCAATTGCACTACTGGATATTTACCCCAAAGATACAGATGTAGTGAAAAGAAGGGGCACGTGCACCCCAATGTTCATAGCAGCAATGTCCACAATAACCAAACTGTGGAAGGAACCCTGATGTCCTTCAACAGATGAATGGATAAAGAAGATGAGGTTCATATATACAATGGAATATTAGCCATCAGAAAGGATGACTACCTACCATTTACACTGACATGGATAGAACTGGAGGGTATTATGCTAAGTGAAATAAGTCAATCAGACAAACTCTGCCATTCTAAAAGTCCCTGCCCCCTTTGCATAAACTTTTAAAAATCTACTTGATTATAACATTGCTTTGAGTTGAGGAGTAGCAGATATTATTTCCATTTTTCAAATAAGGTAAAACAAGTTAAATGTAGAAATCAAAATTGTACACCAAGAAATAGAATGCCTGTCTCCCAACCAACTGGTTTTATCAGTTCAAGCTGCCTCTAATGGTAGAGTAAGTCTAGAGAAAAAGTTCAAAGAATTTAATTTACTTTCCAAAATACACATGATTCTGTGATCCTGTGTTTTTACTTTGCCATGAAAATGTTCAAGAACTTTGCAAAGATAGCCAGAACTAGCCAGGTAGCAATTTTGTCAAATGTTAATTAGGTGTAACACTTTACATGTTTAGAGAGACTCCTCCTTAATAGAAAACATGTCGGAAACAGATAAATCAGTGGTAATCGACTAAATTGAAAATGTAGGCAAGTATTCTAATGGTTTTTCTGTTGGTTACATGTTACACAATTTAAAGAAAGCAATGACAGACAATCACAGATGCATATAGACAGCTAAACTCATAGGGCAACCTACTACTTAGAGAAAAATTATAGGGTCAATCCAAGACAAAATTGTGATGTAGGCAATTTTTTTCTTCTTCAATGCCTTTTTTCCTCTGCTCTGATAACAATTCCATTTTCTCCAGCTCCAAGTGTTTGATGAGTTTGTATTCTTCTCCATTATCTCAAAACTTGCATCATGGCCATTTGATCTTAATAAGTCACCCATTTAAGTCATTTGCATCCTTACTTAAGCTTGAATTAAAGACTGTAATTTCACCTGTGTAACTTTGGACATACTCAAGGGAGTAAGAGAGAGATTTTGGAATGCAATGAAGCTGTCTTCCTTTAGAGCTGAAACCTCTCACATGTGGGTGGTTTCCACTCTACTTACGCATAAGGATTGCTCTACAAGAAAGACACCATTTCTGCTTGTATAACAGAATCATTCCCCTGAATTTACAGCTTCAATCCCCCTATCAGTCATTGTGACAGCACTTCACAGCAGTACAACAGGAGAGATTGAAGACAAAGACAACTGGTCTGCCTACCAGTCAGGTGTGATTACAGCTCTGTACATCAATGTTTAGACTACAAGACAGTGTGTATCATCTTTATCACAATGAAAGATCAGATAAACTATTTGCTGTTCTTCATTATCTGGGGAAAGCCCAGAAGAGAACACATAGTGCCAGTCATATTATGTGTCACCTTTCTTCCACTGAAAAGTAAAATTGGAAGACAGAAATAAAAATTTACCAATTCAGGGAATCAGAACTGCACTTCATTCTGCAATTAAACATCAGGGACCAACACATTTTTATTTTAGTTCTTTGAATATAAAATCTATCTAAGAATATGGGGAAAAGGACATTTATTTCCATCTCTGGTCAAGTTCAGTATCAGATAGGAAATATTGAAATGTGTTAGGAAGTTGTCTTCACTTAGCATTTTATTATTCTCTTTCTGAAAGATTCAACCTAAACAGGATCCTGTTTGAAACCTACCTGGCCTGATTATGTAAGAATCCCACAAAGAAGAATGTAAAGCTAATGGAGGATAGAAATGGAGTCCATAATGTCATTTGAGTCAGTCCTATTACCCATCTACCCAGGAGTCTACAATAACCATGTCACAAACAGAGTGATATAAGAAAGCATGGTGGTCTTTTTTACTACTTAAATAATCTTTTTATCTTCAATTTTCTAATGATATACTTTCAATGTCAATGCAGGATAATTAGTTGACCATACATTATACACCTCTCTGGCTTTTAAAAGTAATGATATTGAATGAAGAATGTGATTTTTACATGTTTTAATAATTTTAAGATTATTAAATTTTTAGTCTAGGTTTATAATTGATAATTAGTACCACACTCTGTATATTTGCTCAAGCTCAAAACCTAGGAGTCATCTTGTTTGTCCTCATGCTTATGCACCCCACATCTAATCCATCAGTAAGTCCTGAGAGTTCTACCTTTAAAAGATATCCCAAATCCAGCATGTCTCCCCACAGAGCCACCTTCATAACTCAGGCTATTCCAGGAGCCTCCTATTGCTTCTCCTTGCTTCTGCTTTTGTTCCACTTCAGGCCATTTTCTACACAGTAGCCAAAGTAAACATTTTAAAATAAAAATCAGATAATTTCACACCATTGCTCAAAACCTGCCAATGTCTTTCTTCAATTTGACTTATATAGAAGAAAATTCAAACTCCTAATCATGGCCTAACAGCCTTATATACTCCAACCTCTACCACTTCTATTCAAGCCACACTAGCTTCTTGCATTAACAAAATGGGATTTGTATTTTACAGGCTAAATACCACAGTGATTTTGTGTGAGGTCTTATGCATTATAGAATTCTTCTGTATGATATTCCCTTTGAAAAACAACATCAAGTAACACCTCTTCAGGAATAAGTAGTGCATAAAAGAGTGATAAGTCCTCTTATTAGGTGATAGAAATATGAATGAGAATCTCCTAACACATACACAAAACCACCAAATAGGAAAAATGTTATAAAATAACATTGCATGCACAATTCTTCACACCCACTGGCATCCAATTAGATCACAGAAGTTGTTTTTCAGAATCATCATTAACTTATATCTGATCAGTTGGCTACCATAATCCAATTTAAATAAAAATGGTTTATTTTTTAGAAAAGCCATACAAATCTGACAATCATATGGTTATTAAACCTTTGCTTAATAAGCAATAAAATGTTGAACAGAAAATATTTACCGTATTTGCAGATGACATGGTATTATACAGAGAAAACCCTAAAGATGTCACCAAAAAATTGTTGGAACTAATGAAACAATTCAGTAAATTTGTAAAATACAAAAGCAATATACAAAAATCTGTTGTATCTTTATACACTAACAAACTATCTAGAAAGAGAAATTAAGAAAACAATCAATCCCATTTACAATTGTATGAAAAAGAATTAAAATACCTAGGAATAAATTTAACCAAGGAAGTGAAATTCCTCTATACTCTGAAAACTATAAGACATTGATAAGAAATTTTAAAAGACATAACAAAAAATGGAAAGATATTTCGTGCTCATGGATTGAAAGAATATTGTTAAAATATCCATACTACCCAAAGTAACCTACTACCTAATGCAATCCCTATCAAAATCCCAATGGCATTTTCCACATAAATAGAACAAACAATCCTAAAACTTGTGTGGACCCACAAAAGACCCCAAATAGCCAATGCAATCTTGAGAAAGAAGAATAAAGCTGAAGGCATCACGCTCCCTGATTTCAAACTATATTACAAAGTTATCCTAACTTGAAACAATATGGTATTGGCATAAAAACAGACACATTGATCAATGGAACAAATAGAGAGACCAGAAATATAACCATACATATATGGTCAATTAATTTATGACAAAGAAGGCAAGAATATACAATGGGGAAAGAACAGTTTCTGCAATAAATAATATTGGGACAATTGAATAGCCACATGTAAAAGAATGAAATTGGACCACTATCTTACACCATACACAAAAATTAACTCAAAATGGATTAATGACTTGAATGTAAGATGTGAAACCATAAAACTCCTAGAAGAAAACACAGGCAGTAAGCATCTTGACATTAGTCTTGGCAACAAGTTTTTGGAACTGACTCCAAAAGAGAAAATAATTAAGTGGGAGTACATCATACTAAAAAAAATCTGCATAGCAAAGGAAACAGTCAACAAAATGAAAAGTCAACCTACTGAATAAGAGAAAATATTTGCGAATCACATATCTGAGAAATAGTGAATATCCAAAATATATAAAGAACTCCTACAACTCAATAGCAAAAAAAAAACAAATAATCCCATTTAAAAATGGGCAGAGGATCTCAATAGACATTTTTCCAAAAAGACATACAGATAGTCAACAGCTTTCTCAAAAAAACTGAAAATGGAACTACCATATGATCCAGCAATCCCAATTCTGAGTGTTTATCTGAAATAAATGAAAACACTAACTTGAAAAGATATATGCACTCTTAGGTCCATTGCAGCATTATTTACAGTAGACAAGACATGGAAACAACCTAAGTGTCCAATGACAGATGAAAAAAGAGAATGTGATATACATGCAATAGAATATTATTCAGCCATAGAAAAGAATGGAATCTTGCCATTTGTGACAACATGGATGCACATTGAGGGCATTATGCTAAGTGAAATAACTCAAACAGAGAAAGCAAATACCATATGATCTCACTTATATGTGGAATCTAAAACAAAACCAAAACAACAACAACAACAAAACCCAAGCTGATAAATACAGAGAACAGAAAAAAATTGGTGATTAGCAGAGGTGGTGGGTGGAGTAGGGGATGAAATGGGTGAAAGAAGTCAAAAGATACAAACTTTCAGTTACAAAATAAATAAGTCATGGGGATGTAATATGCAGTGTGGTAAGTACAGTTAATAATACTCTATTAAATATTTGAAAGTTGCTAAGAGAATAGATCTTAAAAGTTCTCATCACAAGAAAAAAATTTTGTAACTATATAGGGTGACAAATATTAACTAGACTTATTTGTGGAAATCATTTTGCATTATATACAAATATTGAATCATTATGGCTTTTGTTTGTTTGTTTATTCATTTTTGAAGCAGAGAAAATGTTATTATCATAAGAGAAGCCTAATGAGAATTATCAGATGGAAGCTTAATCAGAGGGGAGCATTCCCAAATCTGCCTTCCTGAAGGTAGAGAGAACAAGTTTTTTATACTCATAGAGGTTGAGATTACATACAAATTGGTGAAAAGGGCAGGGAAATATGACTATTCATGGGTTCACAAAGAAGGATGGAGCATGCACATTGAGCAAACATATATGTAACATACATCCCATGTTCACTTTGAGGTAGAGACTTAACATCAGAACGAGGGAAAATTCAGATTATCTTAAGACAAGGAGAAGGGGCTATGGGCATAAACTAGATGGGGTGTTGGGCTCCTATCTCAGGTAAGAGGAATGCAGGACCTTGCTTGTTCATATGCTGGAACATGTCAGTTGACCTTGGGTCCAGGCTTTTGCAGAGACAGCTAGTGTGTTTGTTAGCAGGGTCAAAGAGGTGACTGTGGCCTTGCTTGGAAAACCAGTGACACACTCCCTGTAAATGGTGTGCGAGAGTGCTGGGTGGGGAAGCCATCCTCCATTTGAGGGAAATGCCACAAAAAATTTCTCCAGGATCCCCATCAGCATCTCACACTGAAGACTAGAGAAAATGTGCTTCACTTCCAGCAGGGGAGGGGACAAGTAACTATTTGGAAATAGACCCAAGGCATTCTGTTCTTCTTAATGAGGCCTGCCCACAAGAGAAACTATTTTACCAAACTCTCAAATCATTATGTTATATACCTGAAACTAACATAATGTTGTATGTCAATTATACCTCAATTTTTAAAAAAAGAAAAATACTAATACTAGTATTAAAATCCCTTTAAAAAAAAGAAAATATGAACATTCATCTTAATCTTACATCAGAGGAATAAATTAGGCCTTTTAAATATATTTTTATCACACATTATCAATTGGGGTAAATACTTTGAAGTACAATTGGATTTCCATATATAGGGAAAAGATTCCCTTATGAATATTAAACAGAAGTTGCTTAAAATCTACTTCATACTACTTTAAATACAATGTTTAGCACATATTCTACTTCTTTTTTTTTACATATTCTACTCCTTACACATGCTCAGAAGTTTTTAATCTGTGGACATTACTACCGTAACAGTATACCCTCTTTGTGTATATTTATAAAATGTTACCTAATTATTATAGTTCTAGCTCCACTCTGGCTAATGTTTTAAGAGTAAAATTGTTACTTCACAACTCAAAAGTTAAACTTAAAAAACCTAAAGTATATACTATTTCTTAGAGAGAAGAACTATAATTCTCGAGCTGATAGGAATTGGGGAGATTTATTGATACTCAATCCAGCTTAAAATAAAGTTGCTGTCCTGTCCTTTCCTATGGCTTATGTCTCTGACAGCAAACATAATTAAAGCTATAGAGAGAGAAATCACCAGTTGTTCTGAATCAGTGAAACGTGACAACGAAGAAAATAATGCTAAAGCTTTTTTTTTTTTAAATCCCAAGTACTGATTCTACCCACAGTCCCCTTTTCTTCTGTGTCATTCTTAACAGCAGATATAAATACAGAACTAACATGAATCAATAGAAACGACTGGGGAGATAGAGAACAATTTAGGGAATTTTTTGATGTATTATGGTTCGCACACATGCAATCATCCAGCAAGCGTGGCATTCTCCTTAGCTCTGATCCACCAGCACCTGCTCCCTCTTCTAGTCAGCCCCATGGTTTCTCTATCTCACTTCCCTCCCATAAACTGAATGTCAGTTCAGGTGCCAGAAAAAGTAGGGTTAATACTTCAACATCTGTTTCCTACTAAAGTCGCAGAAATCTTTTGTCAAGTTGCCGGCTCCTTGGCCTTGCTAGCAAAAAGTGGATACAAGGAGGAAGACTGGTACAGTGAAAAGAGGCTATTTTAAATTTCTGTCATCATGATTAAATATGATTTTCTCCAAAATGCCCTAGGGGCTCATTTTGAATGAAATCTTCTCCTGGGGGCATGTATCTGGTTCACTGGCATTACCTTTCTATATGCCAGGGATATGGCATCTTTAAAGGAATTAAAAAGAGTTATCATAACCATGAATTCAGACTGTGCTGTATTCAGCTTATATAGAATATGTATATTTGAAACCACTACGAAGAGTGTGGTTTTCCTGACCCTTGTTTGAGCAGCTGCATGATGTCTCAGCAGTCTCTTAGAAGCAACACAGAAGCCGTCGGCATGATTCTGCCACTGGCTCTTAAACTCAGGAGCGGGCAATTGGCTTGCACTTACTTTAGAAAGCCTGGCAGGTCCACTGAGTTTGCTCACCACTGTGCACCTCTTGTAAGTCTCATACCAGTGAGCTCAATTATTATTAAAAGCCCTAAATATAATTAATCCACATCGTCATGCCACCGTATCACCTTTTGGACTAATCATTCCTCCCATATTACAGAAAGCCTAAATACTCCATGATATTGCCATTACACTTTGGATAAGAACTGAAATTATGTCAATTATTTTTATTTTCATATCTTATAAAGATGCAAGGTTACAGACATTTTTCCCTATTGGCAGATGATATAAATCCAAAATTCCAAGAATGATTTGTTTTATTCCCTTTGATTTGTTTTGTTATGTATGTGTCTATGGTGGATAAAAGAAGTGAAGATTGGATTTCTGGACTTGGGCCTTGCACTTCCTTACCATGTAACCCCACAGAAGTCACCTTAGTTTCATTTCTTTATCTGTAAAATGGAAATAACAATACACATCCTACCTATCACACAGCATATAAAATCATGCTAGGTAAATGTCAGGTTTTTGCTCTGAGTTAAAATGTGAATAAATATATGTTTATAAAATATGCATTTTTATTGAAAACATATATATTAGTAAAAGGAGTGTTTTGGCAAGAAAGCTGGCTGGCAACCAAAGACTCATGCTGCAAATTGCTAATTCCAAGTGGTTTGGCAGAAAGTCCAGACAGAAATCACATACCTCCCTACAATGATTAAATTTTATGTGTCAGTTTGGGCCCTGGTGCCTACATATTTGGTCAAACATTTTTTCTAGATGTTTCTGTGGAGGTGTTTTTTGGATGAGGTCAACATTTCTATCAGTGGACTTTGAGTAAATCAGATTGCCCTCCATAGTGTGGGTGGGCCTCATCCAATCAACTGAAGTCCTGAATAGAACAAAGACTGACCTCCTCAGAACAGGAAGGAATTCTGCCAGTAGACGGCCTGCAGACTTCAACTGCAACATCAGCTCTTCCCTGGGTGTCCTGCCTGTTGGACCTACCCTGCAGATTTTGGATCTACCAGTCTCTATTATCATGTGAGCCAATTCCTTAAAATAAAGTCCTCCCTTTCTCTCTCTCTCTCTCTCTCACTCTCTCTCTCTACACACACACACATGCACCCTCAGTTCTGTTTTGTTTCTCTGGAGAACCCTAACTAATAGACCCCCTAAAATCTATATGGGATGATTGACTAATCTTGGCCAAAGGAATATAAGAAAAGTGAAGTGTGTCACTTCTGCAGTGAGGTATTAAATTACCTGGTGTGCTTTCTCCACTTTCTCTTCTCCTCCTGTGGCATATTTGGAAGCCACATATGGAGGATGGCTACATGTGGTACACAAGATGGATGAAGCCTGAAGATTGGCCCAATAAGGGAGGTCTGTATTGGATTTCATGTGCATGAGAAAAATATGATTGTGTTAGGCAACTGAGATTTAGGGATTATCTGCTAGAGCAGCTGGAACTAGTTACCCTGACTGATACAGGTATATTTTATTGTGTACAAATTGAACCAAAAAGGAAAAATTCTGCCTTTTTTTTTTGGAGTGCAAAAGAAAAAAGCAGCTCCTGACACCTGGAAACTATCCTGAACACTTTCTCACAGAATACCAACATCAGACAAAGCACTCTCTGACTATGATATCAAGACAGAAACAAGACTGTAACGAATAAGGCATGGGAATCAAAGGCACAGCATAGGGAACATAGTTAATGGTACTAGAATAGTGTTGTTCAGTGACAGATGGTGGCTACCCTTGTGAGCATAGCATAACTTAGAGAGACGTTGAATCACTATGTTGTATACCTAAAACTAATGTAACATTGTGTCAACTATACTCAAATTAAAAAAAAAAAAAAAAACCAGAAACAAGACCACTCTATAATCATGTCTGAACACAGAGAAGAATGTAAACATTGTCCAAACCAGAAAAACCATCCCACATCTCCCTGTCTTGAGTAATATGAGTGAATGCTGCCTAGTTTTAGCTTCCCTCTAGTCTCCCCTCCTTCTAAGTAAGATATACTAAATACCCAATCAGAATTAGCCCTGATTCCTGAAAGCATCCAATCCAGAACAAGGCCTCAGAACAAAGATTTAAGATTCCTGACATCTTACCCCAAATCACCTAACCAACACTGAAATCCTACTTTAAAAACCTTTCCAACACTCCTACTTAGGTGTCCTGTGATTTCCCATGACCAGTTGTGTGGTCCCCCTCAATGGCTCATTACAGTAAGCATAAATCCAAATTGTCTAACTACAGGTGTGTTCCTCATGGTCTTTAGCTGGAGAGCATCAATATGGGCAATAATTGTACCCTCAGAAAATACAGAAATTGGACAAAATTATTTCTAAGACCATTTATTTGATTCTAACTGCCTGTGGTCATGCTGATTTTCAGAGTGGGTAGATGAAAACAGCTTTGCTCTAAATCACATAGTGAGACTCTATAATCAGCAACAATGTTACATTTGGATTAAATTGTTTTTTTTGTTTAACTTATTTTTTTCTGAATTTTTAGATTGGATCAGGTCCAAATACTTATTAAAAGCTTGTTACTTTATATTTGATTTTCATTTATTGAAGTCTTTAATGGAATACACAGAGAATTAATTTTATATTTTGACAAACCAATTTTTAAGTTTATTTTTCTTTAATAAGACTTAGAGAATATTACCCTCCAGAAAACTCTAAATTGTCAAACTTGGAATTAAAACTATGGGAGAAAGTTAAAAAGACTTGAAAGATAATGAATTTGGGCTCCAAGTTAAGTATGTGTTAACATTTATTTCAAAAACATCATTCCTGAGTTTTTTGAGTTTTTGTATGAAAATTTATTTTCCACATCAGGAAACTTAACGTGTGTGTGTATGTGTGTGTGTGTAACAAAGTGTTTCACTCCTCTTCTAAAAAAACTGAAATTCTTAAAATCTGTATTCTCAAACTCTGCTGTGACTAGAATCTACCTGGCAGACTTTTTAATAATTGGCTTCAGGACAACTGGAAAGCCTTTGGCTATGGCAAAATTAGATCTGTATCTCACACCATCCACTAAGATGAACTTCAGAAAGATCATATATTTAAAGTAAAAAAAAAAAATTAAAATTTTATGAGGCACCTGGCTGGCTCAGTTGGTAGAGCGTGCAACTCTTGATCTCGGGATCATGAGTTTGAGCCCCATGTTGGGTATACAGATTACTTAAAAAAGATCTTTTTAAAAAATAATTAAAATTTTATATGAATTGGAAGAAGATATAGATGAATACCTTTTCAACCTGAGATCAGGGAAACCTTCCTAACTATCTTATTACCCAATAACAATTCAAGAAAGAATGAATAATTAATAATTTAGAAGTATTCTGCAGACCAGAAACCCTGTACACAAAGTTAAAATGTACATAAAAACTTGGAGAAATTATTTATAACTGATAAGGGGATGGGATGGAAAGCCAGCATAAATGATATAATAAGAGCTCCCCAAAACCTCAGATAAAAAGAGCAACAATCCAATAGAATGATGAAAGAATATGAATAGTAGTTCACAGAACAAGAACACAGAAACAACCTTTAAAGAAAAAAGTGGCCAATCTCACTTAATAAGAGAAATTCTAAATACCACTATAGTGAGGAAACATTGCACACCTATCAGATTGGCAAAATCTAAATGTTTGACAATAAATCTGTTAGGGAAAATGTTAGGAATAGGAATGTTTATCAGTTTCTGGTGGAAATGCAAACTGCAACAGCCATTAAGATAACAGCTTGGCAATATATAGAAAAAATATGGAATTAATAAGTGATTATAGCAAGGTTTCAGGATAGAAAGTTAAAAAGTCAATCAACCAACTATGAACAAGTTGAATTTTGAAATCACAAACACATTATCATTTACATTAGCACCTCCAAAAAATGAAATACTCAGGTATAAATCTAACAAAATATGTACAAGATCTATATTAGAAAAACTGCAAAGCTCTGATGAGTGAAATCAAAGAAAAACTAAATAAATGGAGACTATATTCCATGTTCATGAATAGAAAGACTCAAATATTGTCAAAATGTCAGTTCTTCCCAACTTGATCTACAGATTCAGTACAATCCTAATCAAAATCCCATCCAATTATTTTGTGGACATCAACAAACTGATTCTAAAGTTTAAATGGAGAGGCAAAAGATTCAAAATAGCCAACACAATACTAAAGGCAAAGAACAAAGTTTAAGGATTGACACTATGCGACTTCATGACTACTATAAAACTATGCAGTATTGGTGAAAGAACAGACAAATAGATCAATGAAACAGAATAGAGAGCTGAGAAATAGACCCACATAAATAAACTGATCTTTGACAAAAGAGCGGCAACACAATGAAGATAAGATTGTCTTTTAAATAAATGGTGCTGAAATAACTGGACATCCAAACCAAACTGGAGAGCCACATGCAATAAAAGGAAACTGGGCCAGTATCTTACACCATAGACAAAAATTAACTAAAAATGTATTAAAGACCTTAATGTAAGACCAGAAACTATAAAACTCCTAGAAGAAAACATAGGAAGGAATTTCTCTGATATCAGTTTTGGTGAATTTTTTTGGATCTGACTCCAAAGACATTGGCAACAAAAGCAAAAATAAACAGATGGGACTACATCAAACTAAGAACCTTCTGCACAGTGAAGAAATTCAATAACAAAATAAAAAGGCAACCTACTGAATGGGAGAATTATATTTGCAAGTCATATCTAATAAGGGGCTAATATCTAAAATACTCAATAACAACAACAAAAAATACCCAAACAATTCAATTTAAAAATGGACAGAAGATCTGAACATTTTTCCAAAGATAGCACACAGATGACCAATAGTCACATGAAAAGACACTCAACATCACTAAACATCAGGGAAATGCAAATCGAAACCACAATGAGATATCACCTCACACCTGTCAAAATGGCTATTATCAAAAAGACAATAAACGGCAAGTGTTGGTGAGGATGTAGAGAAAAGGGAACATTTATGGACTGCTGGTGGGAATGTAAATTAGTACAGCCACTATGGAAAACATTATGGAGGTGCCTCAAAAAACTACAAATAGAACTACCATATAATCCAGCAATTCCACTTCTGAGTAAAAACAAACACTAACTTGAAAACATACATGCTGCACCCCTATGTTCACTGCAGCATTATTTATAATAGCCAAGGTATGGAAATGACCTAAGACAACATCAATAGTTGAATGGATAAAGAAGGTGTGATATAAATATCCAATGGAATACTACTCAGCCATAAAAGAATGAAATCTTGTCATTGGCTACCACATGGATGAAACTTAAGGGCACTATGCTAAATGAAATAAGTCAGAGAAAGACAAATACCGTATGATTCCGCTTATATGTGGAATCTAAAAAACAAACCAAACAAAATAAAACTCATAGATGCAGAGGACAAATTGGTGATTGCCAGAGGGATGGGGTATTCTAGGACGGGCAAAAGAGGAGAAGGGGTAAAGAGGTACAAACTTCCAGTCATAAATAAGTCATGGAGTGTAATATACAGCATGGTGACTCTAGTCAATAATATCATATAGTATATTATATAAGTTAATATGGTAAAAGGAAAACTAGGCATTGTGATGATCATTTTATAGTGTATACAAATATCAAATCATTAGGTTTATACCCAAAAATAGTATGTCAATTATAAAAATTCAATTAAAAAAAACTGGCAGTACTAGTATAAGAATAAGTGAAGAGAGAAAATGTGTGATTTGTTTTCTTCCCTCAGGATTTTCATAAATCAGAGGTGGGGTTGGCATCAGCTTGTTGTCTGATTGCCACAGGAAAATTAAAGGCATGAATAGGTTTTGTTCTTGCTTTTATAGCCTGTTCTCTGACCTGTTGTTTGTTTTACATGGAAGCATCAATAGCTTATGCATCAACTTAAGACTACTGTTTGTTCAATTTTAATAAAAATAAATGTCATTTAGCAGTCTGACTCTCTTTGCTGGGACTAATAATACCCAGAAATTAGCTTTCATCAGGAAAGTGCTACTCAAATCTTCATGTTGGCTCACTTGTTAGGCATCTATCTTGATGTGTCCTTCACATATCCCATTGTCCTATAAACCTAAAGTGATGACTGGTGGTCACATAAGCATTGGAGAGGGAGAAGAAATGTCATTGGGTAAAGGTCCCACTAAAATTTCAGAGAAGAAACTATTGTCAAAGTCACTGTTTCAACATTTGTGAAAATATCCATAGTCGGTAAAATTCGAACAACAGATTTGTTTTAAGAATATCTGTATTATTCTCTGTAAGGTTGCCTTATTTGAGATGGTTTAATAAGTGAAAAAGTAAGCCAACAGTCTAAGTTAAGGAGAAAGCTCTGAATTGTAGGCATAGAACATTGGAACATGTTCCTTTTGGATTAATAGCTAAGCAAACTTGCTCCATGGAGTAAGCAAATCAGCAAATAACTTAAGCTCTATTGAGAGTTTTAATAGGAAATTTAAAAAAAAGCAGGCATTAATAAATTATTTGGGGGGACCTGGGTGACTCAGTTGGTTAAGCAGCCGACTCTTGATCTCAGCTCAGGTCTTGACCTCGGGGTCATGAGTTCAAGCGAGCCTATGCTGGATGTGGAGCCTACATAGAAAAGAAAGAAAAAGAAAAGAAAGAAAAGAAGGAAGGAAGGAAGGAAGGAAAGAAATAGGGAACATTAGACTTAAACTGCACTGGCAAATTTATCACAGACTGTCTCATAGGTAAATCATTTTGCAGATGAGAAAATGAGATCAAATGAAATTAAGTGATTTGTCTTGGGCCATTTGCCTATCTAATTGATACATCAGGGCAAGAACCCAGCTTTTCTGAATCCCTATCACACTAAAACCATCTACCTATGAATCAGGCAAGCAGTGGTCATAACCCCTTAGCTATACTCCAGGACAGAAACTGTTCATCTTCCCAGCCCCTCCCAACGGGAAAGACCTAACTGAGTCCCTAAATTTAAGCAGGCAAAATATTTTAGATGGTTGGTTATACAGCACCAGTTCTAGAAAATGATATATTTGGCCAGGATATGGAAAACAACAACTATAAATAAGATGCTTCCTACCACCAATAACAATACTCAAGCCACAATATATATCAAAATATATTGAGATGTTTAAGGTCCCTGATATTTTAGGATTACAATAAGATTTACCTGATTACAAGAAGATGAGTAATAAAATATAATCTCTACACAGTACTTCACAATTTATAAGTTATTTCATATACATTGTGTTATGAAGCCATCTGATGTGGGATTTAATTCCTACTCATCCTTCAGTTATTAGTTTAGAAGCTCCTTCTTTTGGGAAGCTGTCCCAAACCTCTATAGACCGAATCAGGTGGCCATGTGCTTCTCCAGCAATTCACTTCCTTGTCTCATATGTCATCTCTCCTTTTGAGTTCTCTGGACACAGAAACTGTTTCTGTCTCATTCACCACTGTATGCTCAAAACCTAGTAGAATCCCTGACACATATTAAATATTAAATGAGTGTTTGCTGATGAAGGAATAAATGAGCAAAAGAAATATTCTAACAACTTGGGAGTAAAGGGGAAAAAAGAAGTTTGAAATGTCAAGAGTTTACAATAGAAGACCGCTATATAAGCTGAGAGTCAGGTTCTCTAAATGGGTCTTTCCTCCATCTCTGTACCAACAAATTTTCTAAAACCTCCAGACATTATCATAATGGCTTCCGTAGCTGCAGCTCTAATAGAGCAATGAGAACAGAGCAGGAATGCTGATGTCTTTAGCGTGTGTGTGTGCGTGTGTCTGTATATATTCCATCCACAAAATATCTTTAAGTCAGAAACTGCCTGAACGCTTCCTTTCTAGCAAATGGTACTACTGCTATTCAATAGGAACAATTTGCTTTGGGTACATTTTGTACCATAGTCATATACATTAGCTCCCTTTTATCAAATATACAGAACACACTAGAAGAAAGATGGTAGGGATTATCTCCTCCCTATGACTTTGTAAACCTCACATAAGGGCTTGAAGGTCTGGGAAGTGACAGGGGATTTTATCTTCAACAAAATAATCACAAATGTAGTTAAACCAACTACACTCTGGAGGCCCATACTGATTTGTAATGGGAAGTAAAAGTCACATGGCCCTTGTCAGAATGTGGCTTTTTCAATCCCAGGATAGCTGATCAATAAAATAATTTTGGCAACACTTAGGCTAGAATAAAATGGCTAACAGAAATGTGGACTATAACTAACACCCAAATTTCTACATCAAATAAATGATACTATTTTCCCCACTTTCTTCCCTCCTATACTCCATCCCTCTCCCTGTTTAAGCCCTCCCAGGAATCATCTGTCATCCCTGCAAACTCAAATGTCTGACTTTAAAAATACATGTTTATAAAATACTCATACTACGTTCTGCCTCTTAGACTCCCTTGAAATAAAGCAGCCGTAATCTCTGTGACAGTTGCCACCATTAATGCCGATCATAAAAGATGGTAAAGAGGCAGAAATGCTGATTTACCATTCATTTCTATGCTCATATATCCTCTTTCTAATAAAAATCAGTGAAATTATTACTTTCTGAGAGCTTAGCACTTCAACATTTGTATTTCGAACCTCCTCTACTGTAAGATTTCCATGTTCCCTGTGCTATTTTTTTCTTCCCAAGGAGCTGCCAGTGTAAATGTGCAACACTTGGGCTCTACAGCATACTGAGCTGAAAGAACATATGTCCACATCCATTGTGGAAAATTTGGTGTTTAGGGAGCAATGAAGCGAGCTATAACTCAGACTTAGAGATAAATGCTGCTTGAGACTCTAGTTCTGTTTATAGATATAATTTGAAAAGCTTAGATATCTTTCCTGTAAGAATTTTTACTCCCAAGATTTGGGTTAAAATAGTGGAGCTACAATGTTTGATGTGAATAATACCTTATTCTTAATTTCTCCTTTATTTAAGTTTTATCTAACACATTAATGTAAATGAAGTCAAACGCACTAAAAGCATATAACAATAAGGTATACCAAAAGCTGAAATCATTGGCATATGTATCTGAGTAAGATGTAGGACTCCGAAAACACATGGTATTAATTTGATTTAGCTTAATGCTTTATGTAGTATTTTCACTTAAGTCAGAATTATATTGTAGAAACAATGAGATTTTTTAAATGAGCTTTGACCTAACCATATTACCAACTGTAAAACTGTATCCCCTCCAGAAAACCAGAATCATTCAATGGGAAATGATCACTTCCACCCCACCCTACCACACCTCCCTACATACACATTGAATCATGCCTACACACTCTTGCCTTAAAGAAACCAAAAAGACAAAGACCCAAAATAGAACATTGTTTCATATTACTTCAATACAATCATATCCACACCCAAAATACAAAGTCATAATGTCAACTCCACAACTTGTTTATTTCATTTATTCTTTCCTTTAGCAAATGTATATTGAGTACTTACTAGGTAAAATTCAATCTGCTAGATTTAGAGATATGATGAAGAACAAAACAGATACAATGTATTTTATCTTTTAAGAGTAGAAATTTAATAAGAGATAAACTAAAAAGTAAAGTTACTTGAGATTGTCTTCAGGGTCATAAAGAAAAGTATAGTATTATGTGATAGAGCACATTGTCATATTCAGAGGTACCTTGTCTCACGTATTAACATTGTCTGTGCCACTTGTCTCCCCAGTAAATTTACCATCACTGCCCCTTCCTAGTGATTGAAACACGATTTTAAGCTATTCTAATAAAGCTTTTATTCAATTCTGTCTGAAATACTCTAGAAGGGAGTTACAAAAATTAAAGTTATCAATGTAGACTCAGAAGACAAGACTGTGAGCTCTTTGGAGGGAATGGGATTGAGTGTCAAGCACATAGCAGATAATCTGAATGCATGGATAGAGAGATGGATGGATGAAGAAGAAAATCATAAAATGAAGGGTCCTTCATTTCAATACAAACAACAAATAATAACTAAGTGTCCACTGTGATACAGGCATAGATTTAGAGCTCAAAGACATATAATAATATTAGTAATAATTAGCATTTACTGAGTATTTACTAATTGCCAAGCACTGTACTAAGAATTTTTACATACATTTCCTTGTTGAATGTTCACAACCACCTAATGTAGCAGTTATTGTTATTTTCATGTTGAAGATGAGAAGTTATAAAGAATTTTTTTTAATTTCCTTGCCTGAGGTCACATAGTTAACAAGGGATTAATGTCTGGACATCCACTCCATTCTTCTACATCTTATTTTGATAGAAGTCCTATATATATAGATCAGCTTACAATCTATTGAGGGGGAAGGTTCCAGATAAAAATGCTAATAAAATGTAAGGTAAATACCATGAAACACTATAAATGAATAAATTTTATGTTGTCTCAAAGAAGTAAATATCACATCTAGTTGATGCTAAGGAAATCTATGGCCCAAAGACTCAATGACCGGGGCGCCTGGGTGGCTCAGTCGTTAAGCGTCTGCCTTCGGCTCAGGTCATGATCCCGGGGTCCCAGGATCGAGTCCCACATCGGGCTCCCTGCTCGGCAGGAAGCCTGCTTCTCCCTCTCCCACTCCCCCTGCTTGTGTTCCTGCTCTTGCTATCTCTCTCTCTGTCAAATAAATAAAATCTTTAAAAAAAAAAAAAAAAAGACTCAATGACCACACTCAGCAACACAGTCTAGGTCCTACCAAAGCATATTCTATGAAACAACTTACTCTACTAACTTCTTTCACTGTTTCAACGGAAATACACTATTTCTCTTTCTTCATTTAAAATTTAGCTAATCTTTCCTTTATCTGTTTATGGGATGTTTTGTACATATTTTCTACTATCATCATTTGTTTCTAGATCTACTTCCCCCAATAGATAAAGTTCCCTGCAGGTAAGGACTCTCCCCAGGCTTTCTCCCTAACTCACTGCCTAGAACTGGTATGTAGCAAATAGCCAATACACGTACATTCAATAAATAGTAAGGTGCCTTAGGGGCCAGAGAGATGTAACACAAGAGTATGGCCTCGATTTAAATGCATTAATTGTAACTCAACTCTAGTTTGAATGCCTTAATGCACAAAGACTTTTGAGTTGACAGGCATTCAGGCATTATTTTAGTACAATTTCAAATAGACTATTACTGTACTATAATGAATAGAAGGCTAGAACACTTAAAACCACTAATATTTTCTCCAACATTATACATAGATCTACAAGGAGGCAGACTAAAAATGGCAAACACGTGCCACATGTGCTATGATATTCCTCTTCTACCTGAGAAGAGACACTGCTAATCAATCATGACATTCATTTCTTCTGAGCTTAAGCTGATCCTTAGCATCTTTTCAGGGTGACATTCTAGCAGTCAGCGCCAATCGACGGGCACTTCATTATCACTTAACACTCACTTGTCATGCTTGACCTGGATCAAGTCACATAATTTTCCTATCTGTAACATTTTACCATTTAGGACTTTTCCTTCCAGTGAGGAAAGAAAGCACTGGGGTATCTCAGGGAAATCTTAGATAACCAGGGCTCCAGATTTTATTTGAGCCAGCTGGGTCCCAAGAGCCAGTCTATAAACATTGCTGATCTGCAATTGATTTTTCACCACTTTATGGGGAAAAAAGTAGAAGAGAAAAATAGTGTACATACTAATCTGGCGGGCTGCATTAGAATCACCTGGGGAGATTTTTAAATATATAGATCACCAGTCTTGAGTCAACATCTCTAGGGATTAAGTCCAGAAACTGTGTAAATATATGTATACTATGAAGTGCAGTCAGGGTTAGGTACTGTTGAATATTTGTGTCTGTAAGCATATTTTCAATTGCGTATTTTTGAAACAAAGTAGTTTTCTAAAACTGTGTCATTTTTTTTTTAAGATTTTATTTATTTATTTCACAGAGAGACACAGCGAGAGAGGGAACACAAGTGGGGGGAGTGGGAGAGGGAGAAGCAGGATTCCCGCGGAACAGGGAGCCAGATGCGGGGCTCGATCCCAGGACCCTGGGATCACGACCTGAGATGAAGGCAGACGCTCAATGACTGAGCCACCCAGGTGCCCCTAAATCTGTGTCATTTTTATCATTCTTAAGTTTTATCTTTCATTTATGAAATAATGAATAAATAGTAGTAGTGAGGGTACTTTGGATTACTTTTTAATACCATATTAAGCAAAATAGAGTTGGAACTCCTTTATGTCCCTTTTTTCTAAAATTTTGCTGATCTTTTTTAAACCTAAGGTTCTGAAAAACACAGATTCTAGTGATACCCACTTCTCAGATTAGACAAGTTTTCACGTTCAGAGTGAAGTGGTGAGTGGAATAAGCCTGCCAGAAATCTATTCTCGCTCAAAACTGAAGAACCTCCTGGGAGATAACAGCACAATAGGGAAAAAAAAAAAATGTCAAGAGGACAAGCTAAGCTCAACAGCAGATCCTTCTTCCAGGAAATGGGGGGGTGATGATTCTGGTGTATGTCACACGCCTGGCCCGGGCCAGCTTCAGGCATGGTCTTTAAGTCTAGGTGCTGTGCAGTGCAGTTATGAGAGTAAAGGAAAAGGGAAAGGGGCAGGTCATAACTGAAGAAATAAGAAGAGCCAGGTTCTTATTAAAACCTCTGTTAGAGGGGCGTCTGGATGGCTCAATCAGTTGCGCATGAGACTCTTAATTTCAGCTCGGATCATGATCTTGGGTCATGAGATTAGCCCCACTTAGGGAGTCTGCTTGGGATTCTTTACCCACCCCCCACCCCCCACTCACACTCTCTCTTAAATAAATAAATAAATATTTTTAAAAAAAGAAGACTGGACACTGGACTTACTTAAAAAATAAAACAAACAAAAAAACCTCTGTAAGAGGGGCGCCTGGGTGGCTCAGTCATTAAGCGTCTGCCTTCGGCTCAGGTCATGATATCAGGGTCCTGGGATTGAGCCCTGCATCGGGCTCCCTGTTCCGCGGGAAGCCTACTTCTCCCTCTCCCACTCCTCCTGCGTGTGTTCCCTCTCTCGCTGTCTCTCTCTGTCAAATAAATAAATAAAATGTTAAAAAAAAAAAAAACCTCTGTAAGTTATTGACATTTGGAAACGTCTTTAACAGTGTAGCTTATAAAGGGGCAGAGGCGTTCTCCCCACCTTTCCATGTGCCACTGAGTAGCTTGGGCATCTCAGAGCCTTCCTCATACCTGTGGCAGTGGCAGCTTGTTGGGAGACAAAAAGGGGCTGCCATGAGCAGGGAGAAATCACAGTGCTTCGCCAAATAGGGCGGCAGAGCCTAGATCGGGGATCAGCAACATCTGAGAAATGGCAGTTCTGAGGGGTGACAACAGTGTCCAGCAGCAACAATGACGCCTCGCTGGCACTGTGAGGTCCAGCAGCTGTGTCTCCCATGGAGTGGCGCTCAGGGAATACCATGTGGTTTGCTATGAGCATTTATGAGAGACCTCCTAAAAACACTTGAGATAAAGAGCGAGAGGTCCTTGGAGGGGACTCAGGACTGACATTAGTAGTCTCTGGCAAGAGCCCAAGAAGTTTTTGATACATGATCTGTTACCCCATTTCAAATCCCAGTGTAGTGCAACCCACCAAGCAATAGCCTCTGGAAAATGAGAATGTAAGCCACATTAGCAAATTCCGCAGGAGCATGCCCTCACAATCCTCCAGGTTCTGAGTTTCTCTTTTGGTCACATACACACAGGGTCTAATGAGTCCAGGGAAATTAGAAATGACCCTAGTAAAGAAAACATCAAAACTAATTCAAACCATGACCCAAATGACCCCAGAGAAAGTATTTTTCACAACTACTAAATTTTTATACCAGAAATAAATAGGGGTGGCTGCCTTTCCCACAGTAATTCTCTGTCCAACATATGTGTATTATCCCAATTAGTCTACCAGAAAGAGACCTCACAACCTAATCAAAGCCGTGGGCTGATATAAACTCCTTCCCTGGTTGTAGCAGTTGGTGCAAGAACCAAATTAGCATTCTTTCCTAGCTTTTTTTCAAACAGGAGCTAAGAGAGAGGACTCTGTTTTTATTGTTTTGTTTTTTCTGATGGAGAGCACATGCCACCAGAAAGAAAAAAAAAAGTTCATCTGCAGCAGGAACAAATGAGGTTGACACAGGAAGAAGCAAAGAGGGGAAAATGGAGAGGAAGTGTACAAAGGTCTTTAAGGCCCTAGTTTCCATCTCTGAGGTCCTTAAAACTACCATGGTTCTGATAGCAAATCAATTTGACTAAACAGTCCCTGAATAAGTTCCCTAGTTTAAGTTGTTTCTGTCACTTGCACCAAAAAAAATTCATGGCTGAAGTATTAGTTAAGATATTTTCATCTACAAGTAAAGAAAATTTATTAATAGTATCTTAAACTTTAAGAATATTTGTTGGGGGCACCTGGGTGGCTCAGTCAGTTAAGCATCCCTACTCTTGATTTCAGCTCAGGTCATGATCTCAGCATCATGATCGCAGGGGTCGTAGGATCGAGCCCCATGTCAAGCTCCATACTGAGCATGGAGCCTACTTAAGGTTCTCTTTACCTCTCCCTCTGGCCCTTCTCCCCTCCCCTCTCTCAAAAGAAGAAGGAGGAGGAGAAGAAGAAGAAGAGGAAAAAAAAAAAAAGAACATTTATTGTTAACAAGCCTATAGGTGATTCCATTTTCAAAAATGCCATCAAAGACCAAGCTTCCTTTTCTCCTCCTACTCTTTTCTCTTTCCTACTCAAAGTCTAGGATTTTGCCTCAAGTTTGTATCCTCATGGTCACAAGATGGCTGCCAAACCAGTAGGCATCATGTCATCACAGCACGCAAAGCAGGAAAAAAGAGAAGCATACAAATAGGAAATTTTTCTTAAGAGGGAAAAATATTTCCCTGAAAATCCCCAGCAAATTTCTTCTTACATTTCATTGGTTGGACGTGCAAGAGCCATAACTGGCTTATGCCTCATGATTTATACCCATGACTGGGTACTTTGCTAGTAGCATTCTGTTAGCAAGAAAGAAAGGGAAATTGATGTTAGAGTAAGCAACCAACAGTGTGTATCCCAAATCTACAGTGATTTGAGGTTCAGGTGTATAATTGTGGTCATATTTCAATCTAGATTCTTGAATGATGGTGGTGGTGATGATAATGATGATGATGATAATGATGGTGGTGATGATAATATTTCTAACTCTGGACCAGGACTTACTCTAAGAAACTTACTTAATTATTAAAAACAATTCACTGTAACCTTACAATATCCAATGAGATACATATTATTACTATTACCATCATATAAGCTATGAGGAAAGAGGTATCTTAGAACTAAGTGAATCATACAAAGCCACTGTTGAGATTTGAACTCAGGAAGCCAAGTCCTAGAAATGAAGTTCTGTTACAGTGTATTATACCAGTCTGTTCTCTCCAAAATCAAATGTAATAACAGTAAAGAGAAAATATGAAGTTTTGTGCACAGGAAAAGTACTGTTGTTAAAGTATGATTTCTCCCTAGGCTGACCTTGAAATTATAGATGCTATATTTCCAAAAAGAATATATTAATTCAAAATGTAGATCATTTCCACTAACCTCCTTTTTGGTCCTTTCTATGCACACAAATAACAGGGTATAGGATCAGAAAATCCTTTGTACAGGGAAATACGGAACAATTCAATTAATAATTTCAATTTCATTTGGCATTAAAGGTGTTTTAAAAATAGATATCTTTATCTCAATGAAAGCAAGACCATTAAATGAAAAGAAGTCCCTCCGAAGATTGAAAACTCAATGACACTAAATTAGTCAATGGATTTAAAGTTACAAAGACTTAAAACCCAGGGAAGATTTTATAGGGTCTTTTATCCAGTGACTTTGGATAGTGGTCCTTGAGCGAAAGACAAAATCCATTCTAAAGAGGCATGAGAAGCTAAAACTTAAAAAAAAAAAAAAGTGCTCTTACAATTGTAAAAAGACAGATGACAGTGAACAGTGTAATATCATTTTCCAAGCAGAGTGCATTAAAAACAGAGGGGAACAAAGTAAATTTAGATTAAGCCAATCTAAAAGTGAGGTAAACAGAATTTATTAGAATTTAGGAATCTCGCTTTCTGTTCTTATTCTTAATGATTTCAACTGTTAGTCATACAGGCAAACTTTTTAAAAACTAGCATAATTCTTGTCTCAACAGTTTCCCTTTAATTGACTCTCTGGTACAATGTCAGCCAATCGTTTTCTAAGGCTGATTAACTTCTGCTCCACTGTGTGAACGGTGACCAAGCTGTGTCTCTATAGCCCCTGCCATTTCATACCTGAAGAGGCAAAGGAGGTGACTGCCTGCTGGGTTGGTATAATAACTGGGGAACGTAAAAATGAAAATTACCTTGAAATCTTCAATAGAGAATAACTTAATAACTTCTACTTAGCCACATAGATTACTTCTTTCCTTCCGTCTGATAGAAAATGGTAAGAGGACAAGACTATCAATATAATCTGATACATTAAATAAAACAAATTGGAAACCTAATGTTCAACAACCAAGGTTGCTCAAGCCACTCTTACTGCCTACAACAGACAATTCAGTTTGGTTCCATTATTAGCGAGTTGGGTGGAGAAAAGAAGTTTGCTTCAAGTATCAATTAATTCATTCAAAATCAGTACCCTCCCTTGTCCAAGCACTGAAGGAGAACCAAGGGTAGAAGGAAGACAGACCCCAACCTCGACATCAAGTTAGCCATACAATCCGGAGATCAAGAAACCAGAAAACCACCCATCCCCTAAAACAGATACAAAATTTTACCCTAAATTCAAGAATCTGTACATCCTATTGACCATGCATATGATTTTTTTTCTTAGTTTTTCTTGGGTATGAAAAAAAGACATTTTCATATTCCCATGAGATTTCAAAAAAAAAGAATTTAATCACTGAAATCATCTCCCTAACATTTTCAGCCAAAACCCCCCAAACAAGATCCCTTTACTGATTTTTCTGTTACTTTGCTTCTAGTCAACACTAAAAGAAATGCAAATGTTTAATCTACCAACCAATCACCTGGATGTCAATGTAACAGTCCACCTGTTATCTAGTACTCTCTAAGTATCTAGAGATAGCCAAATGCTTGGCATCAGATCACTAAAGTATTTGAACAACTCACCAACTCTTAATTGTCATCCTGAAATTTTAGTTTAAAGTAGAAATTAAGGGGCACCTGGATGGCCCGGTCAGTCGAGCGCCTCAGTGGCTCAGTCAGTTGAGCATCTGCCTTCGGCTCAGGTCATGATCCCAGGGTCCTGGGATTGAGCCCCATGTCAGGCTCCCTGCTCAGCGGAGAGCCTGCTTCTCCCTCTCCCTCTGCCTGCCGCTCTGCCTACTTGTACTCTCTCTCTGTGTCCAATAAATAAATAAAATCTTTAAAGTAGAAACTAAATATCAAGAAATTTTTTGAACTCAAATCCCTCATGTTTTAACTTGATCCCCTTCTTCTTCTTTTGTTGTAATGCAAAAAGAATATGCTTATAATTTTCTATATCCTGGTCTTGAGAAAAGACAATGGTCCTATTTATTGAAATTTATAATGTTTTGAAATTTATGACAGATGGTAAATCTACCATATTATTGAGGTTAACATATTTATCCAACAACTTTTCAAAACCTATATGGATTGATACTATGTTTCATACTTGGGATGCTATGGTGAGGCACAGTCTTATTCTCTTGAAACTTCTAGTCTTGTGGGAGAGAAAGAAACATAATCACATAGAACTATGTAGAACTGTGACAAAGGATTTTAAATAGGAAGTACCTAGCATTATAAAAGCCTAAAGTAACAGAATATGACCTTTTGGAGGAAATGAGAGATGGATTCCTAAGGCAAATGATCTTCAAGGTAAGAAAAGAGGAAGAATTGATAAAGGAGAAAATCAATGTCCCAGTCAAAGTTAAGAGTATATGCAAAGGCCCTGTGGCAAGAGAATGCATGATATAAGGCAGTGTGGTCAGCAACCCCTACGAAAATAATCAAAAGTATTTTCATAATAATATGTTACTTGTATGTTTCACTATGATTCTCTCACTGATGTGCTGTGAAACTTTCCAGCAGCAACATGACATGTGATATTGCAACAAATTAAACGTAGGAACAAGGGATGCCTGGGTGGCTCAGTCGTTAAGTGTCTGCCTTCGGCTCAGGTCATGATCCCGGGGTCCTGGGATTGAGCCCCGCATTGGGCTCCCTGCTGACCGGGAAGCCTGCTCCTCCCTCCCCAACACCCCCTGCTTGTGTTCCCTCTCTCGCTGTGTCTCTCTCTGTCAAATAAATAAATAAATAAATAAATAAATAAATAAATAATAAAATCTTTTTTAAAAAAAGAACAGATATGCAATTCTGTCATTTATCAAGCCAGATATTAGAGAAGTTTAAAGAAATAAAGCAAAGCTACTCTTCTTACTCGTTTGTTTACTTAGAAAAATATAGTTAGTTCTTATTTTAAAAGTGAATGTGTAGGGCGCCTGGGTGGCTCAGTTGGTTAAGCAACTGCCTTCGGCTCAGGTCATGATCCTGGAGTCCCGGGATCGAGTCCCACATCAGGCTCCCTGCTTGGTAGGGAGTCTGCTTCTCCCTCTGACCCTCTCATGCTCTATCTCATTCTCTCTCTCAAATAAATAAATAAAATCTTAAAAAAAAAAAAAAAAGTGAATGTGTAATAGCTAATTAACATTTTTAATGGATTAATAAACACTTCATAATTTTTTTAGTTTTCATTTCAAATTATGCTAACCATCAATAAATAAAATACACAAAGAAAAGCGCACTGCCATCCTCAATACAGCTTAAGATATTATAGGGAAGGGATCCAGAAATCAAAAAATTTGAAACCTGCTGATTTGAAGAAATTAAAAAAAAAAGACTGTCTTGCTGAAGCTGAGAGAGAAGGTCCCTCAACAGAGTACTGCTTCCTCTTGTTCTGCCCCCTCTTGCCAGTTTCCCATCTATTTCCTCTCAATTTAGCGCAAAAACTCACCTTGTCTGTCACAAATACATAGATACGCATAACCACTTGTATGCACGTATGTGTGTATGGCTGTGTGCATGCGTACATGAAGTATGGAAGATGAACAGTAGTTCCTTAGTCCCCAGAAGCAGGGCTGGCCACATCCTTTCCAAGGCCCCATGCAAACTGAACATGTGGAGCCCCTATGCAGAAAGCAAGAAAGTGCTGTAAAGGTATGAAAGTACAATGTTTTTTCATTCTTCGATGATCTCTCTCTCCTCCAGTATTTATTATTTGCTATTTAATGCCATTCTAAGAAAATTAAAAATTGTAATTATTAACATGACTTTTACTGTGCATTTTTCTATCATATAGTGCCGGTTTTAAATGCAAACGCAAAGAGCACTCACCTCACATGCAAAGTCACCAAATTACACCACATACTTCATAGTTCATACATGCATAAGTCATTCCACCGGAATAGTGGAAGTACTGCCACTATTTTTACTTCAATTCTTGATACACACATATTCTACCAATATACCCACTCTTCCTTTATTGGTGACTAAGGAAGGACTGAAAGTAAAAGAAACTGTGGGTACCCTCTTGCCTTTTCTTCTGTGGCATCACTTTGAGTGCAAGCAGTTGGCTAATGCAGGGAAGTGCCATGAGCAAGAAATGATAGGGTTGCTTGGTCATCTGAGTTTCCAGAAATTCCATTGGCTTTTTTCCTGCGTTTGAAGCAAGTTCTGGTTCAGATAGAAAGTGTGGTATCCTCACTCAGTGTGGTAGTTAAATAATTCCCCCCAAAGATATCCACCTCCTAATCCCCCAAACCTGAGAGTATGTGACCTTACATGACAGGAGGGACTTTGTAGATGTGATTGAGTTAAGGATGTTATGACCGAGGATGGTCCTGGATTACCCAGGACGGCCCAACATAATGCTTACAAGACGAAGGCAGGAGGATCACAGAGTCAGAGGAGGCAACATAACAGAAGCAGGGAAAGAAATTGGAAAATGCTCTACTGCTTGTTGTAAAGTTGGCAGAGGATGCAGCCATGAGGCAAAGAATGTGGGCAGGCTCTAGAAGCTAGAGAAGGCAAGAGAAGAGATTCTCCCCTACAGCTTCCAGAAAGAGGCTGTCTTTGATTTCAGCCACCTAACACACAGTTCAGGCTTCTGACGACCCGAACTGTAAGAAAATAAATTCATATCACTTAAGCCACTAAGTTCGTGATAGCTTGTTACAGCAGCAAAAGGAAATTAATAGCCTAAGTCACAGAGGTACTCGCTTTGCACCTCTCAGAATCCCACCCAGGATCCTCTGCTCATGGAATATCACAAAGGTAACACACAAACGGGGCCGTGAGGGACAGAAGGCACGCACACCCTGCTCCTTCACGTACGTGCTGCATGGTCCCACCGGACTTCACTTACACAAGTTCAAAGATAAAATTAGGAGTTTCAAGACAGAGACAACAGAAAATTAAACCAAGCATGGGCCCTCCAAGTACAGGCCTCTGAGCGAACGCACAGGTTGCTTGCCTGTGAAGCTAGTGTTGCCAGAAGGCATGGTCTCCAAAAGTAAAGCAAACTGGTAGGAACTGAGAAAAATATAGTACCAATCACGGTACTTGCCAGTACTCAAATCTGTTGTGTTTTTTTAATTCAAATTTTAGATTCTTTTTGGAATAAAACAGGTTCTTCATTGTTTACAAGGCTATTTCTGAGTTGTAAAATTTTCTTTCCATGTTTCTCTCTTTTTACCGTGTCTTGCCCCCTGCACACCCCCGCCCATTCAGTGCTGGCTGCCACAATCAGACAGACACAAAGCACGAGGACTCTGTTCTTATATCTGCAGGGGAAGACTTAGTCACAGACAGCAACTGACCCACGACTGTCAAATCAAATCGAGTTTTTGCAATACAGGTTTCCAAACCCTGCTCCATTATTCTTATAAACACACACATACATGCACAAATTTCCAGGTGTAAAGTCCAGAAGTAGGTACTTTTTAAAGCTCTATGATGATCACTGCTGTTGAGAACCACTGAGAAACGCCATTAATTTAATGTTTCAGGGAACAAAGAATGAGAAGTAGGAAAGGGGCCAAGACCAGTAGCTTTGAGAAGCATTTTCAACAGCCACCCAAATAGGTAGTGAAGCTAACAGAAGCCAGGTACAAGTTGGCATGCTGAGGTCTTGATATTTCTTTCTTCATAAGAAATGGAATGTTCAGGGGGGAGGAGGTGAAGGTGGTTTTAAAAAATTAACCAAATCTGAGGGAAAGGGAAAATTATCTTTGAAGACTCAGAGAATGAGCAAAGGCCTGAATCTGATTTAGTTGAAGAACCAAAAGAAAAGTTTCAGAAACCTTTAAGGAACCTTCAATAGAGTGCGATAAAAGGTGGCCGGCAAGGCCAGGGATTCTAAGGAAAATAAAACAATAAAATGTAAGGACAGTTAAATGAGAAAACACAAAGACAATGAAGTAAAATTTAAAGGAAAATAAATAAAACCAAAGGATGTTTCAAGAAAACCAAAATTACAGTAGCCAAACCAAAAATCTGAATACTTTTGAAAGAGCATAACTGAGCATGAGGAAACAAAATGAAAATGATATGAGAAAACATTACAGGTAGAGACAGAGAATTAGAATCAACCTGGCAATTACGGGTCTTTTCAAGAAACAAGATTACTCATCATCAAAGTAACAACCAGGACTGTGAAAAAATAAGGTAAACCAAGAAAAATAATAAAAAGAGATGATTTTTTTAAATGATTCTGGCAAACTTTTTAAAAGGAATGCAATCAAGGAAAAAGCTCTACATAATGTCAGAGAAAACAGATTAACCACTAAGGAATAAAAACCAAGTGGACTCTGACATCTCTTAAATTACATAACAGAAAAATAATAAAGCAATATACCTAAGATTTTCAGAGAAAAGAACTACGACCTAATAATTAGGCCCAGCCAACTGTGATTCATTCATGAAAACAACAGAAAGATTCCAAGACGTACAGGAGCTCAAAAATACAACCTCTCTGTGCCCTTCTCGAAAATTTCCTAAAGATACCGAAATTAAGAGTTCAAGAATAAGAAAGTTAAGATGTAAAGACAAATAGTGCACTTTGAGAATAGTTTAATAAAGTTAAATTTAAATAACTGTTGTTAAGTTGCAGTAAAAGGTTGAAGACAAATGTCAAAATAATCATTGAAAGGAGACATAAAAGGTAGCATGTATTCAGTTAATGGCTGAGATTCAGATCATATTAACATAGATGAGGACTACAGCTTTGTTACTACAGAAGATAAAACTAAAGGAAACAACCACAATTTATAAGACTAACAAAAAACGATGAAGGACTTAAGATAAAATATTTGAGTGTAGTACAAAAAGCGTGTTTTCTCTATTACTATACAAAGATTCTCATATTCAGTTGAGACATAATCCAAATATAAGCTGCTTCCAAGAGACATACCTAAAATAAAATGGCACATTTGTTTTTAAAAGATAGGCAAAGATTTATCAAATGGAGAACAAACTGCCTGTAACCACAAACTTAACAGGATCAAGAACTGACTTTCCTACATTAACATGATTTTACTATTCCAGTAAATTCTTGTCAAGGAAAATAAAGTTTCAAATAACATTACTGTTTGTTTCATGAACTCTTTAATATCCATTTATCCAAACAATAGACTGATCAACTTGCCTCCTCCTTGGGCATTAGGGTGAACATCTCCCTTCTCAGAAAGAGATTTCTTAGATAAGAATACTTCTTTGTTATCAAACTATTTACTCATCAAGACTTCCTTCAAAACTTTCATCTTGCTGTGCCCACCAATCCTAAATTATAATATCAAAAACTGCACAATTCTACTCAGATCCCTGCATTGAAGACCCACCTTAAACCAAACCACGAAACTCCTTAAATATCCACCCATAGGTGGTTTCCTTTTTAACTACAATGAGTAAGAAACTCGTCTTCACTTGAACGATGTGTCATTTGAGTGCTTTTTTCCCCCCTGAGTTGGCGGTCAACAAAGTAACTTCAAAAAGGTTAGCACTGATTATCAGATGAACTAAATGATAAATAAAAATGATGCTGGATCTGGGCACCGGGGTGGCTCAGTCGGTTAAGCGTCTGCCTCATGATCTCAAGATCCTGGGACTGAGCCCTGTGCCCCTCAGGCTCCCAGCTCAGCTGGAAGTCTGCTTCTTCCTCTCCCTCTGCCCCCCCTAGATCTGTGGCTCACAAAATGAAATAAAAAGAAACGCATCAGGTCACACATCATGAATACTCTTGTTAAACATGCATATAAAAATGACTGGGAAAAAATACACCAAAATGATAATAATAGTTATCTCTGTGTGATCAAATGACAGCTGATCTTATTTTCTCCTTTGTGTTTTCTGCAGTATTCTCTACATTAAGCATGGATTATTTTATACTAAAAAATATTATTTTACTAAAACAGCAATACTGAGACTTTGCTCAAATATAGACAGGAAGGCTTCCCAAAACAAATCATGAAAACTAAAAATAGATATAGCCTACAAAATACTGACAAAACCAATGTTAATGAGGCTTTCACCTGAGACGCATTCAACTGGCCTCTTATTCCAAGCTCATTTTGTGTGTAAAAGTGAGAACAACAATCAGAAACAGAAGTTAATTACAAAGAGAAAAAACAGTCTGATGCAAATAATTATCCCAAGTAGAAAAACAAAGCAAAGTCCACTTAAAGGGACTAATATTTTCTCAAAGAACAAATCTAGATTAGTCAAATGATTTGAAATTCCCCAAAAAAGGAAAAAACATAAAGACATAATATCAAAAAATACAAAAACCGAAAGATACCCCATATTATGTTTCTATCTAGTATGTTTCTATCCTCATCCTATCCTCTTCATTTTTGCATTTTTCTTTCTATTGCCAAGTGGATCTTTGTTGGCACTTTCCCTTTCCAGGTGTGATAGGATTTCTTGTTCTCAGCAGCACAGCACATTGATCCATGGTGAGAGTCAGGGCAGTGGCTCTCCCCTGATTTCCATACCTGCCTGGTGTTGGGGGCCTCAACAGGGGCCCCCAGTCTTGCATGTGGGGCAATAGGCCCAGATGGTTGAACACTTAAATGTGTTAAAGCCCAGGACAGTACTTTAGTCCACCCAGCCAAAGTGGTTTTACCTGTTAACAGTTTAATTTGCTGCTCCATTTTTCCTTTCTACCATCCTTGCCATGTGTGGGTTATAGGAGATAGGACTTCCATTTCACGTCATGTTTTCTTGCCCAGTCTTGCATATCATGACCTTTGTTTGAAATGTGACCCCTGGTCACTCTTTATTGTACAAGGGTAGCCATCCACGGTACTCAGTTTTTCTAATACCCTAATGGTGGCAACCTGGTTTGCACAAAGGCAAGGGAAAGCTGGGGTTAGGCCAGATGCAGTGTTGATACACACCAAGTGGGAGGGGGCCAGTATAAAGTTTGCCAGCCCCTCACCAGTTGGGAACTCCGATGGATGGCCGCAGACTCTTGGCAGTCACCTTGGATGTTATGTAGGATTCACAGGACACGTTGTTACTTTATTAACCAAGTCACCATACTTCAAGGGCAATCCAGCATCCTTGGCAATATGCTCTCCTCCTCCGGAGCTGCGATGGCCACTCTGTCTATGCACCCAATCTACTGTAGCTACTGAAGGGGCGGTAGACAGGGCTCTTACCAGGTTAGGGCACCAGCTTCCTGACTGACAGAGGACTAGCAGTTCCTTATGGGCTACAACGTGAAAAACAGTGAGGCACCTCAGGCTCCTGGGGATGAAACCGAATGTCTTTCCATATGCAACTTGACCCCCCAAGGGCTTATTTATGATCATCTACCCCTCAGCTTCCCATTGTCTGAGCCATAGGGTTAATCCCTTTAGAACAGCCCGACTGGCAGTTCAAAGGCCAGGGCTCATGAGTGATCACCTGCCAGACCACTTTGAGCTCAGCCCTCTAGCTGCCGTGTGAGAAGATCTACCTGGAGGAGCACTGTGTCCACTGCTAGGACCTGTTGCTTTACAGGGCTATATAGGCTTTCTTACACCTTCCAGACCCGGGACCAATATCCCAGGGATATTCTCCCCTTTTGTTGTCTTTGTCATAGTGGCTGATGCATACCTTCCTGAGTCACATTCACATCTCACTCAAATGGTAGCTCTGCTTGGGAGATGCCCAGAGCTTTCATCTGCTTCACTAGTAGTTGGCTTTCTCAAAGATGGCTTTCTGCTCTGATCCCCAATCCCACATGTGTCCTTTCTTTACCAGGTGGCAATAAAGGATGGGGGCACTATGCCAGGTGGGGAATAAAATTCTTTCCAAACCCCCAAATTTCTACAAAGACTTATACCCCATTCCCATACTTTGGGATTGGAGAGGTTTGCACCTTACTGATTACAGATTTTGAAAAATCAGTCTTACTAGATCAGACAACACCCAAAACCTTACTGTGGTGCCCAGGCCTTCAATTTTCTATAGGTTCATTGCTCATTCTTTCCCTCACAGATGTTCCAGCAAAGCCTGCAGGATATCCTGCAGCAGAGGCAAATCTTTACATGTTAATATTATATCATCCATGTAATGGGCCCATTCTACTGATATGGGAAGGAGAACAGAGACAGGTCCCCAGCTATCACCCCAGACATGGTGAGGCTATGCAGATAACTTTGGGGAAGCACTTGAAAGGTTTGTTTCTGTCCCCCCTACAGGAAGGCAAATTAATCTTAGTCATCAGAAATCTGTCAGTCTTTTCCATGAATTCTTGAAGATAAAGCACTTTTGCAGGAACACCTTTTCATCAAAGCATCAGAGTAAAACAATAACTGTCTGCAAATGACAACGGACTTAAAAATGGCCATGGTTAAAGATCTGAAGAGACTCATTATAATGCAATGGATAAGGGAACTTCTACAGCAGCCTGTATTGTAAAAAGCCTTTTCCCTTTATTTTTTCCCTTCAGTCTCTGTGGGCAATGTTTTGGTTATCTCTTGGGATGTTTACATTTCAAAGACCTAAGATTTACAACTTCAAGGGACAGAGAACGCAAGTTTCTCCTAGGAGTTTTGGCCTAATTGCTATTTAAAATTTTCCTTTGTATTAGAGGTCAGAAGACTTGGGGCATTTTGTCTATTTCCTTCATCAATTACCACATCTTCCTCTTCATTTTCATCACTTTCTCAAAGAATCCATGCCTCTTAGCGTCCTAATCAGGCTTTGTCACCAGTGCCCAGATCTTAATCTGAGGCGTTATATGCCCTCCTAAACTTTGCCAAGCAGCATGGTAAGGCCTGTAACTTATTATCCTGCTCTCCCACCTCCTCTGCCGGCCCCAAAGCTAGCAGAGTGGTAGACACTCCCACATCCTTCTTAAACCTCAGCTCCCCTTCTGACTTCCTGACCCAAGCTTCAGCCCCTGGCTGGGCACTGGTGGCCAGCAGAACTGCCCAGAGTAGAGGCCAGCCCGCCGCAGCACACATTCGTTTCCTTTCTTTGCCACACTGTGCTCTGTGCATTTCCTCCAATAAGCACAATAAGACTGGCTAGCGTTTTCAGGGCGTTCCCAAACTCACCAGGTGATCACAAGCATCTAACACAGGGGCCACCCCCTCCCCACATAGAGATTGCTGGCTATCTTGAAATTTCCCCTTTGGATGCTTCAACCCCCAAGGCCCATTTCTAGAGTTTCCTGGCTGGCTGGCCAATTGCTGGTTTGTAACCTTCTCAGGAGCTTCCTGGGTGTAATCTGAACCTGGCCCCTGTATTCAGAGGTCAGGGAGAGAAGAAAGAGGCAGGCCACTCCAGGTTGGTCGGTGGCCTTTTTGACAAGCCAAGGGAACTTACATTCGAGACTTGTCTTGTGCAGCAGCAAGATGAGGGGATCCCTGCACCCGACCCCACCCTCACCCTGTCAAATCTTAAAAGTTCTTAAAGAGGCCTCACTTAACAGGATTCAGCCACGGATACCACACAGGGGTTCTCAATTCAACATCACTATCTCAAGCAGATGTCCTTGGAGCAGTTTCTGGCAGCGGGAAAAGCATGCAGAACCAACATTCCCAGAAGAAAGGAGAGGGAAAGCCTTTGATTACCCGGGTCCAGCTCACAGGTCAGTCAGTGGTTATGGCTCTTCGACAACCTTCCCCAACATACTCCCATATTCTAAGTTAGGTGCGAGATCAACTACATGAAAATTACAAGAACAATAAAAAAATTAAAAAAAAAAAAAAAAGAAAAGAAAATTACAAGAGATAGCTGAAAGACAATTTGTCAAACCTTAGCACAGAGTCTCCTAAAATGTATAAAGAGTATGCAAGTTAAAGCAGGAAGAAAGACAAATTCTATCATTTTCCCTCCATCAGCCCTCATTCCCCCATGCAGAAATGGAGGCAAGTATTTGAGCAGCTCTTAGAGAACTTGATACTTATCCTCTGAATTTCAAGAAGACACAATGGTTTAACTTTAGACACACCTCTGAAAAATGTTATTAGGGCAAAGACCACTGCAATAACCCAGGTATGAGATGCTCCGGGAATTAGCTACTCTTACTTTACAAAGAGAGAAAATTTATTTTAATAATTTCATTCAACTGCTCTACCTCCATATTTATTCATCAGTTGGTCTTGACCTGTCCTATCCTCCTACTTACCCACTCCAGTTTACCCAAATTTAATTCAGTGCTCTGCCTCTTCTACATCCAAGTTTTTGCCTCAAGCTATTTCATTTGAACAGTAAATTTCTTTTATCCTCTATGCCAATTCCTGGCTGCCATTTTGCCTACCCATCCAGTAAAGCTTGAACTTGTTTTCTATCACTGCAAAGCTGAAGGATATCATTTACATTCATTAAGCAGTTCTCCATAGGCTTCTAACTGATACAAACAACTTTTCCATTGAAGAATAGAAATGCTTTCCCCACACACAAAATATGAAAATGGCTCTGTGTCCATTCCGACTTCAAGATCTACGTCTCCATTGGATCATAGTTCAAATAAGAGTAGACCCCCTAAAGAGTTCCTTATCGCATTCTCTTTTCTACATTTCAATTTCTCAAATAACCTTGTCCATAAATTCAAAGGATAACACTCAGAAGAGTGATAATAAGTGCCCCCAATTTCAAAGATAAGTAACTGGGCTGTGTACAACAGACCCTTTTATCCTTGTGGTTTTATTTTGTCCAGTGTCGGGTCAAGAAAGAATCAGACAGGAATTCATTCTGACAAAATTTTACTTTAGCCAGTTTGCATGAAGGGAGTAAATTAAAGAATCAATGAGAACTACAGCTCCATTAAAACCATAAATATAAATTAGTGATATATGTGCCAGAAACAGATTGAAAGGGCACACAGGTTTGCTTGTGGAATTTGGGTGGGTTTTTTTGTGGGGGAGAGGGGGCGTGTTGCTTTGGGTTTTTTGTTGTTATTTTTAACCATGAAGATCTCATAATCTGGATTTCAGTTACCAAACCAGTGGTATGACTGCAAAACAGACCTGCCAGAAACCTTTTGTAACTGAATTCTGGCATCACGCAGACTGTCATGTAGACAACTGAAGTTTCAGAAACTTCTGTTTTTCCACAAACCTATGAACTGTGCCTTTCTCCAGTATAAGCTCAAAAGCCAGGAATTTGATCCATTAGCCATTTCAGAAACACAAACACCACACTTCACAGAAAAGGAACATATGCCAGAACAGGTAAACATTTAACACTGTAACAGAACAGCCTAACATACTCCTTTTGTCAAAGGTTCAAAACAGTTTAGAGGCATTCCATATGCAGGAGATCAAAAGCATTTTTAAAAGTCACTTTAACCATGTTTGCATTTACAATGAGAGTTATAGGGATAAGTTTATTGAAAAGCAAAAATATTTCAAATATTAAAATTAAAAATAAATAAGATTTTAAAATACTTTAATCTCTAAGGAGATAC
Organism: Phoca vitulina; assembly: GCF_004348235.1. Taxonomy (NCBI): domain Eukaryota; kingdom Metazoa; phylum Chordata; class Mammalia; order Carnivora; family Phocidae; genus Phoca; species Phoca vitulina. Next base: position 49,173,201 of record NW_022589706.1, read on the forward strand.
AGCAAATCATAAGATAAAATGTGACAAAAAAGGAGGACCAGAGGCCACATGAATCGGCGGAATAATGAGGTGTGGGCAGAATGGGGTAAAATGCCACAGGGGCACAAGTTTCTCTTAGGAAAGACTATAAACAGCTCTCCACCAAAAACCTGGCTTGAGTTAATGCTAATTCTGAGTTAGCTGGAGAGCTAACCGTTGAAGGAGGAGGACAGGAAAGGAACGAAGTGGTATGTGCTTCCGGACAGCAGTTTTAGCTTCTGGCTGGGAGTCTGCAGGCTGCCGGCCTACCTTATACCAAACTTGCCAGCCTCAATCATCACTTAAGCCAATCTACCTATACACCTACCTATCCCTCCTACTGGTTCCATTTCTCTTGAGAACGCTGAGACAGAAGCCGTGATTTTCTTCAAAATCCTAGGCAACGGCAATAGCGTCTATACACAGAATCCCCTTCTGCCATTCAGGATCCTCAGACTGGCAAATTACAAGGTCAAGTAAAAGATATTCTAGGAGAGCTGATTACATTATAGTCTAGACTTGCTGAAGAACAGTTTCTTGCTTTGGACCACACTCAAAACTGGCAACCTAATGGGATTATTGGGTCACAGCAGAGGAGCAAAATATGTTATGTGTTGCCTGCAAAAATCGATAAAGCCTATCAAGATTTGTGGTTGTAGGTGCATGCATGTGCGTGTGTATATGTAGGTTAGGATTTACAAGGTACATGGATTTGTCTTTTTCTTTGAATGGGATATCTTGGCATGCCCCATACCACTGGATTCCCAGAAAACTTCACCGAAGTGGCAGATCCCTAAATTTACATGGAGTTTAAATCTCATCCTATGGTAAACATAAGTCTTAGAAAAGCAAGACATGTAGGTCAATACTAATCAAAGTGCAGTCTGGATTGTCAACTGTTACTGATCCTCCATGAATATAGAAATTGAAAGTACTTAGAAATGTTTATTAAAAAAAGAGAGAGAGAGAGAGAGAAAGGTTCACAGTAATATGCCAGAATCTAATTTTTAAAATGGGATTTTTATTGTCCTGCCTTTTTAATTTTTTTAGTAGTAATTCATTTAGTGGTAATTTATTTTTATTGTATTTTACAAAAGTATTGGTCTGAATAGATTAGAAATTTTTTTTAAATGGTCCACCATCAAAAAAAAAAAAAAAAATCCACAAAAAACAAAACAAAAAAATGGTCCATTATCTTTGATTGTTTAAGAAACACTGAATACCTGTTATTTTCTACTCATCAGATTCTATTAGCTTAATGTCATCCATATGGTGGACTATTTTGATAGCCTAGAGAGTGATACAATCATCCTACGTCCTGTGGAGTAGGTTGTGACAGAGGGTCAGAGAGATGACCCAGCCTCGAAGTAAGATGTGTACCCCTGTTCTTGTCAGGTTAAGAGCAAACTGCTTCTGGTGCTCCCTGTTTGGGGATAAAGAGAAAAAGAACTCACTGGGATTATAGCTGCATATCAGGGACTGTGTTGATTCTAGCAAAGAAACTAACTGGAATTACTACTTGGTTAAAATAATCTGCTTTCCTTCTCTGAGGCCACCCCCATATTCATCCCATCTTTGGTGGTATGACTAATCTCTGTGATTCTCTCTCCCAGAGACACAGCACTGATTTTGATTTACTACTTTGAAAAGGAGGAGCAGTTTGAATAGTTTTTACTTGGCCTTTAATACCAAAATAGCCCTTAATTCATTCATCGCCTGATCCTCAATAAGACCCACTCTGATTTGAGGCCCACAGTGTTTTCTAGATCTCCAGGGATTATCATTATTTGAAAGCCACTGATCAATAATCCTTAAAAGAACTAGTTTTTTTTTTTCTTTTTCCCAGCGTTCAAGTGTCAAATGGCAAATCATTTGGGGAAGGCTAGGAAAAAGAGCTAATGAACACACTTACAAAAGTGTTGCAGGTATTTTAACCATGTGCCAAGCAGCTGTGGGTGTGAGAATGTTCTCAAACTGAAGATTTGGATACGGGGCCTTGATGCATCAACTCAAGTCAGTTTCCATTCAGCAGTCTTAAGGGATTGTTTTATTTCTTTAGTTATAAAGGTCAAAAAAAAAAAAAAAACTTAATAACCTGCCCATTTGATTCAATGTAGAAACCATCAACAGTTTTTCCCCCACAAAAGTCCCAGCAGTCAAATCATTCTAATAATTATCCTTACTCTATTCCCTATAGAATTGGCTGAATTGTGTCCCCCCCACCCAAATTCCAATGTTGTAGCCCTAGCCCCCAGAACCTCAGAACGTGAATGTATTTGGAGATAGGACCTGTAAGAAGTGATTTAGTTAAAATGTGGCCATTCAGGTGGGCCCTAATCAAATCTGACTAGTGTCCTTATAAGAAGAGGAAATTTGGACACACAGACGCTAGTGATGCACATTAATAATTCTGCACTCAATCCAATGTGTGGGCTTTTCCCCCACACTACTCAGCAATTCTCTGACATAGCTAGGTGTCCCACAGTTCAACTCAGTTCTGACACTACGTACCCAGAGATAGCATCAGATTTCACAGGTTCGGAGCTCAGTCCTACAAGACTGTACCCCACCATCACACACACTTAGATTTCCATTGCAAGTCTAAGATGTCACCTGTGCTTCTGAGTGACCTGCTATAAATCAGAGGTCCCAATGACCCCCCTGCTTGGGTTCGGTTAATTTGCTACCTCTGCTCACAGAACTCAGAGAAACTTTACTTACTGGATTACCAGTTTACTATAAAAGGATAATTCAGGGACAACCAGATGGAAGAGAAGCGTAGGGCTAGGTATATAGGAAGGAGCACACAGTTTCCATGCTCTCTGAGCATTCCATCTCCCAAGTCTCCACGTGTCCCCCAACCTGGAAGCTCTCCAAGCCTCACCCTTATGGGTTTTTATGGAGACATCATGACAGAGGCATAATTGTTTAACTCTGGCCATTGGCAGTTGAGGCAAGCTCCAACTCCTCTCCCCTCCGCAGAGGTCTGGGAGGTGGGTCTCAAAGTCCCAACCCTTCAACCACATGGCAACCAGCCCCCATCCTTAGGTGCTTTCCAAAAGTCACCTCATTAACATAAACTCAGGTGTGGTTGAAAGAGGTTTGTTATGATTAAGATACCTTTATCACTATTACTTAGAAAATTCCAAGGGCTTTAGGGGCGTTACACCAGAAACAGCAATGAAGACCAAATATGTATTTCTTATAAATCAACGGTATCACACACATGCACAGAGAAAAGGCCATGTGAGGACACGACAAGAAGGCATTCATCTGCAAGCCAAGGAGAAACTAAACCAGCTGACATCTTGATCTTAGACTTCTAACCTCCAGATCTGTGAGAAAAAAAAAAATGTGTTGTGTAAGCCACCCAGTTTGAGGTATTTTGTTATGACAACTCTAGCAGACTAATATATCTACTAATGCACTTTTTAAGAATGCTATCTCTCCCTTTACCAATGCATTTCTTAATGCCTTTATGAAGGCAACTTTCTCTGAGCCCTTTCAGAAGACACAGGAGGAAGAGGTAAGTAACATATGATAAAATAAATTTTAATATTCTCATCACCCTAAATCTTTGTATTATTTATTCCACACAACATTTGCCAAGTCAACTTTATTTGGTGTTGAATGAGTTCAGATTTTGGTCAATCAACCAAGTAAAAGATAAGGGTTAACTTGTCCAAGTCTAATTTTCTGCAACAGGGTGGCCTCCTATAAAGTTCCATAGGAATTGTCTATGGTGAAGCATGGAAAGCTAGCATTTCAGTTAAAATACTAAGTTGCCACTTAAGACAATTGGCCCACCCCATCACAGTACTGACATTCTGAGACTTGGATCACAACCCCAAGATCACACCAAGGGAGGAGGTAGTGATCCTTACACCTGAATGCTGAAGTAGTAGATGATGGCCATTTCAAGTTGTTAGAACAATTCCCATCCTTGAGCTGGCACCCTAAATGCAGAATCTCTTGTAAGTCTACCCATAACCTTAAATGTAGCCCCACATAAAGATATATCCCCTCCTCTCTGGTCTAGCACACTTAGAACCGATTCTTTCCCATTTTTCCAGATGTCTGCTGATATTTAGCAAGTTTTTTTATGTTTAAGCTTTTTCTACTGGATCGGACTTTGTACATGCTCCTGGGATATGCTGAGATTGACTTATGTCAAGGTATTAAAGAATGGTAGGGATGCAGCATGAGGAGAGCTGACATGTCCTTTCAAAGTAAAGGTCTCAAGAGATGTCATCCCAAGTTGTCCAATGAACACAACCACTTAGGCAGGAGGGAGGGTCTGCCTCTGATGGTAAGGGAGGTTCAGAGGAGTTTGGTTGCTCAGGCTACCCAGATTCATTTTAGTCTAATCAAATATTCCCATTCCAATTCTCAGTGTCCCAGTCTTTCCCAATCAATGTCCAAACATTGACACGGCCCCCTCCAAAAAAAAAAAAAAAAAACCTGGTAAAGCTGTGAATTCAACTTATGTTATAATTTAGCAACTCATATGATCAGATTGCAGTGATATCAGAGAAAAAAAAAAATTGGAAGGTTCCGCCTCACAGCCATACCACCCCATCGTCTTTGCGGTCATCATTTCTATTAGAGGAGTCTCTCATGAAAGTCCCTCAGTCTTCTAAAGCCTGCATCCCATAGACATTTTATCCCTGGGGACCCCATGTGATAATTTAGGGAACTCTTGCACAGTATGCCACTGACTACAAGGATTCAGTTTTCTGGTAGTAACAGAAACATTGCTGCCTTCAAATCCAACCAAGTCATATAACCAATCCAAATTCCCATCAGTCAGAACTTAGTCCAAGAAACAGACTTAGTATTTTTAACAGCCTGGAATTTAATATAGGGAATCACATGTTTACAAAGTTCTAACAAAAGCTGGTGTATCAGAAGTCAGGGGGGTACCACTCGGAATTTTGAAGACAGGAACACAGTGCAGAAGTTCCACCCAGGAATCAAGAAATTGCCACCACCAACTCCACAACTCTCTCTCGACACCCACAGAGCTACTGAGCAGACTCTGAAACACTCAGCCAGGTACTCTAGCTGCCTTCTGACACATTTCCAGGACCTTGCTTGCCCACAGAAGCAGCAGCAGGATTAGGACCTCTGCCTGGCTTCCACCTTCCAAATCTCTCTTGAATACATGCGACTGCCAGAACATAATTTCCTTCCAGAATTCCTGCTGCAATGGATTCCTGAAAATACATTTTTAACTTTCCAACTAGTGTAGTACTGGAAGACACATAAAAGAGTGAGCACATAAGACTCGAGTGTCAATTGACTAAATCCAGCAGAAGTTCAGCCACTTAGTTCTCCTGGCCATCCAGACACTCTCTTCAATCCAGAAGGATTCCTGCCTTCTTCTCAGCCTTGGCTTATCTGGAGCTGTCCTCACAAGAACAGCAGTCTCAGAGCTGAGTTAAGGGGTCGCTGGTTTTTTATTTTTTCTCCTGTTTTCAAACATCTCTTTCCCAGCCCATTTACAATAGTCTCCTTTGAAAGAAACAGCAACAACTATAGTCAACCCTTAATGGCTCACAAAGTTGCTTTGTTTTTGCAAGCTAGCTTGCAAGCCTGGACTTGAATACTAGCACATATTCTGTGTATTATAGGAAAAACATTAGAAAGAGGCTGTATTAGTTTCTTAAGGCTTCTACCACAAAATGGATATCTTAAAACAACAGAAATGTATTCTCACACAGCTGAAAGCTAGAAGTCCAGAATCTAGGTGTCATGCTAAGCTCTCAGACACTGGGTAGAATCATTCTTCTGCTAGCTTCTGGTGGTGGCCATCAATCCTTGGCATTCCTGGGCTCACAGAGTCATCACTCCATTCTTTACCTCTGTCATCATACAGCATTCTTCCCAAGTGCCTATTCTCCTCTTCTTATAAGGGTGAACCCTACTTCAACATGAGCTCATCTTAAATTGATTACATCTGCAAAGACCCTATTTTCAAAATAGGTCACAGTCACAGGTACAAGGAGTTAGTACATAAACATCTCTTTTAGAAAGGCACAATTCAACCCATAACAGAGGCAAAACGTAAGTCTCACACAAAGGGTCAGTATAATCAGCAGCATGAACTTTCCCCAGAATTTCAAGGAAAATAGCAAGTGAAGGTATGTCATGGCCTCCAGTGTGATCATGGGCTTGGGTGACTTACATTCTTATACACAATTTTACAAATAGAAAGGTGTAAAAGATGGCAAATTTGTAAACTGATTTAAAGAGAGATTATTCCTGAGGAAAGAAGAAATCCTTCATCTAGATGATATAACTCTTTACAGAGCACTGATTTTAATCCAAGATAAATATAAAAATTACTCTTTAAAGGGACTGATTTATTGTGTGAATATGGATATCCAAAAAGATCAGATATCAATTATTATATATTTCATATAGACCTTTTTTTAATTTCCTAGCTTCCAAATCCAACCTCCATTTTGACCTACTAACAAAGGTGCAAAGTTTGTGATTCATATAATCACTCAACAAATATTTACTGAACATATACTATGTGCCATGTGTTGGATGCTGGGGTTTCAAGGTTAATTAAAGCATGGTCTCCACTCCCAAGATAACTCTTAGCAGTCTAGCAGGAAGAAAATGTGTGCCAACACACAATTCGAGTGCCATATTATAAATGCTACAGAGATACTAAGTACAGGGTGTTGTGGTATCAAGAGAACAGATAAATAACCCACACTGGGGGTGTGGTATTCAGGAAAATCTTCACACCCAGAGAAAACAATATTAGAACTGAATTATAAAAAGTGCCAAAGAGTGGGCAGAGGTGTTTTAGGCAAAGGAAACAGTGTATGTGCATACAAAAGTGTGAGAGACAGCACAGCACAATCTGGGCACTGCAAGAAGTTGAGTATGACTGCATCTAAATGAGAAGTGAGGATGGCAAGGGAAGGGGGAAGGCAGACGGTAGTTATAGCTGAAGAAAGGAGCAAATGATGAGAAACGTCCATGACAAGTGCAATGAAGAATGCAGTCAACTTAACCAGTGCTCCACAGTATCTGTTCTCTCCTGTGGGCACATGAAAGACCACACTTTCCAAACGTTGGGTTTAAAGGAATCACAGGGCCTGTTCTGGCCAATAGGCTGTGACAGAAGTGATATATGTCACTTCTGGTTCAAAGCACAAAAAAACAATGTGGCCTCTTCACGTGCTCTCTACCCTTACTACAGCTACCAGCAACATTCAGATGGTAGAGCCTCCACCAGCCTGGATCCCTGAGCAACTGTGTGAGGCAGAACATTGCCCCCCATACTCCTGTACCACAGGGGACACAGAGAATGAATAAGACTTAAAACGTTTGCTTTGTAAAGCCACTGAGATTTTCAGTTAATTTGCTCCCACAGCATAACCTAGCTTTAACCTAATGAACACAGGGTACAACTGCAAGAACATTTAATCAGGACCATTGTTTAACAAGACTTGTATTTTAGGGGTGCCTGGGTGGCTCAGTCAGTTAAGCATCCGACTCTTGGTCTCAGCTCAGGTCATGATCTCATGGGTCATGGGATCAAGCCCCCCCCCCCACTCAGCAGGGAATCTGCTTGCTTGAAGATTCTCTCCCTCTGCCCCTCCCTACCCCCCTCACTAAAATAAATAAATCTTTAAAAAGAAAAACAAGACTTGTATTTTAGAAAACTCACATTGGCTATGAGGTAGAGTGTAGACTAGCAGTGCCAAAGATGGATACGGGGAAACAAATTAGAGGCTATACTAATAATTCAGAGTTAATTGGTGTTGTCTCCCATGTCAACCAAACTTACCTCCTTCCAACTAAACCTCACAATACCTAGCATTGGGTCATCCTGGGCCACACCGTGACACATGAGGCTTCCTTGGGCCCAGCCCTCTTCCAGAATCACTACATGTAGAGATTTCCTGCCAAACTCCTGTACTCATGCAAAAAGCCTACAACCAGCAAAAGAGCCTGGATCTCTAGTTAGAATAAGAAAATCTGTGCTAGTAGAGAAAGTACATATAATGACTTGCCCTAAATTACTCTGAAAACTTCTTTTGTGCAGCACTTACTCCTAACATGTAGCATTCTGAAATTCAGAACAGAAGAATCAGAGGGAAGAAAGCCCTCAGGTACAATTCACTGTCTGCCTATCCATAAATTGTTCAAAAATCTGGCCGAGATTTCCCTGAGCATCACATAAAACATAAAGAAGTTACTGAGATTAAGATACTTTAGAAGCCAATATAAAACGATCAATATGTTTGGATGTTTGGTGCTAACAAATAAAGTGCACCACAGTGACACCCCACACAGTTACTAAACCAGTTGGAAATCGAACATACTCGGAGATAACTCTAGTCTGGGATTTCAATCCCTAGGCTACTCAGCTAGCGCGATGGTGAGTCTCTTAGTGACCTTGGACAAGCCACCCACCTTCAATGTCTCCATTTCCCTTCACTAGCTTAACAATGAGAAGATTACTTTTCCCCTCAGAGAGATCATGTAAAAAGTTGTAACAGAAGCGTTTATTAAGCATTTTGGATGTCTTTCATACCCGGAGTCTGAAGTTCAAAGCAGTTCCATATATGCCTAGACAGGGACCCATAAAGGCATTTGGTCTACACCAAGGGATGACTCTGCCATGTGTTACCATTGAGAAATAAAGGACTTGTATTAAAAATGCATAATTTAATCAAGAGAAAACCACTAATCAGTAGGAAATATGCAATTGATGTTATGGGATTTTTTCTAATGTTCATGTTATTAAAGCTGCCACAATTTCTCATGGATCTATTGAAATGAAAATTAATGTGAAGGGGAAGTTTTGAAAGATAAAAGGAGATCAAACCATAAGGTCCTCAGGAGAGCCTAGCACTCCTCTGGGGAAAATACAAAGCAAAAGCAGCATAATGACATTTGTTCTTCCTCCAGTTCAAAGTTACAAATCTGCAAGCTAAATTTCGCACTCCTTCAGAGGTCAACAAACCATGTGGTCATTCTATGAGGGCCCAAACAGCACGGAATATACAGGCCATCTGTAATACAGCAATGGTTTGTCATGGACTCTCCGACTCGTGTGTAGAGCTGGCAAAATCTCTGAAAATTCTAAGTGATCCTATCAAGCCTTCCTACGGGTTAATAATTAGATACAATCTTCCAAACAAGACTTTATGGGATGCAGCAGGGAGTCCTGTTTGAATCCTATTCATTCACAAACGAGCACATTTGACAATTTCATTAGAACTTAACTGATAGGAGAGTTGTTTAGATGTTTAGGGCTAAGCCAAGGAGTGTGTGTGTGTGTGTGTAGCTCTTTCTCTTTTGTATTGTGTTCACTGAGAGAAAATTCAGATCAATGGAAAAGGTGGAAAACAGTAAGAACAAAATGGTGCCCAGCTAGTTAAATGGTGCCCTCAGCTGGAACCATCCCAGCAACCATTGCAGATTTTGAGCCCAGGGAATTGGGGCTGGAGGAATATCACATTGACAGCTGTTGGGCAGGGTTGATTTCAGGGGTGGGCAACACTGTTTTGTCCATAGCACTTCTCCTATATTTGAAGAACATAACTTTAGAGCTGAACATTTGAAAAAGCCTACTTATCACGATAAGTGGGCAGCACTGATGAAAATAGTCACATGAACTTTCCTTAGCTGCACTTAAGCGTCTACAGTGTGTACGTTCCAGGCACTAAGAAAATTGCTAAAATGAACTGAAAGCAGCCCTTCACACCAAGAAACTATTCTTCCTCATTAAAGCCTTTGTTTTTAAATAGGTCTGTCTATGAGAATGAGAAGAGTGAAGGCAGGAGATGGGCAAAAGAAGTGTGCTTGCCACACCAGGAGGGATGAAAGAAGAAGGTAACAGGGAGGTACTTGATAGGAAAGTGGGGGTCCTAAGTGCAAAAGGATCTATTTTCACAGTTTGCTAATTGGTGATCCCAAGACTAACAATTCATCTTAAATGTGGCTACCCACCCTTGCTTTGTGAGGTGATGAAAATCATATAAAAGAATAGCTTGCTTTCTTAAAAATCTCAGAGCTCCCGGGGCTAAAGTAGAGCTTGGCATTCTCAGGTGTCAAGTGGGTCTTGTGTGCATTGGTTCACAGAGCCATACTTTCCCTAAAGCTACAGGAGATTTTCAAGGCGTGGCTGAGGTGCTCTGCCTTCTGCCTTTCTATTAGGGATACTTTATGAGTGAGGTTTTAGGTAACTGTGTTGGTTTCTTGGCAGAAACAGAAATTATTCCAAGAATCATGATTCTATTGTCACTTGGTGATCTTTCTATTTCCAGGACACAAGTTCTTAGAATTATAATTCCTATGTGGTCCCAATTCATTCCAACTCTTCTGACAGAGGCAGGACTATATATCACAGGCCCAAATTTCAGAATTAGGATAACAACTGACTTTCTCCACCTAAGTGCATGGTAAATGAGACAATGCTAATGACTATTTAATGATTTTTTTTAATGTATTACATTAGCAATGTTTAACTCTGAAAGAAATGGGTGTAACCTTTTTGCCTATATTGCATTTTATAAACTGGTAATAGAAAAAAATTTATCTTACTGTATCCTACCTAACAAATTTTTATATTTCCTTTCCATTTTAAATTTTTGTGTATTTTTGTTTTGTTTTCCCAATCTTAAGGTCCTAGAGCATAGAAATACTCACAGCATAGAATTATATACATACTAGCTGCATAAAAATAGTATTCTTTTCTAATCAAAGAAAATATCTATATTGGTTAAATCTAAAATAGAATATGGTAATCTTTTTTTCAGTTTGAAAATAAGGTCAATATCTATTGCAACTTAGTCTTCACTTTCTAAATATTTTTTCAGTTCCCACCAAGGCTACTTTATCATTTCTCATGGCATTTTATGCCTTATGCAGAACTTTGCCACAATAATCTTAAGGGGGAGAAATTCTTCCCATTTCATAGATGAGGTTCCTAGGATATAGAGATGTTAAATAACATGGCCAAGGTAAGAAAGCAGTGAAATAGTAGAGCTGGAACAGAATCCAATGTGACTGAATCTTACTACGTTGTCCTACTCCCTTCCTCCCTTCCCTCCCTCTTTCTCTCTTCTTCCTTCTTTCCTTCTTTCTTTCTTCCTATTGTTTTAAAGCCTTCTTTCTTTTAACATGTAGAAGCTGTAAGGATTCTAGAGGACTTAAATTTATTTTTCCATTAATATCTTATCAGAAAATTAGAAGGAAAGAAAAGAAGGAAGAGGATGGGAGGGGTAGGGAGGGAAGGGGAGAGGAAAGTTGGGGAGGGGAGGGGAAGAGATGGAATGGGATTCCTTTCCTTTATGATAAAACTCCTTGAAAGTATTCTCTGTACTCAGTATTTTCAATCTTTTCCTTCTTTCCTCACTGCTTCTCTCTAACCAAGCATGCCCTCCATCACACCATGATACTAAAGCCAGCATCCAGGTCCATCCTGTCAGCTCAGAACATTAGGGGTCATGTCATCCCCAGCCACAGCTGACCAATCAAGGAACACACAGACCTAGGCTCAAGGGTTGAGAATGTCTGCTTATCATTCAAAGGAACCTGTAGGACAGGTAGTTCATCAGCGCTACCCTAGAGATATAATCACCAAAGGTACCAAATGAAATCTCCAACATAAAGAACAAAGATACTTTCTAGATTTCTAGTCTCTTGAGATGGAAAAGACCTCTGGGGACCAGACTAAGTGGCACCAGGGCACCTGCTAGCGTGACCTCCTCGGCCTCCAATCAACAGTGTCCATCTTTTCAGGAGACCTCTGCCCCTGTTAGCTAGGATACAATGGGGAGTTACTTAGAACAGAGGGCAGAAAGCAATCAGTAGAAGGAAGGAGGAGGAGGGGATAAAAGCAGGGAAGGAATGTGTTTTTGTTTTGCAAAACCAGCAATTCCTGCCAAGGAGACCCCCAGCTAGGTGTTTCACCTGATACCCCATTACATGAACCAGTTTAAGCCAGCTTGGAGCTGAGAACCTGTGCAGAAGCCCTCCCGAGTTGCCTAAAGTTACTTCTAACTTATTATAATACTAATACTAAGAGCTCCTTCTATTGGGGTGGGGGTTCAACATTTTTTAAACACACAATGTATGCACTAGCATGTTGACATGCTAGGCATACGCAATTGAACCAAAGTGCTTAAGTAATATAGAATATGTTTAAGTTCCTTAATGTATATGCAAGCTCCTTGCCCCCAGCCCCTGATACAGTGACTAAAAGCTTCCTGTACTAGCCCCACAGGGAGACAGTGCTTTGAGAGCTATCTCCCTGTCTCCTTACTTGTAACAAGAAATAAAAAGTTCTTTGCTTTCAGCACTCCCCTGGGTTGTGTTCAATTAAATGCACCTCAGGTGGCAAGTTCAGTTATAATACTGATCCACCAAGGCCCTCCACATGAACAATTCTCAGACGTGGTGGCAGCATTTAGCTGACCCTTAAGCAGCATTTGATACTATTGGTCATTCTGCTTTAAAGCACTTTTTTCACTTAGAGCCTCTGACCTATCAAACTTCCCTGGTTTCCTTCTTCCCTCTCAGGATACTTTCCCTCCATCTTCCTTGCTATTTTCTCATCATTTCCCCAACATTCAAATTTGAATTATCCAGAGCTTAGTTTGGGGACATTTTTGTTTTCCTATCTTGTGATTTCATCCAACCTCATGACTGTAAATGCCATCCACGGGCCGATAACTACCAAATTCCTGTCTCCAGCCAAGATGCTTCCTTGAATACAAGTCTAATATATCCAAATGCCCATTGACATCTTCATTTGGATGTCTAACAGACATCTCAAAGTTAACATGCCCCAAACTGGACTTTTGCCATTTCTAACCAAAATCTGCTTGCCCCCAAATCCTTCCCCTCTCTGTATCAAGCCAAACCCTTGGCGTCCTCCTTGATTTCTTTCTTTGTCTCGCACTATACACACAATCCACTAGCAAAACTTGTTAGCTCTACTTTCAAAATATATGCAGAATATAATTAGTTCTTAAAACTTCCTCTGATGTCAGTCTGATCCACACTGCCCTTACATCTTGCTTAGGCTGTTGTAATAGCCTCCTAACTGGAATTCCTGCTTTCACCCTTGCCCATTTTTAGTCTATTGTCACACAGCAGCCAAAAGGATCCCTTTAAAACATAAGTCAGTTGTGAGCGCCTGAGTGGTTCAGTGGGTTAAGCCTTCGGCTCAGGTCATGATCCCAGGGGCCTGGGACTGAGTCCCACATCGGGCTCCTTGCTCAACAGGGAGTCTGCTTCTCCCTCTGCCCCCCCCCCCCCATCAAGCGTGCACATGCTCTCTCTCTCTCTCTTGAAAAAATAAATAAATAGGGGTGCCTGGGTGGCTCAATCAGTTAAGTGTCTGCCTTCGGCTCAGGTGATGATTCTAGGGGCCTGGGATCGAGCCCCGCATCAGGCTTCTTGCTCAGCAGGGAGCCTGCTTCTCCCTCTGCCTGCCACTAACCCTGCTTCCCCTGCTTGTGTTCTCTCTCTCTCTCTGAGACAAATAAATAAATAAAATCTTTAAAATAAATAAATCTCAAATATATGTATATTATATATATGTCAGTTCATCTCTCTGCTCTGCTCCAAACTCCCAAACAACTTCCTATCTTGCTCAGAGTAAAGCCCAAAGTCCTTACAGAGACCTCAAGGCCCCACACAGTCCAGTCCTGCATCCCTTCTCTGGCCATGTCTCACTAAACTCCTCTGTCCTTACACTGGTCTGCCTGCTACTATTCCTCAAAGACACAGGCACATTCCTACCTCAGGGCCTTTGCCCTTGCTGGTCATTCTTCCTAACATGCTCTTCCCACAAAAATCCACACGATTTGCTTTCTTACCTCTTCAGATCTTTCCTGAAATCTTCTGAGTAAGGGCTTCCTGACCACTCTCTGCAATTAACAACCATGCCCATAATCTTCCTCCTCTTGTTTAGTTTCCTCCTTAGCACTTGTCACTATCTACCATAGTATACATTTTCAAATTTGTCTTGTTTAAGTTCTGTCTCCCCAATTAGACTATACCGAGTGCAGGGATTTTTGTCTGTTTTGTTCACTACTCTATGTCTTACACCAAGAATAAAAGTAGACATTCAGTAAATACTGTAGAAGGAGGCAGAAAAGAGGAGGAAGGAAGCAGAAGGGAATGAGGGGAGGAAGAAACAAACAAAGGAAGGATTGCAAGGATCATTAAAGCCCTAGCTCCTCTCAGTGTGAAAACAGCTTCTAAGTCGTTTATGACATTTAAGTCACGGGTGGCATAAACCCACTCCATTGCTTCCTGAGTAGATCTAGATAAATAGAAACCATCAGCCTCTGAAGAACAAGTGGCATCCTCTTAACTAAATGCACTTTTTAAATGCCCATATGAACCAATTAAAATATGAAGTGGTTCCAACTTCCAAAAGCTTTGTTCTTAGACAACAAACTAGGAACAGAGGCCAATGCCCAAGCTGCTCCTCTACCTCACGCCATGTTAAGTGTGATGTTGGCTCTAGACAAATGTTAAATTGCAGCCATACCCCTTTTATTTCCCAAAACTAGGTTTTGATTTATCTTACTGCAGATCTTGAGCGTCTGGAATTTTCCCAAATGAACTAAAATTCCTCCATCGGTAAAACTACTGCTCATTACCTGTGTTAATCTCATCTCTTTCTCGGCATTCGATAACCCCATCTGTTGCAATTCCAGCTGTGAGAAGGGAGAAGAGCAAGAGACTGAGCAGACCCTAATGCAGAGACACTGTGGGTTAGCAATAGCTCTTTCACGGAGAAAAAGGAAATTTGTAACTAGCAGTGGACACAGCTAAAATAACCTGGCCAAATGTAGCCTTAGTGTTAATCGCACAGATTTTACAAGTTCACAGTTCATTATTTTAAAAGTTCATATTTATACTTTAAAATGTCCAGTATAATTTACTGATAAATTTATTTTTGTAGATATATTTATTCTATAATGCCCTGTAGTATAAAAGCAGACCTTACTTCAAAGTGCATATGACCTAATTCTCAACAGAAAGCTGCCAGACCTCCATGGGACACCAAAGTTCTGAATATGGGTCTGCAGAACTTTAAGGAAACGCTAGGCATAATATGTCATTTGGTAGATGCCCAAGAAATGTAAGTTCCCTCTCTGCCCTTTCAAAGGAACAGCCAAACCTGGCTGAGCTCATCTGTACTCTCCTGACAAAGTTTCTCAGCAATTCCATTGTTGGAAGCCACACCGGGTGCTACATTCCTGCCCCCTGCTGTCTTCTGAGAGCCTTCCTGGGGCTCTGGGGAGCTGCTAAAGCATTTTCTTCCTCTTTAGAATAGAATGATAAACCAGGTTGTAGTGATTCAGAATGACACTTCAACAAGCTCAATTAATATCCAGTAGGCAAGGATATGATTTGTTTCAAATTTGCCCCTATTCAAAAGGGGAGGGCTGTGCTTGTGGAAGTGGAGGCTCTCTCAAGATTTGTTCCCTCTCTGTGCTCTCAAGCTGTCCCTCTCTCCCTCCTTCAAGAAGTGGCTCTGCAGACAGGGATCAGGGCAGTGATATTTAAAACTGATCCGTTCTTTACTATCAATATTTTCATAAGTGAGGCCAGAAAGAGAACTAGGCAAAAATAAGAAGTATGCTAATTTGTCTTCAATATAAGGTTGCCGGTTAAAATATGGGATGCCCATACAAGTTTAAATTTTAAACAAACAACATATCTTTTTTGCATAGGTATGTTCCAAATATTGCATGCGATGTATTTATACTTAAAAATTATTCATTTTTTGTCTGAAATTTAAATTTAACTGGGCATCCGTACTTTTATATGCTGAATCTGGCAATCCTACTTCAGAACCCTCTTCTTCCTTTTCCCTCATTCCCCACCCCCAGATCCTCTGCACTGAAAACTTGTCTGGGATCCGGGGCCACCCAATCCAGCCAGGTGGGAATGGCAATCCAGGAAGGCTTCACAGAGAAGATGGGACCAAATTAGGTCAGGAAGAATATACATTATACTAAAGAAAGATTAAGGGGGAAGAGAGGACAGTTCCAGGCAAAGGGAATGGTATATGGAGCTTAAAAATCCATGCATGTTATAGAAACTACAAATTGCAGTATTACTGGAGTATGAAATATAGGACAGAGAGGAGCAGTGATGAAAATTATGAAATAAGTAGGAGCAGATCAAGGCCCTGAGTGCCAAGATCAAGGGCCTGTTGCTGCAGAGCTCTTGAAATGTTTTAAGCAGGAGATGATGTGATCCAATTTGCTTTTAAAATAAATTCTTTGTGACATGTGTAAAAACTAGTTGTGCAGAGGATAGAATTAAAGGCAGAATCACCTTTCAAGTACCCAGGACAGGCTGGAGATGATGAGAAGCTGAACTGGGGCTGTGTGAGAGGGATGGCGAGTGAAGAGACAAACTTAGTAAATATTTATGAGGAGAAAAGCACTAGGAGGGTCTGATGACTGTTTGGAATGATGGGAGAGGAAGGAGAGAGATCCAGGACTGCCCCATGGGCTCTCCTTGGATACCGCAACTATGGTAAAATTCCAGACACAATGGGGGCAGGTTAGGGAGAGTACTGGAGGGCTGTTAGGAGCTCAGTCTGGAGAAGATTATGTTAAAATACGTACGGAATATCAACAAGGAAATGTTCTGTAATTATTTCAACACATGAATCTAAGACTCAGGGGGACGAGGTTAGAGATAAAGATGTGGTATAGGTATCCACATAAAAATTTATGTTTACCAATTAAGGTTATGTTGCTTGGATATAACGTGGTTTTAACAGAATTAAAAGTAATTTCTCTGGATCTAGAGGTGCAGAGTCCGGGGCTGATATGGAGACTACGACCCGTCATCAGGGAGCAAGGCTTCCAGCTTTCTGCATCACCATCCTCAGTACATGGTTTCCAACCTCAAGGTCACTTCCTGGTCTAGTGTGGCTCTTCAAGCTCTGCCCATTATGGCTGTATGATCCGCAGCTGAAAGAAGGCAAGGAGGGCAGGAGAGGACATTTCCAGCACCTTTTAGGAGCCTCCCCTGAAATCTCGCACACCACCTCTGTTCACAACTCCTTAGCCTGATCTTAGCCATACAGCCCCACATAGGTATAATAGAAGTTAGGGAGTAGAATGTTTTAGCTGAGCCCATTAACTCCCTGCACGAAATCAGGGTTCTGCTAACTAAGGAAGAGAGATGAGTAGATATTGATTCAACAAAGAGTAATCTCTGTCATATGATGGAAATGGATACGATTAAGGAAAATTTGAAGAGTAAAAATATAGTAGGTGAAGGCAGACCTAAAGATTTAAGGACTTAAGGGAATGATTTAAGGGGCAAGCAAAGACTGAGAAGGGAAAATAGTAAGGCGAGGGGAAGAACCCAGGGAAGGAAGTATCTTTTTATAGTTTTCCAAGTAGTGATTCATTAAGCCTTCTACAGTAGAATCCGTATTGCATCCTTAAGATTTATACTGATGCTTCTGGGTTTTTTAATTGATTATTCACATTCCCAGCTAGAGTTTTATATTACACACTTACTTATGCCTGATGTCTGTGGTCCTATAGCTTCTTCCAAACAGGCACCTTTGGAAGCCTCATTAGCTCCTTGAAGCCATCAGAATATGCTGGAGCAGCAACTTACTAGATAATATCTTCACTTTCAGATACTGAAATAATTTAACTCTATGGCTCATTCAAAAGCATTGGGTTAATGAGAACATTAAAAGTAACAAACAATAGATATCACACTGGAATTCTTAGCACAGAGCAGAAGCAGTTATACTGATATCTCTCAATAAAATAAAGAGTTCATTATTAAAAGTTGTCTTTAAAACAAAATTCCGATATTCAAACCATATTTTTCTCATTCACTTGTGCTTCCTATGGAAAAAAATCAGCCCCAAGACATATAAAACAGAACTACTCCAGAGCCAAGTGTCGCCTCCACTGATGGGAACAAGGAAATGAAACAGGAAAGAGGAAAAGATGTCATTGGCAATAGTATATAGGCTTATACTCTCTAGATAGAAAAAAGAAATTAGCGAACCTGTCAATGAAAGGCAAAGCAGGGCTAAATGTAGGCCAAATAGGAGAAAAGAGACTCACTATCATTGTTGTCTCCCGAAAGCCGTCATGAGTGAATTTTCAAAATATGGTAATGTCACTTACATGACCATTTCTCTATGATCCAGGGCAGTCAAGAACAGTGTCTTCCAGCTAATTAAGTATTCCAGGTGTTAATAAAACCTTACACATCTGTGGTAGACTAAGGTGACAAAGTAGTCTAAATGCAATATGTAATTTTAAGTCCCTGAAGGATCTCAAACCTCCTGAAGTTTTGAGAAAGATGATATTACATAATCCCATTTTACAGATAGAAAAGCACATGCAAAGGGGCTATCCCCATCCTAAGATGAAAGAGGTATAAATGAATTCTCACTCCCGAAGTCCTATAAGCCTATGAGAACTACACAGGTATTGAGAGAGAACATTAGAGCTCAGGCTTTATGCCTCCAAGATCTCTGTTCCCTCAGAGTATCACAATGACACTTAACATATATGGTTCTTGCGGGTTGTCAACATTTAACATGATCAGTAAAATGCCCCAAGCAATAATTTTACCTCATAGTGATGATAACAGAGCATGTTGCCGTATCACAGTTCCTCAGAAGCATCCTTATAGAGATCAGCACAGGTATAGGTGTGTACAGGGAAAACCTTCGTCGTCCTCCCAGGTTGCCTCCTCTATGCTCCCACAACTGCGAGACTTGCAACACTTCCGACACCAGATGTGGGAGGCATTGTCGCTGCAACAAGCAATTCTCTGTGACACTAGCTGCGTGTCCTACAATTCAATTCAGTCCTGACACTATCTACCTGGAGACAACATCAGATCTCACAGGTCAGGGGTTCCCACAAGGCGCCCCTCACAACTTCAGAGCCAATCACAAGTCCAGGTTATCACCTACACTCCTGGCCAACTGGCTACACTTGGGAGGTTTCCACGACCCCCTCCTTGGGTTCGATTAATTTCCTGGAGCAGTTCACAGAATTCAGAGAAACAGTTTATTTACCAGTTTACTTAAAAAGGATATAATAAAGGAGACAAATGACCATCCAGATGGAAGAGATGTGTAAAGCAAGGTACGTGCAAAGGAGCATTTCATTTCCCTACCCCCTCTAGGAGCACCTCTCTCCTAATACCTCCACAGGTTCACTAACTCAGAAGCTCTCCAAAGCCCATACTTTTGGGATATTTATGGAGACTTTATCACACAGGCATGCTCAATCATTAATTCCATTTCCAGGCAGTCTCCCCTCTCTAGGGAATATGGCATGGGGCTGAAAATTCCAAGCTTTTAATCGTGGCTTGATCTTTCTGGTGACCAGTCCCCATCCCCGAGCCCACCCAGAGATACCTCATTAGAACAAAGACACTGCTATCACCCAGGAAATTCCAAAGGATTTAAGAACTGCAGTCAAAGATCAAATATTAGAACAAAAGAGGCTCCTAGTGCTCTTATTACTTCAGAAATTACAAGACTTTTTAGAAGCTCTGTGCCAGGGGCGCCTGGGTGGCTCAGTCGTTAAGCGTCTGCCTTCAGCTCAGGTCATGAGCCCGGGGTCCTGGGATCGAGCCCCGCATCAGGCTCCCTGCTTGCCGGGAAGCCTGCTTCTCCCTCTCCCACTCCCCCTGCTTGTGTTCCCTCTCTCGCTGTGTCTCTCTCTGTCAAATAAATAAAATCTTAAAAAAAAAAAAAAAGAAGAAGAAGCTCTGTGCCAGGAACTGGGGCAGAGACCAATATATATGTTCTCTATTATCTCACAGGGTGTATGCAGAAACACACGAAAAAGCTCTGATTAAAGCTCTCTTGGGTAACAAAGAACCCATTATTTTTAAATTTTCACATTTAGATATTGTTATGTAATTAGAGGTCTCAGGAAACTAATATTTAGAAACTTCGATCTTGCCCATGACTGATGTTAACTTTTATCCTCCTAGTTAAAAACTTACAACATGGTTTCTTCCCTTTCCCATCCCCTCCCCCACCTGAAGGTCTTTCAGTATTTGATTATGACACAGTTACACAAAGCACCCCTGCAAGGTGGTTTACCAACCCCAGACTTTTTATGCAGAGGTAGTGTAGAAACACAAAAGTAACAAGTGCAGTATTCTCCAAATTGACACTATCTCTAATTTCAGCACCAACAAGATCATTCACACACAGTGCATTACTTCCTGGCACCCTCCTCCCACGCTGATTCCAGTTATAGGCTTAACGTCTGTTCCATAACCATTGTTACAATCCATGGCAAGTACTAATTTCCAATTGCTTTTATAACAAATTACCACAAATTTAATAGCTTGAAACAACTGTTATCTTACTGTTCTAAGGTCAGAAGTTTAAAATGGGTCTTAATGGATTTCTTAGTCCATTTGGGCTGCTATAACAAAATACCACAGACTAGTTAGCTTAGAAACAACAGAAATTTATTTCTCACATTCTGGAGGCTGGAAGTGAAAATCCATCAGCCAGTATGGTTGGGCAAGGGCCCTCTTCCAGGCTGCAGACTTCTCGCTGTATCTTCACATGACAAAGGAACTAGGTAGCTTTGTGGGGTCTCTTTTATAGAAGCACTCTTCCCACTCATGAGGGTTTCTCTCTCAACACCTCCCATAGTCCCCACCTCCTAGTGCCATTACATTGGGTATGAGATTTTCATATATGAATTTGGGGAGCCACAAACAGACCATAGCAGTGGGCTCAAATCAAGATATCAGCAGCACTGCCTGCTTTTTGAAGGCTCTGGGGGAAAATCCATTTCCTTGCCTTTTCCAGCTTCCAGAGGCTGCCTCCATTCTCCAGCTCATGGTCCCTTTCTCTATCTTCAAATCCAGTGGTGGAGTATCTTACAATGTCCAACTCTAACCCCCACTCTCTCCTGCTTCCCTCTTCATTCACAAGGACCATTAGGATCATATGGGCCCACTTAGATAATCCAGCATAATCACCCTATCCCAGGATCCTTAACTTAATCACATCAGCAAAATCCCTCTTCCTAGGTAAACTAACACAGTCACAGTTGTGGGGATGGAGACATGAACTTCTCTGGGGGACCATTATTCTACCTATCACAATAGCAAAGAAAAACTGGTGAGAGAAATTTACTGGATCATCTACACTATTTGAAAAAGAAATTAGACCATTACTATCATTATGTCTTTAGTAAGGACAAGGTTTCCTATTTTGCCAGTCACTTCAAACAGTTAACCATTTCCTACAAAGTCTTAGCTTATTCCCAAAGAAATAACATGAACCATAAAGGGAACATGGTTTTATATGGTTCTTAAAATGTGCAGCCTTAACCCAGCAAACCTTAACTTTTGTTTTTCAAAAGTGAAAGGCATGACTAAGATCATTCCTCTGCCATATTATCAAAGGTCTTAGGACAGAAACTAAAGTCTTTTATTGTGATTCTACGCATTGTCCACAGAACTGGACAATAACCTCTACAGAGGAAAAATATCAGAGTTATAAAAGAAAAAAGATTATCTGCTTTACTTTCTACATTTATGCAGGTGAGAGAATCTATTCTGGCCTTAAACTTCTCCGGAGGTTTCTAATTTTTCTTGAATGAACATTTGTGTGTATGTGTGTATGTGTGCAGTTTGTTTAAAAGATCTCCAGAAGAGAAAAAATAATTTAGCTCAGTAACCTTTTCAGATAGAAAATAGCTTTGATTTTTCTTACACCGACTAATCTCTATCTGGCTGTCAGAGGATGCTATTTAAGTAGAAAGCAAGAAAAAGAGGTCAGAAACCCATCTCGCTCTTGCTCAGAATAGCAATAGAAAAAGAGGAGAAAATACCAGGACAGTTCTTACCACTCTTCTACCTGATACAAGAGAAAATCTCAGTTTAAGGCAGAATGGATTTTAGCTCTTTTACTAATTTTATTCATGTCCCAAAAAAATGAACAAAATCTTGAAAAATGTACACATATTATAGTCAATGAGATATACATAGACAGAGATATTACTCTTATTCTAAATGTCTTGTGCCCAATGGTCTATATTCTTAGAATCATAGAAAAGATGTAGTGCATGGCAGAGGGTGGGGTTCTGGGCTTCTAAAACAGGTTTCATTACCTGCTACCTGTATGAGCATGGGCAAATAACTTGACCATTCTCAACTTTGTTTTCGCATCCCTAAAGTGTTGATAATAACAGTACCTATCTCACTTCACTTCAGGGTTGTTGTGAAGTACTCTGTGCAATGCCTGGCACCTACTAAGAGCTCAATAAATGTTAGCCATTATTATAATCTAAATGGTACTCCAGAATCAGAAAGAAATAGATCAAAACAAACAAACAAACAACAATAACAAAAAACAAACAAACATCCATCTGAGCCCCAAACTCAATCTTAGGATACAGAAGAAACTTAAAGAAATGCATATGAATTGGTGAATAATTAGTCAAATTTTTGTTCAAGTCCTATTTTGGCACTGCAGGACACCTCTTCTCAATTTACTCTTCTCATTGAGAAATCTACTGAGAAGAATTTTCATCAAAGATTTCATTGCTTTGATGACCTGAGTAGAAGGGCCTGATAAGGCATGAAAGAACTGAGAATGCCTGCTTCATTATTATTAAGGAATTAACCCTTAAATATCTAGGATTACAAAAATAACCACCAACCACTGCAGATTGGTTAATTAGAGAAAATCAAGCAAAATTGAGGTCTTAGTGACTTAAAATCTGGTATGGTCTCAGAACATAATTAATATTCAAATGCAACAAAAACATAGCAAAGAGCTCAGGCATACAGAAGGTGATCCATAAATATTGTTACATGAAGAGTAGGAAAGATGGAGGCAGAGAGGGAGCAGGGTGGGGAAACGGAGGGAAGGAAGGAAGGAAGGCAGGAAAGGAGGGCTGACTCTTTCTCCAAAGACAGAGGATGATCCATAGCCAATCTTGTTTGTCCCTTCTTGCTTATTCCAAACTTCACCTTTTCCAGCCTCCCCCTTCACACACACACACACACACACACACACACACACACACACACACAGACTTTCCAATCCAGACAAAGTGTAGTCTTAAATTCATGGGGGTCATCCAGAAATTGATCTTAGATGTGTGAAGCATCCTTACACAAGCCATTCAAGTTTCTACATTTAAACTTGAACTGCTCTCCCAAAACTAACATCCTCCATAACAAAGACCTAAATCTATCTCTCCAGCAGTCCCTGACTTAGCAATGGCCCATTCATACAAATGGCTGTCATCACTCTAGTCCTATGCTCTATTTTACTGGAACATAAAAGCAGTCCAGAAAACATTTATGTGCTCATAGAGAACCTACTGGTTTGGAAGAGAAGGCAAAAAGAAGTTAATAAAATGTAGAGGCAGCTTTAGCAACTCTCACCCTGGGAACAGATTCCCAGGCAAAGTTAATCTGCCCTAATCAGTTCTCTTCTGCCCGATACCATTACTAAGCCTGCCTGTTTGTAGTCTCACCTTGTTCCTTTGCCTAAAATTCTATGAATTAGGTATTCATTTGGACTATCAAGCACTCTCCTTAGCAATGCAAATGATTCACAAAAGATTAATGAGCTTTCAATCATGAACATATTCATACTGCATTAATTCAATCAGATTGCCTTCCTCCTAACTCCTGGAAAGCGTTTGAATTCAAGAGTTTTAATTACTGGAGAAAATATGAAGACAATTAGAGGCATTGAGAGCTTTTTGTTTCATTTATTCATCTATTCTTTCATTCATTCATTTAGACATATTGAATGTTTCTAGGTGCCAGGCCCTGTTCTAATCACTGGAGCACTTAGTGGCCAAGGGTGGCCCTTGGGGAAGTAGGGAGTGGTCTGGAGGGGGGTGTTGTTGTGCCAGTCAGGGGCTTAGTACAGAATGAGGGCATAGAGTCTGTAATGAGAATTCCTTCCAGGACAAAAGTATTAAATTGAGGTGGGGTGCCTGGGTGGCTCAGTCGGTTAAGCCTCCGACTCTTGATTTCCGCTCAGGTCATGATCTCAGGGTCATGAGATGAACCCCCCTCCCCCCCGCGTCTGACTCCACACTGGGCGTGGAGCCTGCTTTAGATTCTCTCTCTCCTTCTCCCTCTGCCCCTCCCCCTCCTCATTCCCCTTCCCCTCGCGTTCACTGGTGTTCTCTTGCTCTCTTTCTCTCTCTCTCCCCCTCTCTCTAAAATAAATAAAAATAAAAATATTAAATTAAGGCGAGGAAAGGAAATAGAAGTGTGATGGACAATTTTTATCTACTTGAGAAATTTGTCTCATCCAGGAAAGAGAGAAAAAAAATTTTTCCTTCTTTTACTGTTTCCAGGACACAAAGCATAACAGAAATAATATAATTTACTCACCTTCTGGGTCTTTTGATAAACATTCATTCTGAGTGGTAGAGAGACTTAGTATTGATTTTATAGCCTTTTAAGGTGTTTTAAAACTTTACTTGCTTCCATTTTAAACAACCCTACAGTTACACTACTCCCAAACCATTATGATCCTGAATTCCTATTCTGATACTTGTATTGGTGATGACCTCAGAAATTATTAAAGGATATGGAGGTGAATCTCAAACACTAAACACTCGAGAGTGACATTCATGTTGCATTACATTTATTTTTACATTGCTTTTCCTCTCTGACTTATTCTCATCAATCGTTCATACTCTCCATACACCTGCCTCTAGCTTGCTTCCGATCTCATTTGCGGCCCTACTCCAGACAATCCAGCCTGTGCAAGCCATGTGTGAAACAGGAGTGCATGGCAAGCCTGACAAATTCTCCTGTAAGAAAAGCACATGAGTCTTAAGGCATGAATTTTGTGACATTTATTTTAATGCTCAGATATTTTCCTACATAATTTCTCTGCTTTGTTTTGGGTAACTGAGGATGTCAGATAAATGACCACCAGTTAGAAATAATAATGTTGGAATTTACCATAATGAAATCAAAAGGGAAGTTGACAGTGGAAAAGCTAACTCATTTGTACAGTGATCAAGATATATTTTGTGTTCTTTAAAAAAGAAAATTCTTACTTTCATCTGCCTTTACTGTATTCCCGTTGTCACATTCATGAGTGACAACTGACCTATAGGAACAGTCAACTTCAGCAGGTCTAAGGACAAAAGCCGGTTTTCAGTTCAGAGGTGGAAGAGGTGGTGTTACATTTGAGGTGTTCAGAGAAAGTTTTTATTCCCAAAATATCTGTCTTAACCAACAGCTGCTTCTCTTTTAAAGCTCTACCTGGCTTAAAACTTTTACTTCTTATTATTAGGCAAATGTTCTTGGGATACTTTTGCTTTCTAAATTAAAAGTCTCAATATTCTCTTTAGCACTCTCCTTAATAATGCAAATACTTCCCAAAAGGTGATGGGCATCCAGTCAGGAACATATTAATTTTGAATTAGTTCAATCAGGTTGCTTTCCTGCTAACTCCTGGAAAGCATTTGAATTAAAGAGATATTTGAGGGGCGCCTGGGTGGCTCAGTCGTTAAGTGTCTGCCTTCGGCTCAGGTTATGATTCCAGGGTTCTGGGATCGAGCCGCTCATCCGGCTCCCTGCTCCGCGGGAAGCCTGCTTCTCCCTCGCCCACTCCCCCTGCTTGTGTTCCCTCTATTACTGTGTCTCTCTCTGTCAAATAAATAAATAAAATCTTAAAAAAAAAAATAAAGAGATATTTGATTCTGGAGAATATATATTTCTCAACTTATACTTGAACCCTTCCTCTTTTGTGAGAAGACTGTAAACTGTCCCCCAAAATCCTTCTCTCATTCTTACACAGAAACAAAACTGTAGCAAAATCCTGTGGCTGGCTAGACATTTCCTACCTCCCTTGCTGAGAGGTGTGACCACCTGACCACGCTGGCAGGAGTGATATGCATTTCCTGGCCAGTGTCTTACAACAGGAATACCTTCTCCATATTGTTTCCCTTTCCCTCAGAAAGCAAATGACACAACGGAGACCCACCACCCACAAAACAATGCCATAGGGAAGCAAGAAAACACAGGATCGAAGAAACTTAGGTCCTTGAATGTCCTTGTGGAAGAGAGACGCCTAGCAAACGAGCTGCCCTACAATGTTACATGGGAATAAAATAAAGGGTGATTTTATTTGAGCTATAGTATTTTAAGGTCTCTTCGTTGGAGCAGTTTAGCTTTGTTCTCACTAATACATCTAGAAGCAGCTCCATTGTTTATTCCTCCCTCTCCCGACTACAACTTCACCCTGACTCTTCCCCGTCAGCATTTGTACATGTTAAGAATACTTAGAGTAAAAAACAATGATTTCTCAAGTCTCTTTCTTCTTTCAGTCTTTGCCAAACCTCATCAAAATACTGTTTAGGAGTGCCTGAGTGGCTCAGTCAGTTAAGTGTCCAACTCTTAATTTTGGCTCAGGTCATGCATGATCTCAGGGTCATGAGATCAAGCCCCGCATCAGGGTCTGTGCTGGGCATGGAGCTTCCTTAAGACTCTCTCCCTCTCTCTCTGCCCCTTGCCCCCTACCCCTCTCTAAAAAAATAGATAAATAAATATTGTTTAAACTAGTGAATATACGGCTCTGACTTCATTAAGGCTAAACCTTTGTCTTCTCACTTATATGGCCATCCTTGCCTCTTAAATTCATTTACCTCATCATCTGTGACACCCTAGACTATCCTCATTTCCTTTGCTTCTCTGGCTACTCCTTCCCAGGCTCCTGGTAGGTTCCTATACCTCTACTTGAATGTGAGGAGAACTCAAGATTATGTCCTAAGCCCTCACCTTTCTCCATTCTTCAATTCACACTCGCCCTACTGAATTTCTCCCACTCTGGCAGCTCTCAAATGGGGAGCTACAACCCAGATCCCTCTCCTGAATTTCTGGCCCTTTATGCAATTGTCAGCTGTCCTTTGAATGACCCAAAGGCCCTTCAATTTCAATATATTCAAACCCAAAGTCCTTATCTCCACTGCCCCCAGCGAATCACCAAGTGCGGGACCTCCTCATTATTTTTTTGACTCTGTTTACTTCTTTTCATCTCAAATAAGACCATCTTAGTCAGAAAGTGTATTACAGTGATTAAAAAGATTGCCTGAGTTCAAATCTCAGTTATACCACTAACCATGTGACAATGGCATGTTTCTTAACCTCTCTATTCCTCAGTTTCATCATCTGTAATATGGGGGGATTAAAATAGTATCTACCATATCATCACAGCATTAAATGAGTTATTATATATAAATATACACATTATGTATAAAGTAGTTAGAAAAATAAATAAATAAAGTAGTTAAAAGAGTGACTATCACATATTAAGGGCTAGTTAAGTGTTAGCCATCTTTTTTTTTTTTTTTAACTGATTTTATTTTTAAGTAATCTCTACACCCAATGTGAGGCTTGAATTTACAACCCTGAGATCCAGAGTCACATGCTCTACTGACTAAGCCAGCCAGGCACCCCAAGTGTCAGCCATGATTGTCTCCTGCAGAAATTACTGTAATAACCTCTTGATTTCATCATCCGGAACAATTCTCTCTCCCTCGCCAACACTAAACTTAAGACGCAATATCTTCTTCATCTTCAGATGGCTTCCTTCCTAGTACCCGACTCCCATGCTTTGTGCTCTTACCAGTTTGGCCCTGTTCAAGCTCCTCTAACACCCTGTACTTTCCAAGGTGCTGACATGTAACAATAAGTGCTGTCCACTTGCCTTTTCTCTGCTCCTCATTTAAGCAGGAATTAAATGCATATTTGAATTGCTTAATTAAGAATGCCTCTGAAACAATGTATTGCTTGCTCCCTATTGTATTTGCATTTAACAGAATTGATTCCCAACTGATACCCTGTTGGTTCTTTTGTGCATGTGTGCCATGCAGAATCCTTGCCCTCTGCATTTAGGAATTCTATTTATGCTATGATATTCTCTGAGGATATCACTTGCATTTTGAATGCAGAATCTTGGACTCTGGCTCTTATATTCTGTGGCTCAAACAAAAGATCACTTCCTACTTTACATTTAGAAACAATTCCAAGGATAGAGTGGCCTTGCTTTAGCAGGCTCTGGGATAACCATTATCCTAACTGATTAACTCAAAAATATTGTGTATATATGTGGCAGGTGGAAGAAATATGTGAGCTACAAACCCCAAGTCACTGTCCCCCTCTCTCAGATCCAAAGTGTTTAGAAAACTCTGGGATCAAATTTCTAAGAGTAAATGCTCTCCGCAGGTTTCCATTTTCACTGAGCTGACCAGGAAAAGGTTTGGTCAGGTTGTTTAACAGCCACATACATTCTCCTTCCTTATCCCACACTTTAGGCTACTCATTGTACCTTTGTGGAACCACCTGCCCTTTGTTATCTATTTTCCCTTGTAACCCTCTTCATCTGCCACTGACCACTCCTAATGCTTTGAGTTTCAGGTCCAACGATACAAACTTCCCATAATGTTCATTTGAAGTAACATTTGAATGCAGCTTTCAAGTTCGCAAGTTCCATAAGCCTTATCTCATTTAATGTAAGAGGCTACGCAGCGCAGTGGCCAGAAAGCATGCCCTAGAGCCACACTCCCCGGTTCATAATCCCTGCTCAGCCAATTACTAGCTGTGTAACCTTGGCTGAACCGTAAACCCAACCACACTGAAAAGCAATAGCTAAACCCTCTCTATCAGCTCATATTCCATGAGTAAAACAGCACTGGCTTTACAGCATACCTTGTAAAAGAGACTAGGTCCAAGAATCCTAACACTTTAAAAGCTCAGAATCAGAAGTTAGCTATGACTTTTCCTTCTCCCCATCTTCCCAGACCCAATTACGAAGTCTGAGTGATTCTATTATTATGCTGCTTGTATCTCCCCTTCTCTTTCATTCCTACTGTTACCACATTAGTTGAGACCATTATCAGTTCCCACCACCAGGTCTCCCTCTCTCTCCCATTCCCTCTTCCTAATTCAACTCTTCATTACCAAGAGAGTGGATGGTATGAAAAAATAGAAAACACCCTACAATTTTGTAATTTATTTGAGAAAATGGCATCGTGCATTTATGAGAAGATAAATTGCATGAGGTAATAAATACAAACAAGAGGGCAATGGAAAATCAGAGGAGGGAGAAATCACATCCAGCTTAGGCAGTC
Organism: Phoca vitulina; assembly: GCF_004348235.1. Lineage (NCBI taxonomy): Eukaryota > Metazoa > Chordata > Mammalia > Carnivora > Phocidae > Phoca > Phoca vitulina. The sequence continues at coordinate 49,202,387 of NW_022589706.1, forward strand.
AGGAATACTTTATGGAGGACATGATCTATCTGAGCCTTGCTTGCTTGCTTGCTTGCTTTCATAAATTTTCATCCAACAACTATTAATTGAGCATCTGCTTTGATAGTGGAAAGACATCTTAATTTTTCAGTGCAAATTAAAAAATACAACACTACATGAATACAGTAAGTTTTCAAAGATCCTTGAGATTGAAAATTCTATCACAAATAGGAGTCACTAGTCTATATGAAGCACATCAGCAGAAATATTGTTGAACAATCACTGTTATTTTATTTACAAAACAATCAAGTCTAAAAGTAGTAAGCATGATGTAAGAAAAAGACAACTGCCACAAAACCACAAAGGTGGCCAGCACAGTTTACCTCAGGACTCAGACCCCATTGTTTAGGTCATTATATTTGCTTCAGTCTTATTTGTTTATTAATGAGTCACTCCTTGTTTCCCCCACTCAACTTATTTTATAACCAAGAAATCCCCTCTGGTTCAGTAGTAGTGGGTGTTCACAGTGTCTGTCCTGATTGGTTGGTTTCAGTGTCATATCAGTCACTGAATATTTTGAAGATCATACTTGTATAGAGGCATGAGTTAAAATATTAAGACAGTGAATATCAGAAGAACAGAATCAAAAAAACATCCTGGCCTTCACCAAAATTGGGAATTTGTTTCTTGTTCTCCGTTCCCAGTGGGCCTCCTCACTGTACTTTCTCTTGCTCTGTAAAATCAAGTTCTCTTCACCTCTCTATTCCCCCTCCCTCCACCAAACATTGTCACAGACAAAAATCTGAAGCTTAATCAGGATAAGGCATAAACGACTGGTAATCATTAATGTTTCACACCTTCCAGGGTGTCCTACTTTTTAGCAAGGGACAAAGCCTTCCTCAAACAATAGCTATAGTGAGCATTGTGTGGACTAAACGCTTATTGAATGAAGAGATCTACTAAATGAAAAATAACTCAATATGCTTTAGGAGAGTCTTTGGGGGAAGTAACAGGTTTTTCGAGGATCTTTAAGAGCCTCCTGTTTGATCTACATCAAAAGCCAATTTCAACCAAAATCTCTTTTCATAAACCCTAAGAAGATGTGCCAAAATGAAAAAAATAATGTATTTCTAATTTCCCTCACAAATTCTCTAGCTCTGAGACTGCTCTTAGAAAACGTAAACACAAAAGGAAGCCTTCACCTATCTGGCTCTCCATCTCAAGAATATCTCTTGAGTAATATGACCAGAATAGCCATGGATTTAGTTCCTATAGTCTTTGTTGTTCCAGGTTCTCAACCAGGTTCTCAACTCAATTCAAATACCTTTTGAGCCTCATTTGTCAGAAATGGGTTTAATAGCAGTTAAATTCAGTTTGGCTCACAGACAAGGAGCAAAACTAAGCCAACGCCACTAATATTGACAGGGGACATGAGCAGTACAGAGACCACACAAGTCCATTTCCAGGTGTGGCAGGAGTGGGGAGGCTGGTGCTGGAGACTAAGGATGGGATATTGGCTGGTATAGGCTGATCAAATGGGCCATACAGGTGACAGAGAATCCAATATCCTATCTGCCAGGACAGACTGTTCTCCCAAGGAAAGCCTAAGCAATGTTGCAGCTGCTTGGGCACCTTTTGAAGTCCCCATCGTAATATCCAAGACAACCATCCATTATAAAATATCACCCCACCCCTGCCACTACTCTTTAGCTCCCTTGTCCTGCTGAACATCTCTTGGTTAGCATTCTCATCTCTTATTTGTTCAGTGTCTATCTCCTCCCATAAGAATGTAAATTCCATGAGAACAGAGACTCTATTTTGTTCACTGGTGTATATCCAATGCCTGCCTGAAACATACAGTAAGTATTTTTTTTGAAATGAACAGGAAGCGTGTTACCTATGGCACTGAGACTGTGCCTTGGATTCCTGGGTTGGATCTCCACCAAAAATAGTGCCTTGGATTCCTGGGTTGGATCTCCACCAAAAATAAAATAACCTCTTTTCCACTATCACCAAGGAACTTTTGCTCTGCTTAGCCAGCCCATTACTACTTTTGTATATACTTCTTGGGAGAAGTTCTGAAAAAGTAGACAATGTCTAGGAGCCCATCTTTACTTCTTCTGCCACTACTCCCCACTTACCTGTAAAATGTAAAACCTGGAATCAGATTTTTATCTTTTTATACATATGACATTTCTTTTCCCACATTCACCTCCTTTCAAGACTAGAAAGGAAAAGACAAGGTAGAGAAAGGAGAATGGTTTAATCGGAAATGATGCTATTTGATTCTACCCATGCCTGCCCTGTTATCCTCTGTGGAACTGAGATAGTGTAATTTTGTGATATAATCTGACACTATCTATACCATTCTCAATTATCATACATAGACTGAGTTAATTAAACTGTTGAGGGAAAAGTTGCCCGAAAAAGTTTGAATGTCCCATCTCTGAAGTCATTTCAGATATCTTCCAAGAGGCTTGATCTCTTTAGCTCTAAACTGAAGGTATTGTTTTACTAGAAGGTCTCTGAGGGGTCAACTAGCTCCAATGAATTAGGACTATGTGTCTGGAAATAACACCAGGAAATTAAAAAACAGTCTCAAGTGAATAATGGGAGGCTTCAAAATACGTTCTGGATGTCATAATGGGATTTGTTTGAATGTAATCTGTCAGATATTCATCTTAAAACTCATACTCTCTACCTAAGTCAAATGTCATCCTAGAGCTAATTTGTGAAACTTGATAAAGTTTGGGCAGTAGGATCTTCAAAAATATTATTTCAGTGGAATCATTTTATATGTTAACTTTGAAAATGTCAACAGCAGGGGCCAAGTGGAGGCGCTCAGGAGGTCTATGCATTTGCCATTTCAAAGGCTTAGCTGTCAGTGTAAGAGTAGGGGGGCAGCCTGCTGTGCTCCATGTTCTGAATAAACATTTCCAGAAATATTTAGCAGATAATAGGGCTCCCACTGGGGCCGTGTGTTCAAAGGCACCACATTGAGCCACCTACCATGAAAGACGTGGATGCCAAAGCTGAGAGTGCTCTGGATTTCAGACTGGGTACCTGCTTCCTCTATAGGACTTCTAAACACACAGAGCCAGGGGGAACCAGAAGCCCATCTTAAAGGGAAAGTGCTTAATGCTTGGCAGAAGAAAATAACATAATGGTCAATGTCTGAGTAATATTCAATAGCCTTCCATCATGCAGCAGGTCTGTGAAATAGTCTGACAACTCGAGAATTGAGGGCCAGAATTCACTGCCTGCCAGACTAACACCCATCAATTTGAAAAGCTCTGAAATCCATCTTGACTTTATTCAAGAAAACTGGTTGTGGTTAAAGTGACAGTGATCCTTTTTCTCCCGCATTTTACATCTGGAGACATTAGTTTTTAGTTCTGAATTTGATCAGAAATGTAAAAGCGAACAGATAAAATTGAGACATGATCATTTTGGTTAGCTTTATGAGAAGAAAGATAGTATATGGATGTTTATCCACTTTAAATCTTCTGTAGAATGAAAAAGGCCCACACATGCACACACACACACACACACAAGTACTACTGTACTTTGTAAATAATAATGAAAACATAATGTGTGATTCATACATGTTCCACAAACTCTTTTGATGACCTACAGTGTTCTAGTCAAGCAATGTCCGAGTACTGAGGATTTTTTTTCAAGTGTTGAGGATTTTTAAATGCCTGGGATCAGATTCCCGTCATCAAGAAGCTTGCAAACTAGTACAAGAGAAAGGCATGTACTAGAAAAAATAGTAAACAGTGCAACCAATGCCATCAAGGTTCAGAAAATGTGCTGTTGGAACCACAGCAGAGAGTTGCCTTCCAACACTGTAGGAGGACAGTAAAGGTGTGCAATAAGCTATATTACACCTGTTAAAACCAATATCCAAAAGATCAGTGAAGGTAAATACTCCTGTTCACTCTTAGATAACAATGGCGAAAGAAAGGTTTTCTGCTATGTAACTTCTTTAAACCTTTCTTTTTCAGTTTCACTTCTTTTGGAGATGGAGTTCTTTATTTTGCTCTCCTCTCCCAGGAAACCTTGAATACCACATTTTAGTCATCTTTAAAAGAAAGCCTTTCAAAATGTGTTAAAACTGAGAAACCCACCCGGGTGTGGGGGGGAAGTGTCCTGCTGGAAAAGTTTCTCATCCACTTGCCTTTTACTGACCTCTAGTGGACACATGTTGCTATGTCATGGAGAGCCAATAAACTTAAACATAGAATTGTAATGCTCTTGAGTCATATTCAATGAATTCCATCACCCATCTTCCCTTCTTCTGCCTAGATACTTAAAAACTTTTTCCACTCCCTTTTTATGTCAATTTCAGCACAAACTTGGATCCAATGCAACCTCATGATGTACAAAATACCCTTCCACACGTGGAAGTGCAAATAAGAAACGTTTTTCCCACAGTGCTGATTTCATATCTTAGACAAGACAGTGGACCTTAATAGCAATTATTAGAGCAGGGAGTCCCATGAGATTCTAGCCAGAAATTGTAAGAAATTCTTTCTTTTTATATGCCTTTCTTCCCAAACAACTAATTTCCCTACTCATCCTTATCTCACCCGAAAGAAAATTACATTCAGCCTAAGTTTCAGCTCAAGAGTTTATTGCTAAACAACAACAACAACAAAAAAACAACAACAACAACAAAAAAAAAAAAACTCCCTGTGATTTGTATGGCAATTGGAAGGGGAAAACTCCCTCATTTATACCCGCTAGATGCCAGCCCCTTTGTTCCTCTATACCATTTCTCCTCAACTACTTTCCATAAAGAAGAAATAAACTTGATCTATAAAGGCGTTAATAGATTTGATTACATTTGTATGGCAAACGGCTGGGTCATCGTGTCAGCAAGGGTATTCTAAATGTGAATGCAGGGGCTGCTTGCTACTCAACAGACTGGAAGCTGAGACAAGACCATGATAAGGACCTTAGTGTCACGAATTTGTACAGTATTTGGAATCTGAAAATAGATAGGACCCTTAAAATAGTAATAATTAAATATAATAATTTAATAACAGTGGAGGAAAGAAAAAACGAACATATGTAGGAATCGCAGCACTCAGGGTAACCAAAGGATAGAAAAATAAATCTATGTGGTAAGACTGAGACGACTTCTTGTAGGACCACTGGGTTCCAGGTAACACCAAGCCCCTAGTACATGTCCACCATGTGAAAGAAGGCTCTTATTTTGCAATAGCGCATATCAAATTCTATAAATCTTTCCCCCTCACCTCTCTCTATCCTTCTTCCTCTCCATCTCTCTCTCTCTCTCCATCTCCTCTCATCCCCCATTTGGCTGGTACTTTAAGCATAGTTTAGTCTAGCTCTTGGATAATCCTCAAGTGGTCCCAGCTTAGAATGCAGTTTCCCCTCAGACAGTCTAATTACAACTCAATAAATTCTTAACACAGCAAAGAAGGGCTGTGCTGTAGGTACAACACAAATTAAATAAAACTTAGGAGAGTTTTGCCTTAGGGATTTTGTCATTCAACAAGAAGCTGACAGCAAATTTTTCTTTGTCTGCCTGAGGTCAGGCACAGTTCTGCTTCTACCTTCATGGATGGAACAATAGGTTGTGTAGATACAAAGTATAGAAGAATGTTCCCAAATAGATTTCAGATAACCTTTATAAGTATAACATTTTTATCCCATTATTTAAAAATCTACTGTAGTTACAGCAGTTTTGATCTCCAAAAGAAATAACTGCATTTTAACTAAGGGGATTAGCAAATCAAACCTGAGGAAGCCTTTGTAAAGGAAATCTTAGGTCCCAGAGATACTTGCCCTTTGAAAAATCATTGAGTAATTACGGCTCATTATGTTGAAAAGAAGGCAGCTTAGTGAATGGTTTAGAAAGTAAGAGACCTCTCAGGCTGATGGGTTTTTTGGGGTTTTTTTTCTTGTTTTGTTTTTTTTAATTACGTGAATTCAAAATGCTACAAAAGAAGTCAAGAGATTCACAAGTCACTTGCTCCTCTTTTGGCTTTCGAGGCAAACGATGTAGTGTATTCTCTTCCACCCAATAGACCTTCTAATTACATTTTGTTATATTTATGCACAGTGCAGATTTTTCAAGTCCTCACTCAGGGCCACTGTTGGATTACCCAATAGCTAAACTAAGAATATGCTTAAAGTCCAAGCACCAAACAAGAGCACCCAAGTAGGGGTGGGGGGATTTTTAAGAATTCAATATGTGAATTATACATTTCAAAATCAGTAATAGATTTACCATGGAGGAAAAAAATGGAACTTTGTCAAATACCCTTACACTATTATTATTATTACTACTACTATTACTATTAGCAGCAACAGCAGTATAGCATGATTAAGAGCATGGACTCTGGAGTCAGTCCATCTAGGACTGCATCCCAGGTCTACCATGAACAATAAAATAGACATGAGAATAGTACCTATGTCATAGGTTTGCTCTAAGAAGTGAATAAATTAATTTTTTATTATGAATATTTGATATTCAATAAATGCTGTGCAAGTTTGCCATTGCTATTCCTATTCCTCTATAGTTCAAACACTGTGGGGTTTTTTTTTTAAATAATTTTTAGCACATAAGGGAGGGGAAGGGGCAGAGAATCAAAGTCTTGCATTGCTCAGAGCTTCTAAAGTCATAGTCTTGCCTTGCTGAGGATAATGACAAATTGCTGACTCCACACATAATGAACATTTTCTTGCGATCCATTAAAATTAAAGGATAAATTCTTAAAATCACAGATTTCCAGATCTAATGTCCCCCTTGATCCAAAGGAAAAGTCATACACTTTAATAGGATAATAGTTGATATTTATGGTACAATAATAGAACAGCTTCACATTGGACCTTATTTCTGGGTACCTACTGGAACTCTGAGGGATCTCCAAAATTAGAATGTCTCTTCCCTGCCCATGTTTCTCAAATTAAATAATTTGGGAAGTAAAACAAAGAAATGACAGAAGAAGAATCAAAATATCACCTTTAATACCAAATGAAGGCAACTTGGAAGATGTGGCTTAGACCAAAAATAAAAACTCACCAACCTGGTCACTGGCAGAATTGGACCTGGAATGCCTCCCCAGGAGTGGTGGGCTGGTGGGGACCTGGGGCTGCCTGTCTGTCCATCAAGGAGTACAGAGGCCCCCTGATCTCTGGGCTTCTCCTAAGAGGAAGAACGATGGAAGCAAGGACTTAATTTTGACATTCTGCATTTACCATTTCTGAGGGGATACCCAACTATGCATAAGGTTTTCATTTCCATTCCCTCTTGAGGCCTGTGTTTCTGGCACTTAATACTAAACAAGATAAACACTCTACCTAATGACAGAGCATCCACACTTCTTTATGAACAGACTTTTTCCATCTTGTGACAGAGAAGTTATAGAATTACTTAGGAGAAAGACACCTGGACCCTGGGGAATGGATTTTTCTCTTAATTAACCAATAGAGAGCCAGCTGGAGACAACTAGGTGTGGAATGACTCTTGGCCTATGGCCTAACCAGGTGAAATTCAAAGTGAGCCCCTCACAGTTGCCTTGTTGGTGTTGAATACAAATGGAATTTGGGGTAGCAGATCCAGAACTGCCTTCCAAGACCTGGCATCAATAATTTAAAGCTAGAAACCCACTCATGTTTTATGATAAAGGTGAGCAAAGCAAATATAGTTCTACCCCCAAAATACCCCCAAAAAATCCTTAAAGACTTTTTTTTTTTTTTCCTGTGCTTCAGCTGCCCATGCTTGAAACTAAATCTATCCTTCTAAGAGCTTGGTCCTATTTCTTCCCTGTAGACTGATTCAAAAACAGTCTATTCCCTCCTTTCTCTTCAAATGAAGATGGCTATCTTTAGAAAGACACTTGTAGCCCTTTAAGCCATTTTTTACGTGGCATGTTGCTGAGTCCTTCAGCATCCTTGACTCCCTCTTTGGAACAAGTTCTTATGTGTTTGTGTTTTTCTAAAAGTATGATCCTGAGATCTGAATGTGATACTGTAGGTTAGAAACTTATTTTTTCACAGTTCTGGGGGCTAGAAACCAAGATCTAGGTGTGAACAGTGTTAGTTTCTTCTGAGGCCTCTCTCCTTGGCTTGGAACCATCACCTTTCCCTGTGCCTTACATGGTCTTCCTTGTGTGTGTCCACATCCTAATCTTGTCTTCACATAAGGACACCAGTCATAATGGAATAGGGCCTACCTTAATGACCTCATTGAACCTTAATTACTTCTTTAAAGACTCTATCTCCAAACACAGTCAAATTTTGAAACACTGGGGAGTTAGAACATCAACACATAAATTTTGGGGAGACACAATTCAGTCCATAATAAAGGTAATTGTGTAATGAAAGGAAATAGTGCTAGAGTCACATGATATCATTCCTCAATAAATGCTTGTCAAATACCTGAATCAGATGGTGGACCTCCAGCCCCAACCCTCAATCAACTCTTCTCTAAGTTTGTTTGTTTGTTTTTATTGTTGTTGCTGTTATTTGAGGGCAGGGATTAAACCTTACTCTTACAGCCCCAAAGAACCTCTATAGACTCATAGAAATAACTGATCAAGAAGTTCCTCTTAAATGAAATTAAAATAACTTTAATTGAATCAACCTAATGTTCTTCTTGCCAAAGGAACTCAAGAACCGTGGTAAAGACCCCCAATCCAATCCATTTTCCAACTCTTTTTTTGCTTTCATTATTTTCCATTCTTTCCTCTTTCACAGCCCCTGTTGCTGTTCCTTCTTGTCATGTCCTCTAACAGAGCAAACTCGTCAAACATCTCCCTATCTTCTAACCTCTTTGTAGCCCTTGCTTTCCTCCTTCCCGCATGCACTTGCCAAGGTGTTGAGGTGCTCTGTGTTGCTGATCAGTGACTAATTTCCTTTTTATCAGGAATAAAGAAACGCTTAATTGCCTCCTGCAATACCACTGGCATAATCCTGACACTAACACATCACAATGAACAGGAGGCCCATTAATAAACATGCAGTGCTGTGAAGAATTTCACTGATCCCTCTCCAGGTCATTAAATCTATACATGTTTGATGGGCAATAAAAGAGAAATGTGGAATGGTAATGGCAGTTGTAGGAAGCTGCTGCCGTCCTAGTCTGCCTTAACCACAAGAAAAGTCAGGAAATGCTCCACACATTGTTCTAAATACGTATGTATTCAACTCATTATTACTAATTTCAAATGCCTATGCATATTTCACAGGCAACTGGTTCGTAAATAAAACCCAGGCTGAAATTTCAGCACAAATTCTTTCAACTTGAAGTAGGGACATGGTATCCAGTTTGATTAAACGAGGAGGAGGGGTGTGATCTAACTAGAAATGTTTCTGTATGGGGGTGACTTGGAGGGCAGCTGCTAATCAAAACACATTTCTGCTTGTCACCTTTTATGATATAAATAAAGGATGTTGCCCTATGTTAGTAAGATATTAAGCAAAGTCAGATTCTAATTCCAGAAACAAATCATCAAGCCAATAAAGATAAAACAGACTCAAATGTCTATTCTTTAAAGCTAAAATCAAAGGAATAATTCATATCGTAAGACAGGTCAAAATTACTGTAGACATTTTATTTCTATTTCTTACCTCACAGATAAAGTCAAACATAGAACTATACATCATAAAATGGAATGGCTAAAATACCTAATGTCAAAAATCAGTGAATTCTACCATCATTCCACAGTGGTGGCTAGCATTGAACCAACAGAGACAGAATCACGGCAATAAGCCTTTGGCAATGGAACATTCAATATTTGAGATTTCATATACTCTTCAGTGACCCCAGAACTCCATGATTTACAATAATTTTTAATTTTGCTGAGACTGAATTTGAATCATATCCCTTCCCTACCCCTGGCCCCCCCCACCCCCACCTCCAGCTCCCCCACCCCCACCATGAGTTTGACAAGGTGAAGTAAATCACAAAACTAGTGAATTTACCTGGCCACTCAGCATCTGTTCATTTGTTCAGCCCTGATGTTCATGTCCTCTTCTTTCATCTGTAGTAACTCTCACAAAATATTTTTTTTTAAGATTTTACTTATTTATTTACTGAGAGAGAGAGAGAGAGAGAGAGCACTTGGGGGGAGGGGCAGAGGGAGAAAGAATCTTCAAGCAGATTCCCCTGAGTGCAGCCCGACAGGGGACTTGATCTCACAATGCCGACATCATGACCTGAGCCAAAATTAAGAGTTGGGCGCTCAACTAAGTGAGCCACCCAGGTGCCCCATATCATGACATAATTTTTAAAAGAAGACAAGGACGACTTGTTGGGAGCTAGGAAAAGGGAGTGTGGCTTATGTAAAATCTGACCCTGAAAAGAAAACCAGATGGTAAAGGTAAAAACAGAGTGCTAAGAGAGATGTAACATTTGCCATCAAATTGCAATTATGATGGATTCTGCTTCATCTGAGTAAAATCTGAAATGTGGTTTAAGATTATGACATGAATGCACCCACCCTCACCTTCATTTCAAATTTAAAAAGATGAAGCCTGAACCTATTTCAGTGAAAGCTTGAGCCAGAATGAAGGTTGATTTATCTGAGTGAGAGAATACCGTGGAGGGTTTCACATACAGAGTCTGGGGCCAGACCGCCTGGATTTGTTTCCAGCTCCATCACATTTTGCCATAAAATTTGATTTTATTGCCTCCTCCTCCAAAATTAGGCACCCACAAGCAGTTATCAAAAAATCCCATCTTACTCTGAGAAACAAACTGAGGGTTCTAGAGGGGAGGGGGTTGGGGGATGGGTTAGCCTGGTGATGGGTAGTAAAGAGGGCACGTACTGAATGGAACACTGGGTATTATACGCAAACAATGAATCATGGAACACTACATCAAAAACTAATGGTGTAATGTCTGGTGATTAACATAACATAATAAAATAAAATTTAAAAAATAAAGTCCCATCTTTTTGTTTTCTGTATCTTATCAGTAGGGTAATGATGGATGTGAATTGGGGTAACATATGGGAAATGGACATTTAGCCATTATGTATGTATTTTAAAGGTAAATACCAGTCCCAATGTTCATCTCTAAATCTGAAAACAGTGTCTGTGTCTTTAAAACAGGGGTAATAATGGGACCCACCTGAAAGAATTAATGTAAGGATTAAATATGATCATCTGTGGTCAGTGTTGGCAATGTCTGGCAAATAGAAAGCTCTCAATTGATGCTATCTGTATCATTAATATTATTATTAAAATGGAGAAATGGGGTTTGAGGGAATTGTTTAACCATTTTAGCTATTCTTCTTCTTATATTTTTTTAGTAAGAATTGCCACACTGCTTCAGTTCTAAGACATAGATTTCTTCACACTGTAATGTTTCTAAAATCTAGATATAATCACACACTTGATGTGCATATTTGATATGCTGTAATGTTGTTTCTCTGTAAAGCTCTTTTTAAATTGGTGCATCTTATAATCAATAGCATCTTAAAACTGAATATTAAAAAAATATCCAAAAAGAGAGTATTATGGTACATGCTATTAATGCTGTTGAAATACTGTGAAACCCAAAAAAGTTTTGTGATAGGTCACTGACAACTATGAAGTTCTGCTGTTCTTGAGGTATGATTGTGTTATCAGTATCACAACTCTGTGTGTGCTGACTGATGTTTTAAACCAAATAATTCACACTTCAAGAAGCAGACTTTCTGTGAGATATTAGCCTGTAGTTACACATAAATTTCAATAAATGCATTTTTTATAACCTACTTATGAAAAAATGCTTATTTGGCACACAAAGAGCTCATGTCCATAATCTCTAAGTCCATAATCTCTAAGTCAATAGCAAGCAATAGGGTCAGATCCTTTTTTCTTTAGTCTGTTTTGAAATTTTTTATAAGCCATCGCTGTTTTATATCTGATTTATTTGATAACTAGTAAGGAACCTGGGTAAATTATTCACTTAAAAAACAAAGCATATGGATAATCATCTAGACTGACAAAACTCAAGGATTTATGCTTACTTTGGAAAACCTTAAAGAAGGGTGATATCTCAAATAATCACACTCACAGATTTTCAAAAATAACAACTTCCAGGGGTGCCTGGCTGGTTCAGTCGGTAGAGCATGCAACTCTTGATCTCAGGGTCATGAGTTCAAGCCCCACATTGGGCATGGGGCCTACTTAAAAACAAACAACCAAAAACAACTTCCAAACAGTTATTCCATTCCAAATATGCCTACAGATAAACAAAACTATTGTTTATTAAAAATAGTTTCTATTTATGATACGTGTTTAAACCATGTTAAAAAGTTTGGAAGAATTGTCTCTTAAAAAAAAAAAACACACATAGACTGAACAAGAACAACTAAGCCCTGGCAGCTCTCAGCTTCCTTGACTTTGAATATAAAGCTCTTCACAACTGCAAGTCTTAGGAACAAGTGGTAAGGAAAAGTGGGTAAGTTCCCCAGAGAAAGGAAAGCAATTGGAAATGGAAAGTTCTAGAGATAAGGTGACCATAGCCTAACTGAACAAACTCCAACCATGGGAAAAACAAGGGAAGTTATCACTGCCTTATTACAAGGAGAGTTTCTAAGACAACTCAGAGGGACCACTAGGGAAATTGACTGAATTCTGCTTCTGCAGATGGGCTAAAAGCTGATCTCTAAAGATAAACAGTTAAATGTCTGACCATTCTCTATCTGAATACATACTAATAGCTTTTAACACCAAAGTAAGAATGCAACCAAACTGCCTGAGTTGGAATCCTGGCTATGGCCCCTTCTAGCTATGTGACCTTAGGAAAATTACTTTACACAGCTTCTCTGTGCCTCAGTTTCTTCATCTGTAAAATGGATACTAATATATTACCTATCTCATAGGGTTGAAGTAATTGAATAAATCAATGTATATTAATGCTTACACTAGCGCCTGACACATTCAAAGCACTCAGTGTTTTGTATTGTTAAATGTATAGCTGTTTTGTTCCTTCACATTCTGCTTCAATTGGTATCTTCTTTCATAGTTTATCAGCATTTGTAAATCAAGAAATATTAATTCACATTTATTCTGTAAAATAATGAATAAGTAATCCTTTGGAAACATAATACATATAGCATGGTCATATCTCGAAGTATTAATCTAATTGTGCTCTAGGTATTCCCCTCCCCCTTTCTCTTACTTGTAGCAAAGTGCTATTTTTCTCATCAAACACACTAGAGCAGAAAAAGAGATTCAAATGAGCATTTAGAACAAATGTCAGAGAAAGATTCTGGATCTCATCCAGAGTGCCTCCAAAAGACTAGCTAATTCTGGGCAGGAGGAAAAGGGAGAAAGAAGGATCGTGTTTCACACTGGAAACAAAGGACAGACCAGAGGGATGAGAAGTCCAAAGTAGGAAGGAGACAGAGAACATTTATCACAGGTGAAACAAAAGTGAAGAAGAAGGGCCTCTGAAGATGGGCTGTCCTCCAGCATGGACAATCCCTTTATTGTCCCATGAGGCCCTTCTCCTGGACCCTGCACTTAAGAGGACCCCTCCCTGGCCATTCTTCAGCTGTGCTACCCCACTAAGATATGGCACATGGAACCTGAACCCCTTCCCTTTTCTAGACCACAGTCCAAGGACCCTACTGTCCCAAAGCTGTTTCCAGGACCTATACCCAGCCTCTTACCCAGGTAGACCCAAGCGGTGGCCACAGGGAAGATGCTTGCATGGATATGGTCAGAGTTTGGACTTAGAGGTTAAGATGTCAATAAGAATGTACATCAAGCCCCTCACAATGGAGGATGGAGCTGGGAGTGGGGAGAGAAGGCGGGGCTAGATGCACGCCAGCACTTGGGGCTGTATCTTCCCAAGCTGCAGGATTCTGGTGTGGAACTCCAAAGAGTATGAGAATTCTAAATCAGAATCTGGTCCTCTAGTTTGCCAGGGGCTGGAGAGTGAGGAAAAAGAGATGTTGGTCAAAGGGTACAAACGTTCAGTTTTAAGAGGAATAACTTTAATTCCTTTTAGGGGGTGTAACGTACAGTGTGGTATACTTGGTATACTTGGAAGTTGCTAAGAGATGAGATCTTGAATGTTCTCACCATAACAACAACAACAAAATGGTAATTAGATGAGGCAAAGGATATGTTGACAAACCTTATTATGGTAAACATTTTGAAATATATAGATGCATCAAATTATCACATTGTATACCTTAAATTTACACAATGTTATATCAATAAAACTTTAAAAAAGATAATATGATAGAACATGTTTTATTTACCACTTTGCCAACTTGATTTATAACTTTCAAATATTTAGACTTACGGTTTATGCGCCTTCATGGGTGTTCTTGTTCTGGGTCCCACAAACGTTAGGGTCATGCCCTGTGAGTAGAAAGGGGATGGCCCTGCCCCGACACATGCATATCATAATTTTCTGCATACTAATCAAAGGCAATATATCACTAGAGTATAAGCCCCAAAAAGCAAGTATCATATCTGTTTTATCCATTGTTATATACCAAAGGCAAAATAAAGCTCACAGGCCAAATCCAGCCCGCTCTCTGTTTTTGTCTGGCCTGTGAGCTAAGAAAGGCTTTTACATTTTAAATGGTTGAATAAAATCAGAATAATATTTCATAGCAAGTAAAAATTACATGAAATTCCTATTTCAGCGTTCATAGATAAAATTTGTAAGCTACACTTGTTTGTTCAAGTACCATCCGCAGCAGCTCTCGCGATACAACAGCAGAGTTGAATTGTGACCAGCAATCGTGTAGCCCACCAGCCTGTTATTTGCTCTCTGGCCCTCCACGGAAAAATCTCAGACTCCTGCTATATACCCAGTGCCTTTTAGAAAATCTGGTGTATAATTGGTTTTCAATAAATGTTTGTTAAATAAATGAGTGTCACCTACAAAGTTTATCAGAATCACTGTCAGATGTCAGAACTGCATTCTTTCTCAGAGGACTGGATTATACTATCACATAGAATAAAATTACATGGCATAACCCCATGTTATAAGTGATAGACATATTGAAATAGAAACCTGATTTAAAAAATTGTTTGAGGGGTGCGTGGGCGGCCCAGTTCGTTAAGCGTCTGACTCTTGGTTTCGGCTCAGGTCATGGGATTGAGTCTGGCATTGGGCTCTGTGCTCAGCAGGGAGTCTGCTTGAGAGTCTCTCTCCCTCTGCCCCTCCTCCCACTCGCACACTCGCACGCTCTCTCTCTCTCAAATAAATAAATAAATAAATCTTAAAAAAATTAAAAATAAAATTTAAAAAATAAAAAATTGTTTGATACACTTGGAAATACAGGCAGTTTCTCCAAGATGCCTTACAGTGTAGCAAAACTTGGTAAATTTACCAAAGTCCAGGGCTTAGTGACTTTATGAAGATGGCAGGTTCAAACCTGGTTAGTCCTAAAAGGAAAGAGAGAGAACCACGTCTCAGCAATGGGATCCAGAAAGTCAGAATGCCCATTCATTAATTAATATTATAAAATACAACTGTTATGCCCACCAGAATACTATTATACTCTCCCTCTATTGGAAAACCAACCTGGAAGAAAAAATTATGAATATGATATTAGCTGGTTCAACGGATTAGTGACATCAGACTGGATCGCCTGTTGTATTTGTTTCCACAGGTGTTAGAGATTATTCTGTGTGATCTGAGGCTCCTTTTCTCCTGGTCAATGCTTAGATGAGAATTACCAGCCCTTGCTGATGGGTATCTCCCTTGTCTATGCTTCCGTGGCTGACCTACTTCCCCTCATTAATTACATGCACTGATTCCGTCACCCTGCAGTCAATTCTAGGAGACTTGGGAGTCACTTTGACTTAAGTTGACTTTGCCTATCTCTGCTCTAGTTTATTATATATGTGTCAATTTTATAGATTAACATGAAATAGGAAAGATTGTTTTCCAAGTTCCGGCAGAGGAATGAGAGAGATAAATAACTCACTACACTCTGCCCTATACTGTCAAATGCTAACACACTGCATACACACATATTGTGTGTGTATCTACATATGACCCTTTTGCCCCATGTATATACATAGAACAAGAGCTTGCAAATTTTTAATCCCTCTGGATATACATGTAGAAGAATGTTTTGTTGCAGTTGGCATTGAAGCTCTCA
The DNA here is from genome assembly GCF_004348235.1 of Phoca vitulina. NCBI lineage: Eukaryota > Metazoa > Chordata > Mammalia > Carnivora > Phocidae > Phoca > Phoca vitulina. Next base: position 49,218,469 of record NW_022589706.1, read on the forward strand.
AGTGATTAATACTGGATTTATATAAAGCTACAACAACTAACTTTCAAAAGGAAAAAAACATTATAGCTACCATAAATGGTGTGTCAATAATTATAAAAAGCCATAAATGTTTTTATAAGTAGCAAATTGTATTTAGAACACTAAAGGATGATAAAATCATTGTAGGACAAGCCAAGGCATTTAAGCAATTATTCAGCTGCAGTGATGAGCTAAGTGTAGCTCCATATTTAAAAGCAGCCAACATGAAAAATAATTTTAAATAACGTTAGCTAAAATTTCCCACTGCTTTCCATGTGCCACACATTTTAGGTATATTGCCTTTCATTTAATTCTCACAGGTTTATGATATAAATGCCAATATTTTCTTTATTCTTCCTCATAAGAAAACTGAGGCTGGTATTGTGAAATGATTATGTTTCTAGTGCTTGATTCAGACCGTCTCAGTTTAGATAATTAAATTTACTTTTAAATTATTAAATTTACCACCACTTACTAACTGTGTCATCCTAAGCAAGTTATTTATCCTCTCTGGCCTCCAAGTGTCTCATTGGTGAAATGAGATATTTGTAACTGCCTCTTAGCATTGTCATTAAAGACAAAATTAGATAAAAAGATAAAATGGTGAAATAATTAGTAAAACATCTGGCACATAATACATACTCAGGAGATTTTGGTGTTATTATTAGAAAAGTTAAGTAACATTCATGAAGTCACAAAATCTGCAAAGTTACAGGAGTGAGATTAGGACCTGGGCTCATTTCATTCACGGGGCGCCTGGGTGGCTCAGTTGGTTAAGCGACTGCCTTCGGCTCAGGTCATGATCCTGGAGTCCCTGGATCGAGTCCCGCATCGGGCTCCGTGCTCGGCAGGGAGCCTGCTTCTCCCTCTGACCCTCCTCCCTCTCATGCTCTCTGTCTCTCACTCTCTCTCTCGCAAATAAATAAAATCTTAAAAAAAAAAAAACATTCAAACCCCAGCACCCTTAATGCCTGCACTCTGAAGTGTTCGTTTACGGAACAACTGATGAGATTACATTAAATGATTTCTGGGACCCATGAAAGTCTATTCTTCTTCTTCAAAGATCTCAAGGTGGCTTTTAGTTTTCTTCACCCCAACCAAAACCAACATACAAGAGGAGAGGAAGGAAAGTGACAGGGACATGTATATGTTCCTTGGGTAGACTCTACAGAAGGTAGGCCAGAGTGAGGTGCCTGGCTGCCGCCCAGAGCGATCAGCCTTACAGGTGAGGGGCCCTAGCATCAGGCAATTATCAGGTGCACCACTGGAGGTGAGGATGGGAGCCGAAGGGGAGCTGCCATAGTGACAATCAGAAGTCAAGACAGGACCTCACGTAGCACTAGCTGATTAAAAGCTCTTTTGCCGTTTTTCTGTAATTCGTTTCCACCCCAGCACTCTCCCAACCCCACACACCACTGATGGGGCCCAAACTGACAGACCAAGTCAGGAAAAAGGAATGGAAAGTAGACCATGACCCTCTCCCCAGGGCATGTTCCCCCAGAGGTCAGGCCAGGGCTGGGAAAGGGAAACAAAAGTGAGTCGAGCAAGGGAGCAGACTTCTAGATTAGCCTGGGTTGAGTATTTTACACCCTAAAGTGGCTAGAAAGTTATGAAATCCCTCCCTAAAGGTCATTAACAAGCGTGAAAGGGAGAATCATCAAATATAACCAAAGGCACTAACTACAGAAAAACAAAACGGTTTCTTGCTTGCATCCCACCAAATTCAGGTAGTTTAATTAACTATAACTACAATTTTATAAAATTATCAGTGTGTTTCTCTGTTTAATGTTCTTGTTTCCCACTAGACTATATGCTCCATCGGGGCAGAGCTCAGCTCTGACACATAGTGGCCCTCTCATCAATATTGGTTAAATAAATGTGAATGTGTATAGAAGTTAACTCTTCTAAATTTTCACTGGAAATTTTTCAATAGCTCAGATTAACAATCAAAAGTATGCTTTGTTGCAACCACATATGAAAGATATCCTAATTATCAGATTAATCAATTAAAAATTAGACTTTCGTGGATCACCACATCAAAAACCAATGATGTATTGTATGGTGACTAACATAACACAATAAAATTAAAAAAAAAATAGACTTTGAGGCATGAAAAGTAACTTGAAAAAAAAAAGAAAGTGAGAATCTTCTGCCTGAGGATTAATTTCCTCTATAAATGCTATTTTAAGTATAAGTTTGATACTCCTTGGAAGGAGAGGACTGTGGAGAAACAGCATAGAGTTAATTTGATGGAAAGAAAGCCTCCAAAAAGTGGCTGATGTTTGTTCCAGAGAAAAGGCAGATGGGGTGGGAGGTGGAGAGAGTTACTTTTTCCTGTACTTCCCTCTTCTCCTTACATCCCTCAAGGTGATATTTCATCCCAGAGTGATCGAAGTCCCTGAAATCTCAAGAACAGGCAAACCTTCTTTTACAAGCAACAGTAAAAAATTTTGAGCAGCTAAGCATGTTACTAGGGAATTAATAATAAATCTGTACAGATTGATATTCCCCTGAGATAAAAGGAAAGAGAAAATATTAAAAAACTGAAGCTTCTGGCAAATGAAAAACTAATGGAGTGTATATCTCTCCAGGGAAGGAAGGACTCTGTGCTTGCTTTCATTCCCAAGACTGAAGCCTGCCCCGTGGGCTAATGGGCGGGGTGCTGGTCTCATTCCTGATGCTATGACAGCAATAACTTCAACCCAACTAAATAGCATAGCGCAATAAGAGCGCAGTAGGCTTACATTAGAACACCAGTTCTACCATTACTTAGCTGTGTGACTTCAGTTAAGTAACTTAGTGTCCTTGAGCCTCAGTCTACAACAAAAAGTAGAGATAATATCCACTTTATAATGTAAGGAGAATTAAACAGAAGCACAGGCATGTTGGCTAGGATCTAGTAAGGATCAGTAAGCTTTTGATTCTTTCCTTTTAATACAGTACATTTTTTTAGTTAACTTTATCCAAAGAGCCTCTTTACTCACATAAACTACTTACTAACTCACATACTACTCTAATAACAATTCAAGGTCCAAAACTTCAGGAGATCTTTCTTACTCAATTTCATCATATCATATTCAATAGACATCAGTTCCTTGAAATTGTTGATCATGCTGCTTTGGATTTTGTCTCCTTCCGTAAGCCCCCCATCCCCACTGTCATTGGTATTAGATTATAAGAGCTGTGAGGCCAAGGTATATATATATTTTTTTTCACTATTAAACCCTGGCATCTAACACAGAATCTAGCCAACATTCTGTAGGTACTGAGTAGATATCTATTCCCTGAATGGATGAAGGTAAGATGTATTCATCAAGACAAGCTCACTGCTGCATCAAACAACCCCAGTAGCCTAGTGACTTAGGGCAAGGTGGGTCAGCATGGGGCTGTGCTCTGCACAGTCCTTCACATACCAGGATCTTTCCATCTTGTGTTTCCACTTCCTCCAGAGCCTCTGAAACTTCCACTGAAAGACAGAACCAATAAGAAAGATTTCCAGGGAGATCTGGGGGGCCCTGTCTGGAAGTGACATCCATCACTTTCCCTCACATTCCATTAGCCAGAACTCAGGCATATGGGCCCACCTACCTGTACAGGAAGCTAGATAATGTCATACAACTATGTCCCCAGAAGGAAGAGGGGGACCCTAGCAGGACTCTCTCACCTGAGAGGTCAGTCCATATGCGCTGAGAGACTAAGTGACCAGCATTAGGAATTAGACAGACAGTTGTCATCAGCCATAATTGCCAAGTTTTGAGAACAAGATTCCAGGAGCCAGGCAGGCTTGGGAGGAAAGGGAATAAACAGAGTAGAAGAAACCAAAATCCAAAATAAGAGGCCAGGACTGAAAGTCAAGACAGAAGTTTTACAACTCCAAAGACAGTGGCCAATATCGTAGCTCAATGTCATCAAATATCAATACCAAACCAGTGGCAGCAAAGTTAACTACGTTATACCTGCTTCAAGTCCATCATATTCTGGAAACTGAAGCAGGTTGGGTTTCATGGGAGACCAATGTGCCTCAGTATGCAGAATTAGGAATTCAGAGGCAAGGGACTGTCAGTAATGCAAACAACCAATGAAAGAGGGGTCTATAAGCCCTATTCACTAGATATGATTGGGAAAGATATGGATCCTCCAAAACCTTAAGCCTCTGCATTCCTTATTCCCTATTATACATATGTAGATCAAGGGGTAGATTCTAAAAAAAAAAAGTCATATTTTCTGGAAGGAACAGGCCTTATCTTAGTTCAGACTGCTATGAAGAGAGATACCACAGACTGTGTGACTTAAACAACAGGCACTTATTTCTTACAATGCTAGAGGCTGGGAGTCTGAGATCAAGGTACCTGCATGGTTGGGTTCTGGTGAGAATCCTATTCCTGATTACAGATGCCCGTCTTCTTGCTGTGTCCTCACATGGTAGAGAGTAGAGAGAAGCAAACTCTCTCCTGTCTCCTTAAAATGACACCGATCCTATTATGGGGCTCCACCCTCATGACCTCATTACCTCCCAAAGGCCCCACCTCCAAAAACCATCACACTGGGGATTAGGCTTCCATATATGAATGGGGGGGTCTGAGAGGGGGAGCACACAAACATTCAGTTGATCGCAGTCCGTAACCTGGAGGACAGGTACAAGATCCCCTGCGTTTACCCTGGAGCAGGGGCCTGCGTCTCCAGCCTTCATGCTGATGAGACATCCTGGCTTGGACAAGAAGGTCTGGTCCCCTGTGCAGCTGTCCTGAAGCAACACCCTTGACAGCACAATGACAAGACCACTCTCCATTCTTGCTTTCAGGTTTCCCTTTTCAGCACATTTTCCCCCTGCCAAGCATAGTAATTAGTGCTTCTTTGTGGGCTTAATTGTAAATTTGTTTTGATTAATTAGCCTCAGAGCTGACTTGGCAGTTATTGAGACATTGGAGAGAGTTTTGGATTTATGTTGTGTTCAGACCCCTGTACTCTCTGGAATTCCTCTCTCTGTCTGCAGCAAAACTTCAAGTTCAAAACTGTCTATGTTAGAGAATGTTTTATGTGTCTAATTAACTATTGGTCACTTTGAGGTAAGTACAAAGATAAAATCTCACCATCCTATGTAAGGTGATGGATGTGTAACTTTTTATAGTGCCATGGACAAGGAACTCAAGAATCAATTTCTAGACTTGGGAACAATGACAAAATTGTCTAATATATTAATTTGTGCTGTGACACATTACTCATGATGTACCCTTCCAAATGGTTCCTCAAAATCTTAAAGCCTCCTCTTGCACCGAAATTTTCTTAGGTCTCTACTTGCAGAAATCAATGTGAAAACTGAAGCTGGTAATATTTAGCCCAGCAAAGCAGAGCCGAGAGTCACAATAAGATTTGTGGGAAGACAGTCCAACCAAGAGATTGAGGACCTAGAATCCAATCTTATCCCTTACACTAACTAGCTGATTAGGACCCCCAGACATCCATCTGAAACGAACCTAAGTAAAATAGGGAATGTTTTAGCTCATAAAACTGAAAAGTCCAGGGATTGGTCTTCAGACACAGCTAAGTCAAGATCAAACTATGTTACTAAGGCTCTGTGTCTCTCTCTGTCTCCTGTGCTTGGCCTCTATTTACTGTCTGCATTGGCCTTATTCTGCAGATTGTGCATTCACGGTGGCTACAGCCAACAGCCCATAGCAGCTCCAGTACACATGGGTCTTACAACTCTCAGTCTCGTTAAAAGAGAGTGTCTCTCTCTGAACGTCCGTAAGCAAAATCTGACATTAGTCTCTGATTATCTCACTTGGGTCACAGGCCCACCCCTGAACAAATCCTTGTAGCAAAGAGATTAAATAATCTGAACTATGCAGGCCCTATCTTATCCCCTTTCCTATGGTAAGAAAGACAAAGGGGAGGGGATCAAAACACATGATAGAGTCATAACCACATGCAGTGGGGAAACGTGGCCCAAGAAATGAAAGATCAGGTGCTATTACCAGAAACAAAGGACGGATAGAATAGACAAAGAAAAACAACAGAAATCTGCTACATCACTTGTTTTAACGCATCACTTATTCTATCTGGAAAATAGGCATAAGAATATCTCTATTCACATTACTTGGAAGTACAAAAATAAAGCGCAAAAAAAATGCCTCGAAAAAAGGATTTCGGGGAGAAAATATTTGTTAAATTCTTTTAAAAGAATAAATTACATCTCTTCTACACTGCTATTGAAAGTATAAATTTTCATCAACACTTTGGGAAACAATTTGGCATTGTCTTGAAAAACTGAATATTCATAAAGCCTACAACCCAGGAACTTCACTGCTAAGGGCCAGAGACAGAGTGATCACATTCCAATATCTACTCCCTTGCAGTTCTCACCCTCCCTCTCTTGCATTGGTTTGGCCATATGGCTCCTTTAGGTAAAGGAAGTGTGTCTAGAAGTCATCTGTCATTTGTGAGGTTGAAAGGCCCAGTGCAGTTCTGCCATGTCCATTGGCCAAGGAGGTCTCATATTCTTGAAGGTGCATCTAATGATGCATAATAATGTAGCCTCTATCAGCCTGGGTCCCTGAGACTCCTTGACCAAGAAACCAACCTTTGTTGTGTTAAGCCATCTATGTCTAGGGGTTAAATTGTTATCACAGCATAATCTGCTTACCCCATCTGACACGCCTTAAGAGATACTTCTGCACATGCGCAAGATGATCATAGCAGCAACAGTTCATAATAGTAAAAAATGTGCAACCTAAATTCCCAATGACAAATATGATAGATTTAAAAAAAAATCATGGGATATTTGCACAGCAATATATTACTACAGGCAACATGATATTTGAATTTTAACAACATAATGTCAAGTGAAAAAAAGAAGTTGGAGGAGACACCATATAGTTTGATGCATGTCCTTTTGTAAAGTTTAAAAATAGGCAAAGGAAAAGATTATTTAGGCCTATAGATATACATGGAGTTTTGTCAAGCAAGAAAAAGATCGTCACAAAAATCAGTATGTTGGTGACTCCGGGAGGTGACACAGGAGATTGGAGAGGAAGGAACACATAGGTAAATACAGTTATTGGTAGTTGCAATGGACTAAATATTACTGTTCCCACACATACATACACAAAAGTCATATTGGTTTGGTTTGGTTTGGCTTTACTCGGTTTTAGGAGGATGAACCTATCTGGAGCATGACAATGGAAGCCACAGAATCTTATCAAGGGAACTAATTGCTCCAACATTCAGTTTTCAAACTTTTCTCCTCTATGTGGAAGGGGCAGTCATTGGCAAAACCGGGAAGCTGTTGGAGTCTGTCTTTGGCTACCCAGTCTCCTAAATGTGTGCCCTTTCCCCTTGATATTGGCTCCCTCAACCCCTTACTTCAAGATACCTTTTCTCTTCATCTTCTCTGCACTCTCTCAGCTCCCAAAACATGGTTTTAACAACAAGCTGGAGCTGTTTTTCTCTGTGATATATAATCCTTCTCTCCGCTCTCTAAACGCTTTCCCAGGGCGATCTCAACAAATATGCCATCGACAGCCGGTATATGCTGACAAATCCCAAATTGACACAATTCTTTCCTCAGTAACAGAATGGTAATTCTACTCATTTGTCATCTCCATTTGGTGTCTGACAGACACCTTTAATTCAAAACAGACAATATGCACTTTTTAACTTTCCCCCGAATTCTGTTCTTCCTCTTACTTCCCCCTTTCTGATTAGTGCCACCACCAGTTACCCATTTTCTAGAGCCATGACTCTGGAGTGAATCCTAGACAATTTCCTATCTGTAGATACCCAGGATAATGTGGTTATCTTTCCCCTGGGACACCAGCAGCAGTGGCCAGGGCAAAAATGAATGACTAAAGAAGATATGAGGACCGTTCTTGAAGAGATGTGAATCACTTCAAAGAATCCCCATAAATAGTGGATGGGGTGTGGGTATTAAAAAGACCAGGTTCTGTAACTATAAACAAGAGGAAACAAGAGCTACAAACAAGAGGAATTTGAGTTGATCAAATTTGACCAATAGATTAGCAAGACCTAGAAATCAAATTCCACAGTTTGGGTGTTTGTTTCCTCTTCTATAATGTAAATCTCTGGAAATTATGAGCTGAGCTTATCAATCTTCAGTTTCTCAGGGCCTGTGGTGCGTCCCAATATAAATTAGATACTTGACACTGTTTACTATTTAAATGAATAAATCAGTATAAACTGTAACTTTGCCAGGGCTGTTTACATTTGTGTGATTGAGGAAATTTGGTGGTATCTGAGTCCTTGATGGTGGAAGGAAGACACTCCTCAGTGAGCCCACATATCAGCCCATTCCCAGTGAGAGAAGCAGTTCAGAGTAGGGCTTTTGATGGCTTGTCAGCAAGTCATCTTGCCTTGTACTTAACCTATTTTGTAGCTCCACATAAATAAGCAAACAGCATCAGAAAGAAAAAGAGAGGCAAAAGTTCAGGAACAAATAACTTGCTATGTCTTGGAAACATTTGCCTCAAAGGATTTGGTAGCATAATTTTTAATAATTTTGTCTTTGTTTTGTTTTTTTCAAAACATCAACAAATAAGATCATGGGGAAAAAAAAGCACCATACTTTCACAGAATGTAAATGAGATGAAATAAAGGGAATGTTGTTTCTACTAGCATAAATATTTACCAGTCTGGTTAAACGTTATAGAAATCATGATAAATGGGCGCCTGCTTATGTTCAGGGGAGCACTGTATATTTGCTGTAAGCTACCCAGTGGAAACTGATTATTTTCTCTCTTCTATAATTTTAGTGTTGTTTTTTAAAGCATGTTCATTATTTATCTTGTGGGATTCCCATTTTGGTCAGGCCATTTCCTTGACGTTACAAGAGCCAATGTCAGATGTTCATTGTGGTGACACTTGTAAAGACACCCAGTAGAATATAATGAAGCCTGCAGTCAATAAATAAATAATGTTGACCTGAAAAGAACAGTGAAAGCACAACTTCTACCCACTAGTCACTACTGACGGTTAACTGCTCTGCGATACCACGAAGGAGCACCGTGCCCATGGCAACCCAGCAGTTGAACTCCGATGGTGAGGGATCTCTTTTTTTAATCTTGGAAGGGGGGCAGATGTGTGTTCACACGCCTACCATAGTTAATAATAACTTCTAAATCTGGCATTTCCTGATAATACAACAAGCTTATAAAACAGCTTTCATCCAAGACCTTAAAAGGCCTAAAATCAAGCAAGTATTATCAGCATTTGAAAGATAAGAATGCCCCCAAAAGATCATGCAATTTGCCCAAGGTCAGACAGAAAAACTTACTAAAGCAAAAATACAGCTCAAGGCAACCAACTCCCAGTCTGTTGTTCTAATTAGGCAGTTCTCTCCTGTGTTGGGCTTGAAGCTCTCCTTAAGTTCCCAAAAACCTCGGATGGATCGCTGACGTCCAGGGAACGTTCCCAGAGGGCAGCTGTGGTTAACTGAACACCTTGCAACTCGCATGGTTCTATTATTAGTCTCATTAATTAGTTTAAAGCATTTCTCACAAAACAAATTCTCATAACACATGAAAATTAAGGATTTCCCTCTTGTTTTATAATCTCATAAATTAAGACATTAGAAACAAATTATAATTGAAATGAATGTATCACATTTTCACTTACAACTCAATAGAAAATAAAGCTACTGATTGTATCAGGTTTGGGTAACTTGAAAGAGGTGGGCAGAGGGTGCAGAAGCCATCCACAAACACTCCCTTTGTGGTGCAGAGCATCCTGAGTTAAGTAGCCCAAAAACAATAGGAGTAAATTGCCTAAAACAGGCAAAGCACTCAAAAATACTAAGCAATGATGTTGAAGACGTTTTCCCTTTCATCTTTATGCTGTTGCATTTGCTTTTCCCTAAACCCTGATGGCCCGTCCTCTCTCATCTCCCCTTCATCATGGTAACTCCCAAAGATCCAACTTAGGTATCCTCCCTTTCCTGAATCCTTGCCTGCCCTCCCCCTATCTTGCTGCATCCCTCCACAGCAGATTAGAGCCCTCTTCTGTGCTCCATGACCCCCTAGGCCTCTCTCTCTACCAACTGCCTCTCTTCCAGTGCTTACATGGTCTCTCCTGTGCATTAGACTGAGCTCTGTGAAAGCAGGAAAAGTGTTTCCATTTTGTAAAGTTGGGAGAGGAGCCAGAAATTATTTCTCATCTCCTGTGATCTAGCTTGATACATAGAAAAGTTTAGGAAAATTGTCCAAAACTGGAAAAAGGGATTTTCCTATTTCAGCTCCAACACGTAAAGAGCTTAGAAGTTGTCACTCTAATCCTTAGAACAAGAAAGCTAAACACACTAAAACTCAATGACTTTTCTTGGACCCATCAGAGAACTGAGATTGCAAGAAAACTGCCATCCTAAAATTTGGAGACACAAGTGAATCCGGAAAGTCAAAACTCACAAAAATCTGGCCCTCTTGTTTTCCCAGCCAATGGCTTTGGGAAGTGTTCTCCTTGTGCTCCACTCTCTCTTGCCCTTCTCTGCCACCAGGGCTCCCTCCCCTCTGCAGCATCCTCTAATCCTTTTCTCCCCCAAACCATGTCTCCGCATTTCCTCTATGTGGCCTCTTCTCTCCCTCTAGTTGTGCAATGTGTTCTATCATCAGTCTTCGGGTCAATTTCTTGGTATTCACAAGGATTTGATAGTTATCTAGCTGTGTTCAAGGGACAAGGCAAACCTAGGGTCTTCCTACTATGCTTCCATCTTAGCTCTCCCCAGAAATGTCATCTTATAATAGAGTTTTACTTCTTGGCCATTCGGGATGTTTCCTACTTGTTTTTTTTGCACTGGCTAGAACCTCTACTATAAGGTTGAATAGAAATGATGACAACAGAAATCCTTGTCTTGTTTCTAGTCTTAGGGAAAGAGCATTCACCATTACGTTCGATATTAGGTGTAGGTTTTTCATAGATGCTCTTTACCAAGTTAAGGAATTCCCATTTATTCCTGTTTTGCTGTGTATTTTTATTAGCAGTAGATGTTACATTTTATCAAATAATTTTCCTGCATCTATTGAGATGATCATATTGATTTTCTTTTCAAGTTTTTTAATATGTAATTTAATTGATTGGTTTAGAATGTTAAATCAACCTTGCATTCCTGGGATGAACACACTTGATCATAATGTATATGCTTATGTTATATTTTTGGACTTAATCTGCTTTTGTTTAGAGTTTTTTCTATCTATGTTAATAAGGGATATTAGTCTATAGTTTTATTGTAACATCCTTGTCTTATGGTATCTAGGTATGACAACTTCATAGAATGAATTGGAAAGTACTATCTCCTTTTCACTTTTCTGCATGAGTTTGTGTAGAATTATTATTATTATTTCTTCCTTAGATGTTTTATAGAATTCACTCATAAAACTAAACAAATAAAAATAAAAATCACCCAAATCTGTCTTCTGAAGAAAATCACTGTGTGCTTGTCTATGTAATATTTTGAGATTACATAATGTACTGTGTTAAAATAATGGAGAATTACAAGTAATCTAAATGTACAATAAATAAATGGTTTGATAAATGTGGGTCATCTATACAACACAATATTATGCAATCATTAAAAATGTTGTTAAAAGTATTTTTAATTATATATAAGTTTACTTAGTGAAATGGGAGGGTGGGCTTTTATTGTTCTTTTGGGGGATTTGTTTTTGTTTTGCTATTGTTGGCTTATTTTTGTTTTTTTAAAAATACCTTGATAATATAACCTAGGAAAGTGAACCTTTTTTTAAAGGTTTTATTTATTTACTTTAGAGGGAGATAGAGAGTATGAGCAGGGAGAGGGGCAGAGGGAGAGGGAGAATCCCAAGCAGACTCCACACAGAGTGGAAAGCCTGATGTGGGGCTGGAGCCGAATGCGAGGCTCAATCTCAGGACCCTGAGATCAAGACCTGAGCCAAAACCAAGAGTCAGACGCTCAACCAACTGAGCCACCGACGCCCATGGGAAAATGAACTTTTAAAGATACAACAATGTTCTACCTACCTAGGATTAAGAATTCACTTTAACTTTGAGTTATATTTGTTTTTAAGAAATGTTGAATATGATCTTTAGTTACACAAATTTAAGGAAAGGATCCACTGAATAGCCTTGAAGAAAGCTGTGACACTATGACATCACCTGAATTCAGATTTTTTTTTACTTCAAAGTAAATTATGTTGCTGTTGTTGTTGTTTTTGTTAATGGTTAAACCGCAGCTTTTTCTATCTCTTGATTGTGTTTACAAAAGGAGGAACGAAAATGAAGGAAAATATTTGCCTATGAATAGCTTATGTCTTATCTCTGTATATATAACTCATGTGCTGCAAATTGCTACCTGATCTTGAAAGGATGTGTGCTGAACAGTTGCTTATAAGTGATATAAGGTGAGAACCACAGGACTGCAGAAAGCACATGTAGAAATAAGCTTTAATGCAAGAAAAAACAGAAAATAAAACTAAGCTGGACTTTTGATGTCCTTTATGCTGTGTTAATTAGGATTGAATAACCCCAGATTTGCTGATGTTTGATAATATGTTCTAATATAATTTTCCTACTGTAATTTTCACACCCCCATGGGTCGGAAGAGTCCTCTAAATGAAGTAGATATTTCCTCTTCAGTCATGCTGGAGAAAGGCCACTTAGGACAGAAAATGAACATTAGTAACTTAGCTTAGATGGAGACAAGTATCCGAACTCAAAGACGTGGAAATTCTTGGAGTTGATACCTGTCCCTGGAGACCCACAGTAGAGCGGTCAGGGAGGGAGCCCCCTAGAGGACCCTGAGGGTACACCAGCTTAGAGAGTAGCCGCACTAGAAGCCAGTTTAAATTAGCCAAGTTGCCATTGTGTTGGATATCCGGTACATTAATCCACGATACTCAGTGAAATCTTGCTCCAGGATGCAGCCTGGTTTGTACTGTGAGAAAAAAAAGAAGAGGCCTGGGAGTGAGAAACAAAAGCGAGAATGTGGCTTCCTTCTTAGAGGCCTGGGGTGAGGGAGCAATAGCAGAAACTAGCAGAAGAAAGCTGTGCCCAGAGGAACAGTTGATGGGAGAGGCATCTCGGTAGTGACGTGGGTGCACAAGGAGCTGAAGGGTGCAGACAGAAAAATTTTCCCTTCCTCCCTTCTTGGTTCTTCATCAGTTACATTGACATAGGACAAATTAACAGAGAAAAACAAATTTAATTTTGTATGTACAGGAGGCCGTAAAAATATGTGACCAAAAGGAGGTTGAGCAATTGAGGCTTGTATGCCATCCTGAGCTAAGGAATGGGGACAGAGGCCTGGCTTCAAAGCAGAGGGCAATTCACAGCAAGAGAAGAAGAGCAAATATTTGGTGGTCAGGTGTTTGCCCTACCATCCCAATAAAACTTTTTTCAGATAAAAAGTTATCTCTGGTAATAGCTGTCTCTCTGGGCTAGGCCCCATATTTAAATTCTCTGAGTCAGTTAAGAGAGAGGTAAAACTTTTCCTGAGTCTACTTGGCCTTCATTGCCTAATGGCATAATCCACATGCCAAAGTGGCAGGTGTTGGGTGGCATAGTCTCCTTCCCTTGAAGGGAAACATGGGTAACCTGTCACCAAACGTGTGGAAAAGCACTGAGGAATCCTTGGAGTGCTGGTGGTTTAGAGAAAAAATAAAATTGAGATCATTTTGAAGGAGAAGAGAAAAGAGAATTTAGCAGGGAAACAATTGTGTTCAAATCCTGGCTCTGCCACATACTAGCTGAACAACCTAAGGTAAGTAGGTTAGTCTCTCATCCCTTCGTTTCCTCATCCATAAAATGGGTATAATAGTAACACTATTATAAATAGGTTGTCCTGAGGAGGATATGACTTACTACACATAAAGCTTGTAGAATAGTGTTGAATCACTGAAAGATCACTGTTAACATAGATCGGTGATGGCTCACTGTGGCATTTATCAATGGAAATGTAATCATGATGTAGTTGATGAAAAATGTCATGAAATAATATGTATATTTTAATCACATTTTGTTAATATATTTAGAGGTACAAAGAGAAATCATGGAAAAATAATAGTCCAATATCTCTGGACTGGGACATTACAGGCCCTTTTCACGTTTTCCTATTCACGTCTCTACTTCTAGAATTAGCTATAGTAACTTTCTTTAATAAAAAAAAAATTACATTTTTTTTTTAAAGATTTTATTTATTTGACAGAGAGTGAGAGATAGTGAGAGCAGGAACACAAGCAGGGGGAATGGGAGAGGGAGAAGCAGACTTCCCGCGGAGCGGGGAGCCCGATGCAGGGCTCGATCCCAGGACCCTGGGATCATGACCTGAGCGGAAGGCAGACACTTAACGACTGAGGCGCCTCAAAAAAATTACATTTTAATACACAATGAAAGAGCAGCATAAGAATTCTGGAAAGTTGGGCCCTGGGTGGCTCAGTTGTTAAGCATCTGCCTTCAGCTCAAGTCATGGTCCCAGGGTCTTGGGATCGAGCCCCACATTGGGCTCCCTGCTCTGCCAGAAGCCCACTTCTCCCTCTCCCACTCTGCCTGCTTGTGTTCCCTCTCTCGCTATGTCTCTTTCTGTGTCAAATAAATAAATAAAATTTAAAAAAAAAAAAGAAAGAGTTCTTTCTTTTCTGATAAAAATCAGATTCTTCAATATGCCACAAGAAATTAATTTTAAGTTCAAAATGTCCAAAGAATTTAGAGGAAAAGTGCTGATTTGACTGTTTACCAGTGTGATGTTTAAAAGTTATAGTGCCTGCTACTATCCTGCTATCTTTCTAAAAATGTTTCCATCCTTGTCAGCAAAGAACACTATGCTAGAATCACTCTCAGTGAATAGGTAGGGAATGGACAGGCCTTTAAAAACAGCCACTTGTTGGCACAAAAGCCGCTATATTTTAACCTCACCTTGAAACACTGGATAAGACTGACCACTTAGTATTAAATAAAAAATAGAGTTGCTCTATCTACATTACCTGTCTACATTTTCACAACAACCTTATAAGAAAGGTGCTACTATTAGCAGATTTTTTAGTGGGCCCAGAGAGCTTACATAACTTGCCCCAAATTACACAGCCAAGAAAAGATCAAACCAGGAGCCAAATGAAAGCCTGGCGTATAACAAGTCACCACAGCTGCCCTGAGCTTCAGCCGTAGGAACTCAGATCATGTGTGTGTGCACTCACTCTACACAGACATGGAAAGAATCCCGGGCATACCTTATAACGAATTGTTCCCACGGTTTTCCAGCGCTGACCCCTTGGACTTTAGAATTCTATATTAGCTTACAATTTGAGGCTAAATGGAAAAGTAGGAAATGCTATCACTAAAAACACTGAAACGTAAGAACAGCAATCACCTCCCCAAGCAAAACATCTGAAACAGAACTTTGTATCTTTGGGAACTAAGTATTACCACAAACCTTTTTTACTTGTCATTATAGACTATAGATACCACTCGTTTTTTTCCATAAATAATTCCAGGGTATCTGTTATATTCCAGGCACTGTATGGTAGACATTTACCTTGGTCTCAAAAGTTTGCTTACAAGTGCTTTATTTTTTATTTCAAACTTCTCAGCCCGTCAGTCACCGAGATTCAGCATTAACGGAACAGTGTACCTGCCTCCAAGTACACGCACGCTCCTGCGTACACATCGACAGAGGCCACGGGTTTCTTTATGTTGCCTAAACAAGGAACAAATTTTGTATTCTCCCCAACTAACATTCAAGTGAAGTTTTATATCTATCTCTAGGAATTATGATGAAAGCAAGTAAGTGTATATTGATGAGATTCGGGACACACTACTCCAAAATATGGACCTTGGCATATTGAATATTTTAAGCCAAAGGAGTTTGAGAAAACAGCAGAAGCAAGGAGGTCACTTTGACCTCCCCCACCAACTTCTCCCCTAAGACGGGTCATAAAATCCTTCATGGGGGAGGCGTCAGCCCCTGTATCAGAAAGAAAGAAACACACTTATCTCCAAAGACAAAGGGCCGCCAAGAAGAGTCCAAGAAACAGGACTTGCTCAGTTCCCGCCACTTACTACCTGACCTCATGCTCTGACCTATTGTATTTCCACACGACTGCCCACTCTTCATCAAACCTAGTATAAAAGATTCAGGTGTGTGTGTTCACGTCTTCATTTCCTTCATGAAGGCTCCCATGTCACATAGAACTTCTATAAACTTGTATGCTTTTCTCCTATTAATCTTTGTCAGTTTAATTTTCAGACCCAGCCAGACACCCTAAGAGGATCAAGGAAAACCTTTCTTCCTTTTCAATATACAAATAAAAGTGAATGCAATTGAAAGGCATTGATACCCAGCAGATATCTATAATTGAGGCCCATTTATCCCCAGTGACTAAAAAAAAAAAAAGTCTATGAAAATGACCATCCTCTGTGAATGGTGACAAAATCTAAGTCTGATTTTACACATGTAAGGCACTTTGTTTTGATAGTGATGTGTCTTTCTCCTTCTTCAAATGCAGGGAAAACTCTGCTGGAGCACTACCTCATCGTTTATTGCGGAAGGCCTGCTTTGTAATGGAGTCATTATCTTTCTGAGGACTGAGTAAGAGAAAGTGTTCCTTCTTTTTTTTGTATTGAAGTGCCTCCTCCTTGCCTCAGTTATTAAAATGAGGGAGCAAATAGCTCCTTGTTCTAATTTTCCTTATCAGCCTCCACAGGGCCCATTTCAGGCTGTCTGTGAAGTGTTAGAATGCAATTGTGTGCTTGAATAAAAAGGAGAAACTGAATTAGAGCCTCTTAAGACCATTATATTGTCTTATTTAGTGACACTGTTTGCCTCACCATTACTAAGCAATGAGCTAAGTGTTCTTCCTGAGTAATAATAATAATATCCACATTTAACTAGTGCTTTACACTTTACAAAGCACTTTTGCATACTTTATCCCTTTTCATCCATGCAACGAGCCATCAGGAGGGTGTTATGATCATCAGTTTATAAAGGAGGGGACTGAACTGTGGTTAAGTTACAGTTTAAAACTTGAAAGCCAATCTTTGAAAGCAGATGAGCCTGGTATTGGAGCTGAGCTTGTCCCACCTTTGGGACAGACAGCCCTCCAGCTCATAGGACCTCAGCACTGAGCCTCCCTCTGCCTCTGGGTAGAAGCCTCTGGATCCTAACTTAAATGGTTACTCTTTGAAAGAACAGAAATGAGGTAAATCAGAAGCACTTCATATTAGTGGACAGAAACATGAATATTTGTTATTAAGCCATGTGATAGAGAGGGCAGGTCATTTTTAAAAGGTTTCGGTTTTTGAACAGCTGTTTTAACCATGCATATTTATGTGAATATTTTCATAATCTGTTTAGATATTCTGTCATATATCAAGAAAAGTCCACATTTTATAGAACATTTCAGTATTGTCACAATCTTTGATTATGAATGACGCTAGCTGGCTTGCTTCTTTTAGAAACAAACACAATCCTAGATATGTTTGCATAAACCAATTTTCTGACAAACTAAATTTTGGGAGAGGTTTTCCTTATTTTATATAATTCCCTGAAGATGCTATTTTATGATGCGAGTAATCTCTCTTTGACTAACTTTACTTAACAATTTGTGTTTTAAGTATAAAGTTTTTAAGTATCAAGTTTGTATTTTAAGTATAAAGTTTTCTTCAAGCAGAATGTACATAAATGACTCATAGATAGTTCAGTCCTTTCGTTTAAATCAGCTATAGTGTCCGCTGAATCCCTGCTGAGTGCCAAGACTCTGCTAGAGACGGAGAATTCAAAGACAAAAATACAAACGCTTGTGCTCAGGTGCTCACAACCCTAGGTGGAAAAGAAACTAACCAGGAAAATGTCCAATTCTCCATTGGACGGTCTGCAAATCCCCAGAGATTTCCAAAACCATTCACATCATTACCACCAGTAGCGCCCGGTCTTAGCCTGGGGCCTCTAGAAAGTAGAGCCTGGGCGAGAATCAAGATGGTAATACTTTGGTCAAAGGCTGGAAGGCCAAGGCAGAGGGCACGGAAGAAAGGAAAGGAAGCAAGGAGGGATGTGATGCGACACACGGATGCCCCGCTTCGTAGTCAGCCAGCAAGTTGTCGGGCACGTGTTAAAAAATAAACAGAAGCGTATTAAAATTTTTTGAGAGTCCATCTGAGCAAAAACTGATTTGAATCAGGCAGTGCTTTAGGAGTGCTCCACAGACAGCAGCAGGGGACAGACTTTCTAGAGTGGAGGTGGAAGCAAAGCAAGGAAATTATTGGATTGGCTATAGTTTAAGCAGTTGCACTATTTGGGAAAGCCTCATCGGCTGTTAGTGATTGGTGGTCTTCAGGTTTCAATTTTTTAACCTGGAGGCATTGCAGGCTTAGGTTTTGGTTTGCTTCGGTAGGTTGCTAAGGTATTAGAACCACCTCAGTCTAATGGCCTCCTTGTTCAATTAATTTGACACAGGGGTGTTTATTCCCTAGGGGAACTTCTCTGGAAAGACTGTAAGAATGAACAACTCCTCAGAGTCGTCCCTGCAAGAGAAAAAGCACGGGAAGTTTATGTGCCAGGATCCCATCTTTGTTTGTTTGTTTGTTGGTTGGTTGGTCAAGGTTAACCCACATGGAACACTGATTGCAGATCAGCCCCTCTGTTCGCTCAGGAGCCAGGTACCTTGTTCAAGGCCAAGCATGGGGAGAATACCTGGTAAGGCACCAGTTGGAAGGAAGGGAGGGAGGGAGGGACTCTGAGATAGCATATTTACCTTTGATCTCAAGACAGCATCCCTTCTCATTTCTATATTTTAGACTCAATACATAAAATAATTACGTGATTTCCCCCCCAGAATATACTAAATGGAGATTGTAGGTGAGATTACTTTTTTATGTGGTCTTGAAGAATCATATGTCTCCCCTCAAAACACTTTTCCAGGTTATGGTCATTGTTATTTGGTTACTATCTGTAGCTTCCACTAAATAGTAAGTTTTTGACAACAAGGATCACATCTGGTTTTTATTCCCATCATATCTCCAGTAGCTGGCACTTACTAGGAGCTCGGCTGATATCTGTTGAGTGAATAAATGAATGGATGAGGTCAGCGTGTTCAACACTCAGGGAGCTGTCGGCCTTCAGCTGCAGCTCAGCTAGCCTCTCTGGTGGCACCGTTGCGTACATTGAAAATGTTTTTATTCTTTGTCGTATTTTTTTCATATGCTCTCAATGGCACATAAACATTAAGTGGTCATAATTTTCTGCCTGTTCTTTAAGTCCTCCACTCCTCTTCTGTTTTTAGCTCTTGGGTTTTTTGAACAAGGGAAAGGAATTAGAGAAAAGCGGTGTCTTTTTATTTACGGATGCTGCTGTGTTAAGACACGCGTGCACTCTGGGTGGCCAGTGTCCAAATGCCAGCTCTTGTGTGGAGTGCATGTGCACGTACTTTTTTAGAGGACTGAGGGTGGGGAGAGTTTCTGCCAAGGCCTCTATTCTGTGGAGTTCCTTGATGTGGGAAATCTGCTCCAGCTCAACTTCCCCTAATACCCCCTTAGCTCCCACTTCTGGTGGCCCACCCCTTGGGCTCCTGCTCCTTCAGTCCCCTCATCTAGCAATGAGCCCTCTCAGGTGGGTAAGCGGAAAGTATTAGTAAGGTGACTCAAGCCAAGTACCTCTGAAAGATATACTTGTCAACAAGGATTCCTTCACGTTGGTATGGCAGTGTGAAGGGGGAAGGGAGGGGAGAGAAGGGAGAAAAGAAAAGAAAGAGACAAAAGAAAATGTATATAACTGAACACCATTATCAAAAGCAACGATTTCAGGACACTAGACATCCTCAGGGCCAGCTATCTATCTTCCCTAATCCTCTCCCCCATCTGATTTTCTGGCCTTCGTCCTTTGGACTCAAATCACTACCAGGTGATTAAATGACTAAAGTTACTCTAATTCCTGTTGTGGTGGTATTGACAAGTATGAATGATGTAATGGTCTAGCCTATCCAGATAACACATTTGCAGTTTACTGGGTCCTTCAAAGCCTTACCTGTAAGGAAGAGAAGGGGAAATGTTAATTTAGAGCACTATTGCAAATCAATAAGGGAGATATTTTAGATAGGCAAGGGCATTCTTCCAGTTCTTCTTAAAGCTATCATTTATCTAAGTTGCTGCTTCCTCTCCTTCCTAAGAGCATTAAAATCTATATTTTTACTTAAGATAATGAGAATTATAATAATTTTATAAGACTTTTGTGGCACATTTTGAAATAATTGGAGACGTCCTGATGTGCCATAAAACCAAGGATTGAAATTCCCTGCACAAAATGGTTTGGTAGTTTGTGAAAAACTTATGTATTAAGGTACTTTCAAAAGGAGACCAAACACCCAAATTTTCTCTCTAGAGCCTTGGTTCGAATCTTTAAATTATTCTGATCCGCTTTCACAGGTGCTACATGTGACAACTGAGCTATAATTGCTAGAGGTATTATTAATTAGATGGTGTGTTGTCTTTTTCTTTGATAAAGTTAAACTCTTACCATTATTCAGAAATTTTGAGTTGTTTAAATAGATTACATGTGCAGAGCGCCACCTGCTGGCGCAATATGTACACTCACGCAACTTTCCTTGATTATAGCTAATACTCTGGTCATTTTTCTATTACCAAAAATCACACTAATAAAATTTAATTTCAGGAAAAAAGTTATTAACATACATAAAATATGTGTATATTATTTTTTCTGAGATCACTTAAAAACTTCTAAGGGAAAAAAGTCACTGAACTCAGAAAACCTGACTTGGCTTTACCAACATCTAGCCAGGGAACCATGAACAAATTTTTCATGTCACTGAGCCTCAGGCTTCTAATCTGTAACATTTGGGCTTAAAAAAAAGCTGTTCTGGATTAAATACAATACCACAGAATTTGAGGAAGGATAAAAAACTGCTGAGAGTGGAGGAATGAATGCAGAATGGGGAATTTACCTTCATTGATCTCAAGTCCTGCAAAATGAGATTTGCAGTTTGGTGGAAAAATCAGAGAAGAAGGCATTGGTATGAAACTAAACGGCATTGTACAAGGGATGTACATCCCTTAGGAATTTATGTAAAATGCTTCTTGTATGCCCAATCCTTACATTAAAAATATATAGCTGTTTCTTTAAAAAAAAAAAAAAAAAGAATTTTTAGTAGGAAAAAAACTAATATCTAGACTTAGGAAAACATGAAAGGCAAGAGACTAGAGATCACACTGAGATGAGAGAAAAGGTAAACTGCAAATAAGGAAGTGAGCTGTCCAGAGGATAAGACAGAGATTCATCCCAGAGCATGCCAGATGATGATGATGTCACAAGTGTGGGTAAAGGTATATGTCTCAGGAGTAGAGGTACCACTAGGCTAGGTGTTGGCTGAGCTGTCCAGTGGGCATTGAATGGTCAACAGCAGCAAGGAGAAAAGACTATCGGCAGGTGTCCAAGTCCTTATGAAATATGAGGGAGAACCTAACACAAGAAGAAGGAATAGAGGATGGTATAGGCAGACGGCATCAGTGCCAGAGCAGGTATAATGTTTGCTTGAGGATGGCAGTTTCCTCATTAGTCTCTTGCTCCATCTCTCTATCTCTCTATCTCTGTGTATAGTGTCCCAAAAGCCTTAAGCTAGCTTTAAGCTTTAATAACTCCAATTATAAATGTTACCAACTTACAAAAAAAAAAAATCATTTGAGTATTTAACTATTTGCATTTTATTCGCTCTTATTTAGTTTTATGGCTTTTTAAATATAAATTTCTAATTTTAATTTGTAGCTCAGTCAAAGTTTGCCATCTTCAATCAGAGGAACTGAATATATTTATTCAGCCAAGATTGATTAAAACCTTCCAGCCTCCTGAGATTCACAAGTACCCCCTAGCAACAGTGGTGGGGGGCAACTTGGTTCCTATATCATAGGAATAATTATTTGATGGAGGAAGGTTGAGTCTCCTTTCCTTCTCAGTATGGCCAACTTCATTCAGACACACATATTCACATATTCACACATACATGCAGAGGCCAATTTGAAAGCCTGAACCTTGGGGAAGCCTCCCAGTTTGTTCCTGGAAGTACACAAAACAGCTGGGCAACTATTAAGATGTGGCACTGTTTCAGTTTCAAAAAAATAAGGACACACTCCTGGGAAAATTTTGCTAAATGGATCAGTAACAACTCAGATTCCCTGGCTTTTAATTTGTTCTTTATCCCTTGTATTTGAGCTCTGTGTCTATTTCCTTGTAAAAAGAAGTCAACTACATTAAAAACGTATTTTAATAAAACTGCAGTCAAGCTTACCATGTATATGGTATATGTTATTTATTAGATTGTGTCAGTGTATTGTCTATTATATATTATGCTATGTATGAAACATATTTTCTTATAAAAGTACAAAACCTGAGGCCATGCTGCTAATTTTAGCATGTGTTCAGGGGTGGTAGAGCACAATAGCTAAAAGCATGAACTCTGGACTCAGACTAACTTCCATTCTACCTACTAGTTAAGTAATCTTTGGTTAGTTAACCACCCTGAGATTCAATTTCTTCTACTATGAAATGGGGATGGTAATAATGCTCCTCATCTCATAGGTTCTTGAAGAGGATTTAAAAAGATAATGTATGGAAGGCCATAGCAATGCATCAGAAAGGTTGTCACTTACAGTCCAATTAGCTCAACCTGCATTCCATCATCGCTTTCCTGTTCCTCCCTCTCCATGTGTTAACCTGACCTGCCTCAGCAATCATTTGAAGTGGGAAGTTAAACCTAACTTGCAAATCTTCTTTTTCCAAATTCCTTCCAGAAAAGAATGCTCCCTTTTCTTTGATCTCCTCTCCCTACATAAGAATTTGGGGCTGAAATGTAAAACAATTAAATTCATTTTAATTCCAGGGTGATCTTAGCATATTGGAGCTCTGTGTCTATTCATTGTAATCGACTTTAAATGTTAAATTCTAGTTCTTAAGCCAAAAAGAAATGTGGATTTATTCTTGGCAAGCCAAATTCTCATTCCTTGGTGTTCCCTGGATAAAAACAAAATGGAGATTATTAAAAGGTTAAAATATTTTTGGAAATTGTAACTATTATGCCTAGCTTTAACTAATTAACCCTTCCATTGAATTAATGACAGGGTTAATTAGCTCATACGGGATACATCATTTAGTTTAGAGGGGAAAAAAAGCCTTGGAGATTAGAGTCATTCTTTTGCCACCTTGTGGTTTCATTTCCACACTGCACTGAGTTAAATAGATCTTTACAAAGGCTGGATAGATACATTGTTCACCCATGTAATTTTAGTATATCTCAGCATGATATTTAAAGCTGCCACTTAAAACTACCAGATGATTGCATTTGGTCCTTTTTTCAAAATGCCAGATACTCAAAAGTTCAGTCTTGGTATCCTTTTAAAGGGGAAAATATTTCATATACAGTGGCAATAAATGACACAAGACATGAGGAACAGCTGAGTTTACAAAGGAAGACTGGAATTTGCACAGTTCTGTGGGTTTCCTGCTTAGAAGCTACAGTCTCTGCAAGTGTATCATTCCTACTTTTTATCAGTACAACTACTGATATCCTTGAAAGATGTAATCAACGCAACTTAGACTTCTTACCTTGAAGACAAAGTGTTGTTGTGTGATGCTGCTGTGGTTTTGTTAACTTTCCATTCTCATATCCAGATGGCCATTTCCTTCACCTCCTTCACTTCATTCTAATGCTGACAAGGCGAGAGCCCTAACGTCACCCTCATCTTCAGTCACCAGCATTAGCTGCAAGACACAACCCCAGGGTATCAGTGCCGAGGTCAAGAAAATCTTTAGGTTCTATAATTTCTGGTTCACTTTTATTTCCACCACACACTTGAAACATGCTTTTATGTATACAGCACATATAAAACAAAAATTCTTCTATTTCTATGGCTCCAAAAGAGGACTACCAGAGATGACCTTTAAAGCTAAAATAGAACCCACAACTTAAATAAGCAAATCTATAATTTTCCGACTGAAGTGCTAATTGAACATTGGACCACAGATGCATCCATCCTGAAATAACACCCTGCTTTGTCTCAGAGATAGCATTATAAATGAATTCACTAGACAGGACTCTTTTTTTTTCTTAAAGATTTTATTTATTTATTTGACAGAGAGATCGGGAACACAAGCAGGGGGAGTGGGAGATGGAGAAGCGGGCTCCCTGCTGAGCAGGGAGCCCGACGCGGGGCTCGATCCCAGGACCCTGGGATCATGACCTGAGCCGAAGGCAGACGCTTAACGACTGAACCACGCAGGCGCCCCTGGACAGGACTTTCTAACCGGATCAGTTATGCTATTACAACAAATGGTTAGCTGAGTAATCTGTATCAGTTAGCTGTATAAAAAACCATGCAAAACGTACTGACTTAGTAATTCCGCAGTTCAGCCGTTAGGACCGGGCTCAGCCGGTGGCTCTTCTGGTCTTCATTGGGCTCTCACATGCATCTGTGGTCATTTGCTGGGTTGGCCAGAAGGTGGTCTAAGATGGTCTCAGTCGAGACTACTTGTCTCTGCGATCCACGGTATCTCACCCCTCAGCAGGCTCATTCTGGCTTATTCTCATGGTATCAGAGCAGATTTTCAAGGCCTGTTAAGGCCAAACCTTGAAACTTGCCTGAGAATTATTCAAGGATTCTTGAGGCCTAGGCTCAGATTTGATACACTGTCACATCTGCTGCATTCTATTAGCCAAAGTGAGTCACAAGCCTGGCACAGTCACATTGTAAAGGGCATATATCCAAGGAAGAGTGAAGAAGGATGATTGTGGCCTCTTTTTTTTTTTTTTTCAATCTACCATTTTTATGCCCAACATATGTAATTGCATTATCTTTATTTGAATACTTTCAAGCAACTATTAACAGACACAGAGGAAGAAGAAATTAACAATAATACAATAATAGTGGGGGACTTTAATACCCCATCTACGTCAATGAATAGATAATACAGACAGAAAATCAGTAAGGAAATAGTGGCTTTGAATGACACATTGGACTAGATGTACCTAACATATATATTCAGAACATTCCATCCAAAAAAAGTATAATATACATTCTTTTCAAGTTCATATGGAACATTCTCCAGAATATATCACATGTTAGGATGCAAAACAAGTCTCAACAAATTCAGAAAGATTAAAATCATAACATGCATACTTTCTGACCACAACAGTATAAAACTAGAAATCAAAAAAAAAAAAGAAAAAAGAAAAAAAGACCCTGGAAGGAACAAAAATACATGGAAGCTAAATAACATACTAATAAGCAATGAATGGGTCAACCAAGAAATCAAAGAGGAAATTAAAAAATACATGGAGACAAATGAAAATGAAAATACAACAGTCCAAAATCTTTGGGATGCAACAAAAGCTGTTCTAAGAGAGAAAATTATAGCAATACAGGCCTACCTCAAGAAATAAGAAAAAACTCAAATAAACAACTTAACCTCACACCTAAAGGAGTTGAAAAAGAAGAACAAAGCCCAAAGCCAGTAGAAGAAAGGAAATAATAAAGATCAGAGCAGAAATAAATGAAATAGAAACTAAACAAAATAATAGAACAGATCAATGATGGTTCTTCAAAAAGATAAAAAAAATTGATAAAACTTTAGCCAAACTCATAAGAAAAAAAAAGAGAGAGGACCCAAATAAATAAAATCAGAAATGAAGGAGGAGAAATAACAGCCAAAACCACAGAAATACAAGGGATTATAAGAGAATACTATGAAAAATTATATTCCAACAAATTAGACAACCGAGAAGAATTGGACAAATTTCCAGAAACATACAACCTCCCAAACGGAATCAGGAAGAAATAGAAAATTTGAACAGATGATTACCGGCAATGAAGTTAAATCAGTAATCAAAAAACTCCCAACAAACAAATGTCCAGAACCAAATGGATTCACTGGTAAATTCTACCAGACATTTAAAGAAGAGTTAATCAATACCTATTCTCCTCAAACTCTTTCAAAAAATGGAAGAGGACAGAAAGCTTCCAAATTCATTCTGAGGCCAGCATTACCCTGACACCAAAACCAAATAAAGACACTATAAAAAAAGAGAACTACAGGCCAATGTCTCTGATGAACACACATGCAAAAATTCTCAATAAAATATTAGCAAACCAAATCCAACAATATATTTTTTAAAAATGACCAGGACCAAGTGGGATTTATTCCTGGGATGCAAAGATGGGGTTCAAATTCACAAATCAATCAACATGATACATCACATTAAAAAGAGAAAAGATAAAATCCATATGATCACCTCAATAAATGCAGAAAATACACTTGACAAAGTACAACATCCATTCATGATAAAAACCCTCAACAAAGTAGGTTTTAGAGGGAATGTACCTCAACACAATAAAGTCCATATATGAAAAATCCATAGCTAACATCATATTCAATGGTGAAAAACTGAGAGCTTTTCCACCAAGATTAGGAACAAGACAAGAATGCCCACTCTCACTACTTTTATTCAACATAGTACTGGAAGTCCTACCCACAGCAATCGAATAAGAAAAAAAAAAAAAAGGCATTCAAATTGGTAAGAAAGAAGTAAAGCTTTCACTATTTGCAGATGACATGATATTATATATATAGAAAACCCTAAAAGCTCCACCAAAAAACTAGAATTGATAAATCAATTTAGTAAAGTCACAGGATACAAAATTAATATACAGAAATCTGTTGTATTTCTATAATAATGAAGTAGCAAAAAGAAATTAAGAAAACAATCCCATTTACAACTGCACCAAAAATAATAAAATACCTAAGAATAAACTTAGCCAATGAGGTTAAAGATCTGTACTTCAAAACTATAAAACATTGATGACAGAAATTGAAGATGACACAAACATATGGAAAGATATCCCATGCTCATGGAAGAAACAATATTGTTAAAATGTCCATACTATCCAAAGAAATCTACAGATTTGATGCAATCCCATCAAAATACCAACAGTGTTTTTCACAAAACTGAAACAAATAATCTGAAAATCTGTATGGAACTACAAAAGAGCCCAAATAGTCAAAGCAATCTTGAGAAGAACAAGGCTGGAAGTATCACAATGCCAGATTTCAAGATAAACTACAAAGCCGTAGTAATCAAAACAGTATAGTACTGGCACAAAGATAGACATATAGATCAATGGAACAGAGAGCTCAGACATAAACCCACCCTTACATGGTCAATTAACCTATGACAAAGGAGGCAAAAATATACAATGGGGAAAGACCGTCTCTTCAACAAATGGTGCTGGGAAAACTAGACAGCAACATGCAAAAAAGTGAAACAGGGCCATTTTTTTATGCCATACACAAAAAATAAACTCAAAATTGATTAAAGACCTAAATGTGAGACCTGAAACCAAAAACCCTAGAAGAAAACATAGGCAGTAATTTCTTTGGCATCAGCCATAGCAACATTTTTCTAGATATGTCTCCTCAGGCAAGGAGGAGGAAAATCAAAATTAAACTATTAGGACTATACCAAATAAAATGCCTTTGCACAGTGAAGGAAACCATCAACAAAACAAAAAGGCAACCTACTAAATGGGAGAAGATATTTGTAAAATATATACCCAATAAGGGGTTAATATTCAAAAAATATGAAGAACTTCTACAACTCA
Organism: Phoca vitulina; assembly: GCF_004348235.1. Taxonomy (NCBI): domain Eukaryota; kingdom Metazoa; phylum Chordata; class Mammalia; order Carnivora; family Phocidae; genus Phoca; species Phoca vitulina. The sequence continues at coordinate 49,246,111 of NW_022589706.1, forward strand.
ACACGAAAAAACAACCCAATTAAAATGAGCAGGGCATCTGAATAGACATTTTTCCAAAGAAGACATCCAGATGGCTAACAGACACATGAAAAGATGCTCAACATCATTCATCCTCAGGGAAATGCAAATCAAAACCACAATGAGATATCACCTTATACCTGTCAGAATGGTTAAATTCAAAAAGACAAGAACACGTGTTGGCGAGGATGTGGAGAAAAAGGAACCCTCATGCACTGTTGGTGGTAGTGCAAATTGGTACAGCCACTGTGGAAAACACTATAGAGGTCCTCAAAAAATTAAAAATAGAATTACCATATGATCCACTAATTCCACTACTGGGTATTTACCCAAAGAAAACGAAAAGACTAATTTGAAAAGATACATGCACCCCTAAGTTACTGCAGCATTATTTACAAAAGCCAAGTTATGAAAGCAACCCAAAGGCCCACTCATAGATGAATGGATAAAGAAGATGATATATGCATGCAGTGGAATATACTCAGCCATAAAAAAGAATGAAATCTTACGATTTGCAAGGATGTGGATAGAACTAGACAGTATTATGCTAAGTGAAATAAGTCAGTCAGAGAAAGAAAAATACTATATGATTTTACTCATATGTGGAATTTAAAAACAAAACAAATGAACAAACAAGAAAAAAAGACAAACACAAAAACAGACTTATAAAAAGAGAGAACAAACTGGTGGTTACAAGAGGGGAGGTAGGTGGGGGAATGTGTGAAATAGATAAAGGGGATCAAGAATATACTTATTTCAATGAATAGTAATGTATAGAATTGTTGAATCATTATATGTATGCTTGAAACTAAGAAAATACAAAAAAAATAATTTTTAAAAGAGAAACATATATATACTTTCAAGTTCATTCCCATTCAGTTTAGGACAGTGACGTAATACAGCAGACTCCCCATTTTACCAGGAAGCTAATAATATTTACACAGAAACTTATTCAAATCATTTTTACAAACTTTTTACAAAATACCAGCCCTATTTTAACCTGATATTGTACATTTAACGCCACAGGTTGTAACTGGGAATTGATAATTAACTTCAATGCCACACAGAAAAATAATGCATTCCAGTGGGGAAAGTAGTGAACTAGAAATCAGATAAAACATTTGCATTTTGGTTCCACTTGTGACTCCCTACAATGGTGTCTTCAGGCTAAACCTAAGGACCAGGTTATTACCCAAATTTATAAACTCCACTCAATCAAAATAGGAGAAATGAATGAAGAGAGGAGAGAAAGAGGTGGTGATGTTGAAGAAGGCAAATGATTTCCCTGAGATATTCTTTTTTGTGGGGGGTAGCCTGAGTACTAGTTTGAGAAATAGAAAGCCTGGGATTCCATTCTCAGCTCTACCACTTACTTATTGGTGACCGTGGAAAGAACTTGATATCTATAAGGTTGTGTTTATTCATTTCCATAATTTAAAGCAACAGATTTCAAAAATCCCTCTCAGCTCTTTAAAAAAAAAAAAAAAAAAAAAAAAAAAAAAAAAAAAACCTACAAACTTTAAAAAAAAAAAAAAAAAAAAAAAAAAAAAAAAAAAAAGGTGTGCTGACTTTGGAGGGTCCTGAATTCACCATATAATTACTATGCCTAATTCCCATCTTTCCTCACCTCCCCCCTACTCCCTATACTTCCCAACCATCATGGAAAAAAAAAATTCCAAAAATGTGTAGAATGGCCTCAATCCAGCTGGGCTAAGCGTACTTGCAATGTAAATGGAAGAATTCAATATGCTAACGTTGGTAGTGAGTGAAACTTGTTTGACAGTCAGATTACATGACAGACAAGACAAGACAAGGCTGCCAACAACGTCCTGGATGTGTGACTGGGGTGGGGGCTGTGAAGAATGACAGTGACATGAAGGAAATAAAGGCTATTCCCAGAAAACAGATGATCCAACAGAGAATAAAAATGAAGCTGTTTTGAAGAAGGTAGATAATACTTCTAGATAAACTTCTTGCATAGTTACAGGGATTGGTGATTAGAAAAGGTCTGAAAGCCAAAAGTCAAAATACAAGAACAGAGTACACAGTTCAGGGCTGCTAAATGGGGCTGTGTGCCAGAAAAGAGGAGATTCAGAGAGACTTCTAGGAATGGGATTCCAGTAAACAATGAGTACTCAGTTCAACTCAACAAATTCAACAAATGGGTATTGAGAGCCTATTTTATGCCAAAAAATATTCTTGCAGTAAAAGAAATTTTGAAATTCATATTCTTGTCCTCATTGAGCATTTCAGTAAGGAATGGCAGACCATAAGCAAAGAAACAAATATTATGAATTAGAAAGTGCTAGGTGTTATGGGAGTAAATAAACCGGGAAAGGTATTCCCGGGTGGGTCAAGTAGGTTGCAATTTTAAACAGGAAAGCTTCAAGGTGAAGGTGGCATTTGAACAAAGACTAGAAAGGTGTGAGGGGGTTAGATGCATAGGCATCTAGGGAAAGATGATCAAAGCAGAGCATGCCTTGTAGATTCTAGGTGCAGAGAAGCCAATGTAGCTGGAATGGAGTGAGTGGAGGGGAGAGGTGTAGATCAAAGAGGAGAGCTGGTGTGGGGGAATGTTAGATGGCCACCGTAAGGATGTGAACTTTTACTTGGAGCATCCTAGGAAGTCAGGGTGTGGCTCTGAGCAGAAATCTGGCTTGAATGCCATGGGGCTTTGGGCTCAGTCTGGCCTGGTTGGTTCATAAACATTTGTATATAAGAAAGACAAATATAAAACAGAACCAAGATCTCCAAATCAGTTTTCTCTTCATTCAATTAACAACTATTTATTGAGTGACCAAACATAAGCCTCTATTCTAGGGATACAACATTGAGTATACACGGACCTACCATAGGAATGAAGATTTAGTGGAGAGAGAAATGAGGCACAACTCAGATGTAACTTTTTTTATTCTTTTATAAATAAACCTAATTCGCTCAAAGGCCTTCATTTCCACTCAGTAACAGGAAAAAAAAAAAAAAGTTACCCATTCACAGTAACTTCTATATTAAAAACAAAAACAAAAACCTCTCTTCCAATTTAGCTCAGTCTCTTTGGTTCTTCCAGGTTTGGGGTTTTCCCCCCTCTCAGAGTGTAGGGTAAGTTTATATAACAAGGGAGAGGCTTCTCTTCCCATGTTGATCTCTGAGGTATCCCAGCACCTCACCTTGGTCTCATTTTGTGAGCATCCTTCTTTCAGCTGACTATTCTCTCAACATTGCCAACATCAGTGGTCTCCCCCACTACTGGGGACCTGCCTTTGCCCTAATCCTCATTGATGGTGCTGGTTCTCTGTGACTCTCCCAAGACTCCCACCGGCCCCTAGCTTTGGACTATTTACCTGCAAGCAAGTTGGTCCCACACTTCTGGACACATTCCACATAACCCCATACGAACATACGAACCATCTTCATCTTCTTCATGACACTCACAGACTTCAGGGAATCAAGGAGGGTAAACCCTCACAACCACTTCACATTGGAGGAAAGCACTATAGGACTTTTCCCTCAATTTCTCTGATGGAAAACCTGGCACAAAGGCACTCTGCTCTGCAATTCCCCAAACCTTTCTGACTTGTCTTTCTTCCCCCAAACCAAGGTGCACACCCTGAGGTAGGGGCAGGGAATAAGCCCTACACCTATCTCCATCCTACAATTCTTCCTTCTCCTCCCCATGCAGGCTCCTACCTGAGCTGAAAAGGTGGCCCTTCTCTCCTTCTGTGTAGTGAATGCCCTGACACAGACTGCATTCTCTCTACTCAATACCTTGGTCTCAGGTTCCCTTTACACTCTTGAAAAATTTAAGGACCCCAAAGAGATTTGTATGGGTTGTATCTATTAATATTTAATGTATTAGAAATTAAAAGATAATTTTTAAATGCTTATTTCCAAATTATTTAAATTATTTTTTAAAATAACAATAAACCTATTACATGTTAACAAAACACATAATATTTCATAGGGAAAAAAACTAAATTTTCGGAAAAGAGTAGCACTGTTTCATGTTTTTGCAAATCTCTTTAATATCTGCTTGATAGATGTCTTAGTTCTGACTGCTATAACAAAAATACCATGGACTGGTGACTTAAACAATAGAAATTTATTCTTCACAGTTCTGGAGGCTGGGAAGTCCAAGATCAAGGCATCAACAATAAGCAGATTCAGTATTTTGTGACCTAGTCCTGGTTTGAAGATAATTCATTACCTGCTTCCTATGTCTCATTTGGCAGGGAGGGAAGGAGGAAGTGGGGGGAGAGAGAGAGAACTCTGTCCTGTCTGTTCTTAAAAGCTCACTAATTCCATCATGAGAGCTCCATCTTCATAACCTAATTACCTCCTACAGACTCCATATACCATAACATTGGGGATTAGGGTTTCAACATAGGAATTTGGGGAAGACACAAACATGCATCCATAACAATAGAAGACAGCTGGATTCTCATCTCTGTTTCTGCATTCAGTGTGTTGCAATATGTTGTTTTGGTTGAAATACACCAAGAAAATCTGGTCACACTGATATGTAGTTGAAAAGGGGAGAAGTATTTTCATAGCCTTTTCAGATTATAGTGTATATTCTTCTTTGATACTATGCCAAAACTTGGTAAGTGGTGGTATCTTAAATGTTAGTTACAACGTTACATCTGAAATGCAATATTAGTGAACTTTTTTTAAAGATTTTTATTTATTTATTTGACAGAGAGAGAGAGAGCGCACAAGCAGGGGGGAGGGGCAGAAGGAGAGGGAGAAGCAGGCCCCCCGCGGAGCAGGGAGCCCCACGTGGGGCTTGATTCCAGTACCCCGGGATCATGACCTGAACGCTTAATCAACTAAGCCACCCAGGCGCCCCAATTAGTGAACTTTTTGAATTCCATTATGTTAAAATCCATTGGTCTCTCTTACACTTTGAATGGATCTTCTACCCATATGTGATTTTGCATCACACATGGTTCATTTAAAAATATTGGTTTACTAGGGGGACTGGGTGGCTCAGTCGGTTAAGTGTCAGACTCTTGATTTTGGCTCAGGTCATGATCACAGGGTCATGGGATTGAGCCCCACATTGGGCTGTGCACTCAGCGCAGTCTGCTTGTCCCTCTCCCTCCGCTCCTACCCCCACTCACGCTTTCTGTCTCTCCCTATCTCTTAAAATAAGTAAATAAAATCTTTAAAAATATACATATATTGGTTCACTGAGTTATGCAAATCTTCCAGTGTTGATGCATTTCACTACACCATATCAAAAATTCACATTTATTTAGGAAGAAGTGAAGTTCAAGATGGCAGATACAAGTCTCCAAGTCTTCAAAGAAAATTCTAATTTTCACTTGAAAGCTCAAATTTATCACTGGAAACAAATACTGTCAGTTGTTTTCCGTGATGTTATAGGCTCATTTAATTAATTTTTTAAAATGTCTGCCAAATTCCCAAGCCTGAATAACAATAGCTTGTCTGTCAGTCACTCAGGTAAAAATGATGTTCCATGAAAAAAGTGGCTGGTTCAGCTCACTACTCAAACATAAATGCTTTTCCACCAGATAGACATGGTACTTTTTAAAAAATAGTTTTATTGAGATATTATTCACATACATACAGTTCATTCAAAGTGCAAAATTCAGTAATTTTTAGTATATTCAGAGTTGTGCATCAGGCATCATCACCACCATAAATTTTAGAATATTTTCAATCACTGCCTAAAGAAAATCCATACCCATTAGCCATCACCCCCCAATTCCTCTTCCCCCCCATCCCTAGGCAACCACTAACCTACTTTCTGTCTACAGATTTACCTATTCTAGACTTTTTATATAAACAAAATCATGTGGTCTTTTGTGACAGGCTCCCTTCACTTAGCATAATGTTTTCAAGGTTTATCCAAATTGTAGCATGCATCAGTACTTCATTCATTTTTATGGCCAAGTAATACACCATTATATGGATATCCCAGATTTCACATATCCACTCATCGGTTGATACAATTGGGGTTGTTTCCATTTTGGGGTTATTATGAATAATGCTGCTATGAACATCTACGTATAAGTTTTTGCATGAATATATATTTTAATTTTTCTTGAGTGTATAACTAGGAGTAGCATTGCTGGATCATATGGTAACATAGTTGAACGTTCAACTATTTAAAGACCTTTCAGACTGTGTTCCAAGCAACTACACTATTTTTCATTTCCACCAGTAGTGTATGAGAGTTCCAATTTCTCCACATCCTTCCCAACACATGTCTTTATCTGTCTTTTTTATATTAGCCATCTTAGTGGGTGTGAAGTATATTAGTTTTAATTCAAATTTCTTTAATGGTTAACGCTGTTGAGCATTTTTTGATGTGATTAATTGGCCATTTTTATAACATCTTTGGGAAAATAGCTCTTCAAATTATTTGCCCATTTTTAAATTGGATTGTCTCTTTATTATTCAATAGCAGAAGTACTTTATATATCAAAGATACAAGTCTTATCAGACTTACAGTTTACAAATATTTTCTCCCATTCTATGAGTCTTTTCTTTTTATTAATGATGTTCATTGAAGCACAAAAGTTTTTAATTTTCATGACATCCACTTTTGTTGTAGAAAGAATGTATCCCTCCAAAATTCATATGTTGAAATCCTAATACTCAATATGTTGGTATTTGGAGGTGAGGCCTTTGGGCGGTAATTAAGTCATGAGTGGATCCCTTGTGATAGAATTAGTGCCTTTATATAAAGAGACAGTAGGGAGCTTGCTTCCCCTCCTCCATTCCCTTTCCATGTGAGGACACAGGAAGCAGAACTCTATTGCAAACCAGGAAGTGGGACCTCACCAGATACTGAATCTGCTGGTGCATTAATCTTGGACTTTCTTGCCTCCAGAATGGTGAGGAATAAATTTCTGTTGTTTAAGCCACCTGGTCTATGGTATTTTTGTTACAGTAGCCTAAACAGAATAAGACAACTTTAATGAAAGTGTTGTTCTCTCCCCATATACATCCTTGCACACTATTTGTGTTAATCAGGGTTCTCCAGAGAACCAATAGGATATATGTAGATATAGATAAAAGATTTATTACAGGAATTGGCTCTTGCAGTTATGGAGGCTGAGAAGTCCCACAATCCGCCATCTGCAAGCTGGGGAACCAGGAAAGCCAGTGGTGTGTCATTCCAAGTCTGAAGTCTTGAGAATCAGGGAGTTGATGGTGTAAGTTACAATCTGAGTCCAAAATCCTGAGAACCAGGGGCACCAATGTCCAAAAGTAGGATAAGATGGATGTCTCAGCTCAAGCAGAGAGAGAATTTGCCCTTCCTTAGCCTTTCTGTTCTATGTGGACCCTCAAAGGTGTCCACCCACGTTGGAGAGAAGACCGTTTTATTCATTTCACCAATCAAATGTTAATCGCTTCCAGAAACACCTTCACAGACACACCAGAAATATTATATCAGCTATCTAGGTATTCCTTAGCTTTGTCAAGTTAACATAAAACTAACTATCCCACTGTTACTCAAATCCATTCTCCACCACAGCAATGGGCGGGGGGGAGGAGGGGAGGCAGGGGAGGTCACAGGGAGTGAGGCAAATCAGAATAATCCCCAAGACTTTTCTGATAGAGATACTGCGAAAAATAGTCTTCTGCTTCACAGCATGTGAAAGAGTGTAAAATTAGAACTGGTCATCTACCTATTTTGCAGTAGGAGAGAATGAAAGACAAATATGGAGAGAGAGCAAAGAAAGACCCCGAGTGCTCTCTTGCCAGCGCTGAATCTTAATTTCTAGTCCTGAGTCTCTACTTCCTGTAGCTTTTCCTTCTAGTGAACTGCTGCAATATCCCTCCCAATAACATCAGCCGATATTTTTTTCTTACTCTACTAGAATTAGGTTGGGGTCACCTAGAAGTAAAAGTGATTAGACATGTTGGTGCTTTCTTGTTCTTGGAGCACCCTGTAGAATCAGCAGTGAGCAGCATCAGTGTGGTTAGAGTGGACTGGCCCTGGGAGAACACACTTCTAACATGGTGGGGAGTCTGGATATGTGATTTCTCAGTGAGTCAGTGGAGATGCAGAAGCTAATATTTTGACAAACGAAGTTATCTTACAAACCGCTTTAACTTTAATCCATTGGTTATCAAAAAGTTACTTTAACTTTGTTGCCCAATTGCAATTCATTAATTGTTTTGATGCAAAAACACAGCTAAGAAAACAATACCACTTCACATCACTTGGATGGCTATAATTTTTTAAAATACACAAAATAACGAGTGTTGGCAAGGATATAGACAAATTGGAACCCTAGTGCTTTGCTGGTGGGAATGTAAAAATGTAAAATGGTGTGTCTGCTGTGGAAAACAATTTGGTGGCTCCTCAAAAAGTTAAACATAAAATTTCCAATAACCCAGCAATTCCACTCTTATGTATATATTCAAAAGAATTGAAAGCAGTGGAACTGGGTAACTGTCCATAAGGCTGCTGCAAAAAATCACTACAAACTTGGTGACTTAAAACAATAAAAGTTTGTTCTCACTGTTCTAGTGGCTAGAAGTCTGAAATCGTGGTGTCACAGGGCCACACTCCCACTTAAGGCTCTAGGGGAGGATCTTTCTTTACCTCATCCAGTTTGTGGTAGCTATTGACATCCTTTCTTTAGCTTAACTAGAATAACTCCAATCTATGCCTTCATCTTTACATGGCCTTCTCTGTGTGTCCCTGGGTGTCATTTTCTTTTAGAAGGACACTGCCATTGGATTTAGGGCCTACCCTAATCTAGTATGCTCTCATCTCAATCCTTGCCTTAATTACATCTGCAAAGATCTTATTTCCAAATAAGATCAATTCTGAGGTTCCAAGTGGGCATGAATTTAGGGGACACTACACAACCTTGTACACTAATGAAGGGAATGGGCCGTGGCCTCAGACAGATTTGGATTCAAAGTCCCAAATCTGCCTCTTTCTAACTCTGTGATCTTAACAAGTCATGCCTCTCTGGGTCTTAACGCTGGAAATGTTAATTATATTCTGTCATAATATTTGGATATGGTTTTAAACATGTCTAATAACATACCTAAAAAAGTGAGGAAAATCAAGTAGAAAAGAGAGGACTCTTCATGGTTTGTTTTAAGATATTCTGAACAGTTTAAAAGTTGTGATAATATGGTCCTTAGGTAATATAGACTAATAAAAATAATGAGTATATTGCTGAAACACATACTTGAAGGAGTTAAATAATAAAACAAAATTTAAAAATTCATGGCATTACCAGTGTCATCAAAACTGTTTTCGCTAATCTCTCATTTCAAATCCTGTTGTGAATTTATTTCCTCTAAATAAATAGTAAGGAGTTTGAAATGGTAGTGTCTTATAATCACTTCTGTGAGTGAACTGTGTCCCTGAAAAATTCGTATGTTGAAGCCCTAACCCCCAGTACCTCAGAATGTGACTGCATTTGAAGATAAACCTTTAAAGAGGTAATTAAATTAAAATGTCATTAGAGCGGGCTCTAACCCAGGATAACTGGTATCCTTCTAAGAGGAAGAATGTGAACACAGACACACATAGAGGAAAGGCCACGTGAAGACATGGAGAAGACAGCCATCTACAAGCCAAGAGAGTCCTCATAAAAAATCAACCCTGCTGGCACACTGATCTTGGCCTTTGGCCTCCAGAATTGTGAGCAAATTAATTTATCTTCTTTAAGCTGCCCACTCTGTGGTACTTTGTTATGGCAGCCCTAGCAAAATCTGAACTAAAGTCTGAACATACTCAGAATTTTCTCTTTCTTTAAGATCAAGAACTCTGTGAAACACTATGTGGATTGTAATGTAAGCACAATCTGGATACATGGCTGGTGCTTCCTCGAGCCCAACTTACATTCCAGAACAAAGTGAATTTTGCCTTAGAGACAAATCTAAGCCTCTGCCTTTTAGGATACAGAACACTAGCCTTGGGGCGCCTGGGTGGCTCAGTCATTACGCGTCTGCCTTTGGCTCAGGTCATGATCCCAGGATCCTGGGATCGAGCCCCACATCGGGCTCCCTGCTCAGCGGGAAGCCTCTTCTCCCTCTCCCACTCCCCCTGCTTGTGTTCCCTCTGTCAAATAAATAAATAAAATCTTTAAAAAAAAAAAAAAACACACACCAGCCTTGACTTTACATTTTTCTTTCTCAGTCTTTGTTCACTAAGATTCAAAAAAAATCCCTGGGTCTAATCTCACACACTGTTCTGTTACTGTGGAAATTTAAAGAAAGGAGAGTTCACATCTGGTCAGGGGATGGGGAATGTTCCATTGAGGGGGTGGTATTCAAACAGACCCCTAACAATGAGAGGAACCAGCAGCAACTAATAGGCAGTGTATTCTAGCTGGAAATAAAAGATTAAGAAAATCAATGAAGTCTGGAATATTTGGTGTTTGGAGAACTTGGGATAATCTCATTTCATTAAAGCATGTATATGTGTAGGAAGGTGATAAGTAAAAAGGGTATTCTAGAAACCAATTATTGAAGATTATAAAGCTAAAGAATTTGTGGGGCGCTTGGGTGGCTCAGTCGTTAAGCGTCTGCCTTCGGCTCAGGTCATGGTCCCAGGGTCATGGGATCCAGCCCCGCATCGGGCTCCTTGCTCTGCAGGAAGCCTGCTTCTCCCTCTCCCACTCCCCCCTGCTTGTGTTCTCTGTCAAATAAATAAAATCTTTAAAAAAAAAAAAAAAGAATTTGGATATTAGTCCAAAGGATAAGTGCATTACAACAACTCACCTGGGATATTTGTTAAAAATACAGTTTCCTGAGCCCTATTCTTGATTAAATAAATCGGAATCTCTGTAAGTGAGCCTCCCACATGTGCATTCGTAGCTACCTCCCCATGTGTTGTCACACTAAAATTTCAGAATCACTGCAATAGGTGGTAGGAAACTATTAAATGGCTCTGAAAATTTTTGAGCAAGGGAAATTTTGAGCAAGGGAATAACCAAATTATGTCTATACTTTAGGATACTTTAGGATTATTAATTTAATAACAATAAGTAGTATGGCTATAATAAGGGAGATATTATAGACAAGGCAGGAGACAGGGTTAGGAGGCTGATGCAACGGTCTAGGCAGGAAATAATAAAGGCTGGGATAAGGCTGGATACAAAGGGTTCTACCTCATCATATGAAATGCACAAAAGTAGAAATATAGAATTTTATAATAATCATATACAAGAGCATAAGAGAAAGGAAGCATCTAGGAAGACTAAGTTTGTAAGCCTAAGTAGTTTAGGTACTGTTAATTAGAGATAAGTAGTCATAAGGAAAAGCTTGTTGGGCATTTAACCAGAAATACATGATGGATTCAGACTGGGACATGTTGAGTTTGAGATTCTATTAGGACACCCAGAGCAAGACATCAACTGGCAGTGTGAAATAGACTAGAGTCCAAGAGTGAGAAGTAAGAGCTCAAAATACAAATTCAACATTTATCTGGATAGAGATGACAGTTGAAGCAATCTGGGTGGATAACTCTTTCTGTTGTCTACCCAACACAGGCCTAGGGGAAAGTCACACAGAACCAGTGGGTTTATTTATTTTTTTAATATTTTATTTATTTGACAGAGAGAGAGAGAGCACAAGCAGGGGGAGTGGCAGGCAGAGGGAGAGGGAGAAGTAGGCTCCCCGCTGAGCAGGGAGCCTGATGTGGGGGCTCAATCCCAGGACCCTGGGATCATGACCTGAGCAGAAGGCAGATGCTTAATCAACCCAGGTGCCCCAGAACCTAGGGTTTAATGAGAATCTACAAATGGTATTAGTGATATACCTTCTTGCGTTGTTAATTTTATGATAGTTTACACTATGATCTGTAACTAAAATTATACCTCTGGGCCTTCTACATAGACTTATTTAAAAACTAAAAAAACACCCTTTACAATATAATTTTAATATTACAATTTTCAGAGTAGGATCAAGTTAGAGTAACAGCCAAAGAAATGTGTCTCTTGGGACCTACCAATCCTTACTATTTCCAATATCTTCTGAATTCATCTTTGTAAAAAAAATTTTTTTTTCTGGAGTATATTCTCAATTTTCTTCATATGATATCCATTGGTCACAAACTTTTCTAATGTTTTCATTTTGACAATCTGTCTATCTTACCTTCACTTGATTATGTGGCTAGGTATAGATTCTAAGTTCAAAATCATTTCATCTCATACTTGGAAGGAATTTTCCTGTCTTATACAGCCCACTACTGTGGGTAAGATGTCTGAGCTGATTCTTATTCCTTGTAAGGATCTTGTTCTACTTCTATCTGAAAGCTTTTAGGATTTCCTTTTTATCCAGAGTTCAGAAAGTATTATTAAAACGTTTCCAGGTGCATCTTTTCAAATTTTTTTCCTGTTGGCTCTTAGGGGATTCTTTCAATTTGAAGACTCTTCTTTTTCTTTAGCTCAAGAAAATTGTTTTCCATTTTTTTTTTCTCCTTTCCAGATTCTGCTCCTTCTTTATAGAATTTCTACTAATGCTATACCTGCTAAATCTATCTACCACGTCCCTTAAATTTTCTATCATATTTCTCTTTAGTTTACTTATTTATCTCTTTTAGATTGCCAATTGGTTTTTCAACCATGTCCTTTCCAGTATTTACCATACCTACTGAATACTTAGATTTCTAACAACTCTTATTGCCTAACAGCTTTTTTTTCTTTTTTTACAATAGTGATACTTGTTTTATGGATCCAATTTCTTCTTTAATACTTATGAAGACACTAACTAGAATTTTTACTTTTTTTTACATTTTCTTCTCTCAATATGAATTGTTTCTGTCTCTTGTTGGTTGTTGTGTCAGTTAATCCTGATCTTTTTCATACTTTTTTTCCCCCTCCTGTGTGGGTTTCCTCTGAAGTTTGTTTGTTCTGTTTCCCTAGTAATCCTTTCATTTGAAGGGGTGGGTGGGTTTCATGTAGGGGGATGACACTTGTCAACAGGCAGGATTCCTTGCAGGGTAGGTGGCCTGGGAGCTAGTCAACAGGCAGACAGGGCTGCCATTTGGAAAAAAAAAAAGGACACAAAGTATTCAGCATTTTAAACCATGAGTTCAGCTGCCTCTTCTTTTAATTTTCCTCTGTATCTATTTTTGAGGACAACAAACTCTGTTCTACTTCCCAGGATCCAAAACCCAAACCAGGAACTGCTCAACAATCTGCTCCATTTGGGGGGAAAATATAGTGTTTAGTCTATTATCTTGAACCAGGAATTCTAAGTTTCTTAAACCTTATCAATTCTTTTTTAGCTACTAGGCATGATTAAAGTTACATAATATTCGGATACTTTGTCTTGTATTCAATAGCAACAACAAACTTACCTTGCTGCTGCTGCTTCTTCTTTTCTTATTATCATCATCTCATCATGAAGAGACTTTATTCTTTAGTTTTAGGCATATAGAAAAATTAAGTACAAAAAACTCCCATATGCCCCCTCTCCTGACAGAACAGTTTCCTCTATTATTAATGTCTTACACTAGTGTTACATTTGTTATAGTCGATGAACCATTACCATGCATTTTTTAAATTGAGGTATAATTGACATATATTAGTCTCAGGTGTATCACATAGTGTTTAAATATATGTAAATAGTGCAAAATGATCACAATTAGTCTAGGTTAACACCTGTCACCATACAATTTTTTTTCTTGTGATAAGAACTTCTAAGATCTACTCTTGGCAACTTTCAACAATGCAATACAGCATTATTAACTATAGTCATCATGCTGTGCAATACATACTCATAATTTATTTATTTTATAACTGGAAAATTTTACCTTTTGACCCCTTTCACTCACTTCACCCACCTCCCATCCACCACCTCTGGCAATCACCAATCTGTTCTCTACATCTATGAGCTTGGTTTTGGTTATTTTTGGTTTTTTAGATTCCACTTCCAAGTGAGATCATACAGTATTTCCTTTAAGGTCCATCAATGTTGTCTGTCACAAATGGCAAGATTACCTTCTATTTTTTGGCTGAAATATATTCCATTGTATATGTATGTGTATATGTGTGTGTGCGTGCATGTGTGTGTGTATATCACATTTTCATTATCCATTCATCTATCAATGGACATTTAGTTTGTTCCCCATATCTTAGTTACTGTAAATATTGCTGCAATGAATATGAGTTAGTGTTTTTGTGTTCTTCAGATAAATACCAGAAGTGGAATTGCTGAATCATATGGTAGTTCTTTTTTTTTTTTTTAAGAATTTATTTATTTATTTGACAGACAGAGAGAGAGCACAAGCAGGGGGAGTGGCAGGCAGAGGGAGAAGCAGGCTCCCCGCTCGATCCCAGATGACCTGAGCCGAAGGCAGACGGTTAACGACTGAGCCACCCAGGCGCCCTCATATGGTAGTTCTATTTTTAAATTTTTTTTTAAGCTAAGTCCATACTGTTTTTCATAGTGGCTGAACTAATTTACATTCCCAACAACAGTACACAGTACACAACAATATACAAGAGTTCCCTTTTCTCCACATCCTTGCAAACATGTATTTCTTGTCTTTTTGATAACAGCTATCCTAACATATGAAGTGATATCTCACTGTAGTTTTGATTTGCATTTCCCTGATGGTTAATGATGTTGAGCACCTCTTCATGTACCTGTTGACCATCTGTATGTCTTCTTTGGAAAAATGTCTATTCAGATCCTCTGCCCATTTTAATTGGATTATTTGGGTTTTCGCTATTGAATTGTATACCATTACCTTGCATTTTTATAGCACTTTATTGTTTACAAAAACCTTCAGTTATGTCATTTAATCATCAGATAGCAGGTGTCCAGTAAATACTTTTGGATCACTGAATGAATTAAGCAGCTGTGTATGAGCTACAATTGGTTTGTAATTAAATGCAGATGGCAGGACAAAAATATTAAAATAAGTATTCTTTTTAAGTTCAGCATCTATCATTTGCTAAATTACATCTTCCAGACTACTAATAATTCCTTGGTATCTTGATCTGCCTCACTGGAGTGAGAATTTGGTATCTAGAATATTCCCTCCCTCTGGCTCACCAGGCAACATGACTAAGCATATAATCATAATAAAAAATAAATTAAAAATACCTAAAATTATACTTTGTTGAAATATTGTTTTTATAACTCCAAAAATTGTAGTAACCTTCTGATACAAGTTATTAAAATGCTTTTATTAAAAATATGTTCGTTATATTACCCACATCTGAATCATGTGAAACATTGCTTTTGAAGACCTACTCTGTGCTAAGAAGAAAGTATATTCTAACTAGCAAATATTTTTGCTAAGATTTTAGGGAGCAACCAGAGGAAGAAAATGCTCAGAAATTAAAAGACTAATAAGATATCTTATACTATGTAAATCTTCCATATAAATAGCATCAGTGGTTTGTAACCTGCATTTTCTGCTCCCATGTGCAGGATTCTCTGAGGGAAAACAAAAAGTATTCACTCATACAGAGCTGATCTAAAAGCTGATCTTTCATTGGATAGAAATCCAACTGCAAGGACAGCTCAGAGCTTCATAGCCTAGTGCTTTTGTAACTACTATTTGTTGGAGGCCCTTAACTCTGATGAATTTTACACGATAATGTGGGAAGAGGGTCTGTATCTTGATTGCTGAGGAAAAAACTTTTGCTGTGTTGTGTCCTATTCTCAAGAGACCACTAGAGGAAAAATATAGCAATAGTAAAATAAGGAAACTATCATTCTTTTCTTTTCATATATGTTCTGCATGTTATGGCCTGATTACAAAGTAATCAGGATGCCCAAAAAATAACTACCTGTGAGTTCCAGAAGGGCAAGTAATATCAGAATAATATGAAGCCTGGGAAGATTGAAGTAGTAAAAGTGTGCATAAAGAAGCCCACTCTAACAGTCTTAGAGATTGTTCTCATCTTCATCCATCATAAGCTTGGCAAAGGAACACAAAAAGATTTGGTGGGAAGGAAATGAGTTTGTCAACCTCATATGCCAACTACCATCCTAATGTTGTTATGCAGTGAGTTTTTACCTATTAAACTTCTTAATATAAGCCAAGAACCTTGACATGATATAAGGTTTAGCCCCACTTCCTTCATAAATCTTTAAAAAGGAGAACAGAAGAATATTCCTTAACACTGTAAAGAATATTAAAAATAACTATCTTAAACAAGTATCTTAACAATGTACAACTAGATACATTACTTTCAAAATCAGAGACAAAACTTTGTTCTGATAATTCTGGCCAAAGCATTTAAATATAAAACCTAAACAAATGTATAACTCTAATAAAAAAACAGACACAGACACATGCATACACTTCCAAATTCAGTCCAGTTGCAGATCCTGAAATAGTCCCGTAACCTAGCTACAGCCCCTCTTTGCCACAGGATGAAAGAAATTGAGGAAGACACAAATAAATGGAAAGATATTCCTTATTCATGGATTGGAAGAATTAACATTGTTGAAATGACCATACTACCCAAAGCCATCTATAGATTCAATGCAATCCCTATCAAAATTCCAATGGCATTCTTCACAGAAATAAGAACAACTCTAAAATTCATATGGAACTACAAAAGACCTCAGATAGCCAAAACAATCCCGAGAAAGAACAAAGTTGGAGGCCTCATACTGATTTTAAGTTGTCTTAAAAAGATACAGTAATCAAAACAGTATGGTATTGGCATAAAAATACTCATAACCCAATGGAACAGAATAGAGAGCCAAGAAATAAATCCATGCATATAAACTCAACTAATCTTTAACAAGGGTACCAAGAATACACAATGGGGAAAAACTGACTTCAATAATGGTGTTGGGACAACTGGATATCCATATGCAAAATAATGAAGTTAAAACCCTGTCTTACACTATATACAAAAATTAACTCAAAATAAAGACCTAACCGTAAGACCTGAAATTCTGTAACTTCTAGAAGAAAACAGGGAAAATCTTCTTGAAATTAGTCTCAGCAATTTTTTTTTTTGATTTGACACCAAAAGCACAGGAAACACCAAAAATAAACAAATCAACCTAAAAAACTTCTGTACAGCAGAGGAAAAATTCAACAAAATAAAAAGCAACTTACAGAAAAAGTATTCACAAAGAACTCATATAACTCAATAGCAAAACTAAAAAAAATGAAATAAATACAATTTAAAAATGGGTAAAGGACCTAAAAAGACATTTTTCCAAAAGAACTACAAATGGTAAACAAGTATATGAAAAAGTTCTCAATATCACCCACCATCGGAGAAATGCAAATCAAAACCAGTTATCACCTCACATCTGTTACGAATGCTATTATTAAAAGACAAGAAATTGCCAAGTGTTGGCAAGGATGTGAAGAAAAGGAAATCCTTGTATACTGTTGGTAAGAATATAAAACTGTACAGCTTTTATGGAAAACAGCATGGGGATTCCCAAAGAAATAAAAATAAAACTACCATATAATTCAATAATCCCTCTTCTGGGTAAATAGCCAAAGGAAATGAAATCAGGATCTCAAAGCAGTATCTGCACTCTCATGTTCATTGTAGCATAATTCACAGTAGCCAAGACACTGAAACAACCTAAGTATCCACTGATGGGTGGACAAAAAAATTATGGTATACACACATACACACACACAAATGGAATATCATTCAGGCATTTAAAAAAAAAGGAGATCCTGGCACATCGGCAACATGGACTTGGAGGACATTGTGCTAAGTGAAATAAACCAGACACAGAAAGACAAATACTGTATAACTCGTTATATGTAGAATCTAAAAAAGTCAAACTCCTAAAGAGTAGAATGGTAGTAGCCAGGGGTTGGGAGGGGGGGCGGGGATGTGGAGAAAATGGGAAGATGTTGGTCAAAGGGAACAAAATGTCAGTTATAAGATGAGTAAGATCTGAAGATCTAATGTACAGCATGATTATAGTTAACAATATTGTGTTGTGCACTTAAAATTTACTGAGAGTAGATATTAAGTGTTCTTATCACACATCCAAAAAAATGGTAACTATGTGAGGTAATAATGAATGTGCTAACTTGTGTGGTAATTGCTTCCCAATGTATACATGTTAAATTATCAAGTTGTATACCTTAATAATAAAATAATGTGCTTGATACTAAAATCATGATCTATTAAAAAAATCATAGGGGCACCTGGGTGGCTCAGTTGTTAAGCGTCTGCCTTCAGCTCAGGTCATGATCCCAGGGTCCTGGGATCGAGCCCCGCATCGGGCTCCCTGCTCAGTGGGAAGCCTGCTTCTCCCTCTCCCACTCCCCGTGCTTGTGTTCCTGCTCTCGCTATGTCTCTCTCTGTCAAATAAATAAATAAAAAAATAAAAACATAAATCATAAATTAGACTTCATCAAAATTTAAAACTTCGCTCTGCAAAAGACCCCATTGAGATGATGAAAAGGGATGCCATAGACTAGGAGAAAATATTTGCAAACCACATATCCAACACATGACTCATATCTAAAATACATTTTTCCAGGGGTGCCTGACTGGCTCAGTCCGTAGAGCATGCCACTCTTGATCTTGGGGTTTTAAGTTTGAGCCCCACGTTGCGTGTAGAGATTACTTAAAAAAATAAAATCTTTAAAAAAAATTTTTAGAAATAAATTTTTCCAGTTTTATTGAGATATAATTGACATATAACATTGTAATAGTTCTAGGTGTGTGTGTATATATATATACACACACACATATATATTAAGATCTTATTTGGGGGAGAGAGAGCGAGCACAAGCAGGGGGTAGGGGCAGAGGGAGAAGCAGACTCCCCGCTGAGCAGGGAATCTGATGCGGGGCTCAGTCCCAGGACCCTGAGATCATGACCTGAGCCAAAGGCAGATGCTTAACTGAGCCACCCAGGCACCCCAGCAAATGCTGGTGATGATGCAAAGAAACTAGTTATCTCATATACTGATAGTGGTAATGTGAAACAGTACAGCCACTCTGGAAAACAGTTTAGCAGTTTCTTAAAAAACAACTTACCATATGTATTTCTGCACATTTATTCCAGAGAAATAAAAACTTATTTACATAAAAACAGGTACAAAATACCATCTTTACTTGTAGCACATTCATACCAAAGAACACTACTCATGATGGAAAGAAATGAACTATTGGTATATAGAACAACTTGGATGGTTCTCAAGGGCATTAAGCTGAGTGAGAAAAGCCAAAGGTCATATATTCTATATGATTCCATTGATATAACCATCTGTAGGTGACAATATTATGGCGATGACAAATAAATGAATGGTTGCCAGAAGACTAGAAGGCAGGGTGATGGGAAAAAGGGAGCTGATGTGACTATTAAGAGGCAGCATAAAGGAGAGCTTCCTGGTGATAGTTCTGTATCTTGATTGCAGGGGTGGTTACACATGATAAAATGACATGGAATCATACACATTGTACCCATGAAAAGTTTTGGACATTGTATTATAGTTATATAATATGTAACCATTGGGGGGAACTGGATGAAAGGTACATCCATTCAGCAACTGAATGGATAACAAAACTGGAATATTATTAAACAATAAAAATAATTACAAGCATCATGAGCTTTTGTGGGAGACGGCCATGATGGGTTAATGGATACTGAATTTATTCTCTCTGCACAACTACATACTAGCAAAATATTAAACATAACTATGTGCAGGCATTGGACAACAGTGCAGGGCTGCAATTCTTGAAAGGCCTAAGGTTAGCTCCACAGTCACCTGATTTTATGCTTAAGGGCACTTTCCAAAACTGAGCACAGGGAGTGGAATTCAAACAGAGCAGTGGTCTCATGGGGCAGAGAAAACATGGGACTGTTGAGAGAGCTGGAATTGCAGTGGGATACCAAAGAGGAAACTGCATTGAAAATAGAGCTCCAGAAACCTGCATGGTGCCCAAAAACAGTGTTGTGCAATAGAACTTTCTGTAATGATGGAAATACTTATTTTTTGCAAAGATGGAAATATTTAATGTGCTGTCCAGTATGACAGCCACCAGTACCATGTGGCTACTGAGCACCTGAAATGTGGCAAGTGCAAGTAAGGAACTAAATATTTTGTTTAAATTAAATTTAAATAGCTACAACATTTGGTTTGCCCTAGTTTGGCTGAATAAATTGCAAATATGCAAGACAAAATTCAGTGAGGTCTTTCTGTATCTGGCTCATTTCCCTTAGCATAATATAGTCCAGATTGATCCATGTTGTTGCAAATGGCATGCTCTCCTTTTTTAAGACTAATATCTATTATGTATATATATGCCACAATTTCTTTATCTGTTCATCTGTTGGCAGCTTCTTTCTGTATCTTGACTATTGTGAATTATGCTGCAATGAATATGGAAGTGCAAATAGCTCTGATTTCATTTCCTTTGGATATATACCCAGAAGAGTGACTACCCAATTGCATGGTAGTTCTACTTTTAATTTTTTTAGGAACCTCTATACTGTTTTCCATAAAGGTTGTACCACTTTACATTCCTACCAACAGGGTTCTCTTTTCTCCATCTCCTCATCCACACTTATCTTTTATCCTTTTGATAACAGCCATCCTAACAGATGTGAGGTGATAACTCATTGTAGTTTTGATTTGCATTTCCTGATTAGTGATGTTGAACATTTTTTCATACACCTGGTTGGTCATTTATATGTCTTCTCTGGAAAATTATCTCATATGTGGAATCTAAAGAAGTTGAACTCAAAGAAGAAGAGTAGAACAGTGGTTACTGGGGGCAGGGAAGTGGAGGAAATCGGGAGATGGTTGTTGAAAGAGTACAAAGTTGCAGCTATACAGGATGAAAAGTTCTGGAGATCTAATGTACAGTATGACAAATACAGTTAATACAGTATTATGTACTGGAAATCTGCTAAGAGAGCAGATTCTAGGTGCTCTTGCCACACATGCAAACACACACGCACAATGGAAACTGAGGAGACATATGCTAACTAGCTTGACTGCAGTAATCGTTTCACTATGTATATCAAAACACCATGTTATACACAATTTATATACAATTTTTATTAAAAGCAAACAAAAAAACTTTGTGAGGCCTGACAGAATTACCAGGAGCTGTGCACTGAAAGAAGGGGCAAAATGTAGATATGGTTCTCACCAACCAAAGTAGAGAGCCCTTGTTGAACAACCCAGGCTTTTACTTTAGACACAGAAAGGCCACACTTTAGGAAAGCTACTTTGCCTTTAGAACATGGTTTTTCAACCTCAGCATTACTGATCCATTTTAACAGGTAATTATCTGGCATGCAATGTTGGAAGTGGGAGGGTCTGTTTCATTGTACAATGTTTACCAGCCTTCCTGGCCTCTACACATTAAGTACCAGTAGCACCCACACACATACTCACTGTAACAATCAAAACTGTTTCCCGGGGTGCCTGGGTGGCTAGTTAGTTAAGCGTCTGACTCTTGGTTTCAGGTCAGGTCATGATCTCAGGGTCCTGGGACTGAGCCCCGCGTCAGGCTCTGCACTCAGCGTGGAGTCTGCTTAAGATTCTCTTCTTCCTCTGCCCCTCCACCCCCCTGATTCTCTCTCTCTCTAATAAATAAATAAAATCTTAAAAAGAAAAGCCAAAACTGTTTCCAGACATTGCCAGATGTCCACTGAATCATAAAATCACCTCTAGGTGAGAATCAGTCCCTAGAGTAACAGCCAATCTAAAACTGTCCTAACAAACTAAAACGAATTCTCAACAGGATCACGCTGATCAATAATAAGTTACCCCCTAAATAACATTCTTTAAAGAAAAAAAAAACCAACAATAAAATAAATGAAAGTTTATTTCCAGTAATACAAGTATGAAGAGGTCAACAATTTCCCTACTTAAAAAAATATAAAGCTAGACAAAATGGTCAAAAACTATCATTTCAAGGCACGAGAAACCAACCTAGGGTAAATTATAAGTTGAGAACTATTTATTCCTGAAAAAACTGCTAGAGCTTTGGGGAAAAAAAAAAGAAAGAAAAAAAGTTGGAGCCTGTGGGATTCTTGAATGAGGTTCTCATTCTACCCAAGTTGATTAGTAAGGATTGTATCTTTAACAGGCTATGGCTGACTACAAAAACCAACAACTCTGCCCTAAGAGGGAATGGACTTGATTCAGTGCAGCGGTGTTAAATCTATAGCTTTGTCAGTTAATGTGGAGGAAATCAGTTAGGAATGGCCAGGAAAAAGTTGTAGTTACTAGCCAAAAGTTGTAGTCCCAGTTCTTAGAGAGCAACAGAACTGCCAGAAATTTATTTAGATGATCCTAGAAACAAGACACACAGAAGGGCTAAGATTAGTTCTGTACACATCCTGTCTAACTCAGAAATGAGGCAAACACAGGAGAGACCACAGGAAGACTTGAGAACTGGTTGCAATACTGAACGTATCTCCCCCATCCCACACAGGGAACAATTAGCAGAGGGTAGAAGGTCTACAGACTCAAAAGTGTTTGATGTCAACCTCTGTTTAAACATTGGCTGACTACTAAACTATATAGAGACAGAGGCTACCCCTAGGGAGCCAGGATAAAAACTGAAATAAAGAATTTAAAAAACTGAGCAGAGACACCACAGGGACAATAGATTACACAGTTTGAGTCCAGGCAAGATCATAAATTAAAAAAAAAAAAAGACGACGAAACCTTAGATATAAAACATAACCAAGAATTGCTACAATATATTACCTAAAATGTCTAATTTTCAGCCAAAAATTATTAGACATGCAAAAAACAGACAAGCATGAAACACACTAAAGGGAAGAAAAGTAGTCATTAATGATAACTGAGTCTATATGGACCTAGACGTTAGATTAACAAAGACTTCAATAGGGTATTAAACATGCTTATAGAACTAAAGGTAAGTATGTTAAAAATGAATCAACAAAATAGGAAATCTATATAACTATAAAAAGAACCAAATTTAAATTCTAGAGTTAAAAAGCATAATTACTGAAATTAAAAATAAAAATCATTAGATGGGCTCAACAGCAAATATGATACAGCAAAGAATCATTGATTTAAAGACATATCAACAGAAAGTATCCAAAGAATTAAAAGAAAAAAGATTGAAAAAATGAACAGAACATCAGAAACCAACATATGTGTAATGAGAGTCAGAGGAGGAGAGGAAAGAAAGAAAAAGGAGAAAAAAACTTTTGAATAACAGCCCAAAAGTTCCCAAATTTGATTAAAAACAATAACACTCAGATGCAAACAGCTCACCAAATCCCTAGTAGAATAAATACAAAGAGAATCTAGAAACACCAGAGTCAAAATGATTAAGACTAAAAAAATCTTCAAAGGAGCCAGAGAAAAATGATTCACCACACAGAAAATTAACAATGGACTTATAAAAAATGATGGAGGGGGCACCTGGGTGGCTCAGTCATTAAGCGTCTGCCTTCGGCTCAGGTCATGATCCCAGGGTGCTAGGATCAAGCCCCGCGTCGGGCTCCCTGCTCCGCGGGAAGCGTGCTTCTCCCTCTCCCACTCCCCCTGCTTGTGTTCCCTCTCTCACTGTGTCTCTCTCTGTCAATAAATAAAATCTTAAAAAAAAAAAAATGATAGAGGACAAAGGCAATGGAAAAACAAAGTCAATGTGCTCAAACAACAACAAAAAACCATAAACCTAAAATTATCTATCAAGTGAAACTATCATTCAGAAATGAAGTCAAAATAAAAGCATTCCCAGATACACAAAAATTAAGAGAATATGTTGCTAATAGGCTTACCCTGTAAAAGGTACTAAAGTTCTTCAGGCTGGAAGGAAAAATGCCAGGTAGTATGTTAGTTACACAGGAAGGAATGAAGAATACCAAAGACAGTAAATATAAAAGATTGTATATGTTTTCTCTCTTTTCTTAATTAAAAAAAAAGGATAATTCAAAACAAAAATTATAACAAAATTGTTGGAATATATAAATATACAGTCAAATATATGCATATTATAATGTAATTTATACGATGACATAGTATAAATTAGAAGGGGAAAGAAGTGAAGCCAAAAAAATGCAAAACTGATAAATTTTACTGAAATGAAGTCAGTAGTAACCTGACAGAGACTGAGATAAACTTAAGATGAATACAGAAATCTCCATAGCAACCACTAAAATAATAACTCAAAATACAAATTCGTGTAAGATTTAAAATGGTACACTATAAAGACCGCTAACCCAAAATAAGACAGGAAGAAACAATTATAATAAAAACAACAAAACCCCTTAAGACATATAGAAAACAGAACAGCAAACATAAGTTCAATCTTACCAATATTTACATTAAATAAGTGGATTACATATTCCAATCAAAAGGCAGAACCTATTACACTGGATTTTTAAAAACTCAAGATCCAACTATGTGCTTTCTATAAGAGACACATCTTAAATTAAAAGATATAATAAATTAATGTTAAAAGGACAGAAAAAGATACATCAGACAAATGGTATATAAAAGACAGCTGAAGTAGCTATATTAACATCAGACAAAATAAACTTTAAAATGAAAAATATTACTAAAAGGTATTTCATAATGATAAATACTTCAACAGTAAAACAATGATAAATGAATATGAACCTAATAATAGAATCAAAATAGATGATGCAAAAATTGACAGATATAAAAAAGAAATAAATATTTAATAGGTAGAATCAGAGGTATCAATACTCCTTCATCAGTAATGGAAAGAAAAACTATACAAAAATCAGTAAGTATATGGAAGACTTAAACAACACTATCAACCAACATACATAGAATAACCCACCCAACAGCAACAGAATACACATTTGTTTCTAACACAAGGAACATGCTCAAAGACCACATTGTCGATCATAAAATAGTATCAATAAATGTTAAAGGATTGAAAGTGTACAAAGTATGTTTTCTGTATACATCAGAGGCTAACAAATCACACTCACAGGCTGAATACAGATCACTGCATTTTGTATATAAAGTTTTATTGCAACATAACCACATTTATTCATTTACTTATTGTCTACTGATGCTTTCATGTTTCAGCTGCAGAACTGAGTAGTTGCAATGTAAACCATATGGCTGCAAAAGTTAAAACTTCAGAAAAACTTAGCAAATCTCCAAATTAGTTCAGAAAAAAAATATCTGGAAAAACCCCAAATATTCACAATTTACAAGAAACACTTCCAAATAACCCATTGGTCAATGAGGACAAGAAAAAAATTTAAATATCTTGAATTAAACTACATATCAAAGTGAAACTTTAAGTGGCTGAATTAGAAAGGAAGAAAATTCTAAAATAATCTAAACATTCATCTTAAGAAGCTAGGAAAAAAAGGGCAAATCAAACCCAAAGTAGAATACACTAAATTATAAAGATATATTTGTTTATTTATGAGAGAGAGGGAGAGAGGAAAGAGGGATATGGAGAGGGAGAGAAGCAGACACTCTGCTGAGCACAGAGCCCAGACCAATGAGGAGCTCGATCTACAACCCTGAGATCATGACCTGAGCTGAAACCAAGACTCCCAATGCTGGACCAATTAAACCACCCAGGTGCCCCAGAATGCACTAAATTATAAAGATGAGATAAAAAATGAATGGAATAGAAATACAAAGAGAGAAAAATCAATGAAACTAAAGTTAATTATTTTGAAAGAACGAAACTGATAAAAGCTTAGCAAAAAATGACCAAAAAAAGAAATAATTATACAGCAAAATTTGTGCTTCAGATACTGTACTATTTTTATATTAATTTATGTGTATTTTAAGATTATTTTATGTCAAATCTCAAAAAAGCTTTTGAAAGAGAAAATATTATAAATTTCAAGCAAATCAAGGTGAAAATTTAGAAATAGGCAAATTCTTCAAAAATCAGCTTACCAAAACTAAAGATATAAGAAATCTGGATATTCTGGTACTTACTAAGGAAGTCAAAGCCATAATTAAAAAATCTCTCCATAAAGAAAACTCCAGACGTGGATGGTTTTACTGGTAATTCTAACATGTAAGAAGGAAATGTTACCAATCTTTTATAAACTCTTCCAAGGATTACAAAAAGAAGGAACAGTGTTCATAGGGAATACTACTCAGAAATAAAACATGAATGAACTGATATACATACCACAGTGGATGAAACTTAGACAATGTGTTGAATGGAAGTATATTTTATGAGTCCATTTATATAAAGTTCTAGAACAACCTCCCTACCACTATAAAGAAGAATGGTGGCCCAAGGGCCCAAGTCAGGTTGACAGGTATTGAATTAGACAGAATAAACTTCCTGAAGTGGCAAAAGCTTTGTGGGTTACTTAATGTATAAGATGTATTTGCCAAGAACTCATTGAACTGTAAGATCTATGCATTTGACTATTTGTAAGTTACATCAATAAAATAAATGCTTCACTTAAAAAAATAATCAAGCCACTGCAGATGACTGAACAAAAATCTGGCCAGTCTAGGTAAAGATGGAAACACATCTAGTCCTATAACTCTTGACTTGGGAAAGCAAATATAACCAGTTTCTCTAGTGATAAAAAGTTCATTCATATGCTAAATTCGGCAACTTATGGAGACACTGAGAAGTTAATAGACAATGTCTTAGCAAGCTTCACAAGAAAATAAATTTGCATTGATTTTTTTAAATAAAAGCAACAGTTAACGCATACTGTTGAATTACAATGATGACAAATGAAACTAAGATTTTCAGGTTAATATGAAAAT
Organism: Phoca vitulina; assembly: GCF_004348235.1. Lineage (NCBI taxonomy): Eukaryota > Metazoa > Chordata > Mammalia > Carnivora > Phocidae > Phoca > Phoca vitulina. The sequence continues at coordinate 49,272,772 of NW_022589706.1, forward strand.
ACTTATTAAAATGACTTCAGGAATAGCTGTTAGCAATTTGTGACATTTAGTCATTTTCTCTCCTAAATCTACATATTTTTAGTGCATCTGGTAACATTAAGAAGACTGAGTTATTTTTTAATGATCTTTCACACTGATTCTCCTTCTAATAGAAAGATGAGTGCTAAGCAGAAGCATTATTGTGAAACCTAAAGGTTTCAGAGAGAACATGGTCCTGCCGACATTTTGATTTCAGAACTGTGAGACGATAAATTTTTGTTTTTAAGCCACCAGTTTGTACTATATTTTGTTACAAAGCCCTAAGAAAGTAATACAGATGTATTATTTATATATATCACAATTCTCTATTATTGGATTATTTAGTTAGTGACTTAAAACATTTGGAAAAGATTACTCAATGAATGAACATAATAATCAAATCTCTTCTAAAAAAGAAATGTCCTATATTTCCCTGTGAGAGCAGAGATTCTTTTCATGTTATTAAAATACTATGAATATGGGCATCACTACAGACTATGTGTACATTTATAAAAAAATCAGAAGGATACATGGGGGTTTGAAATGTTTATCAGATAAAAGAACACACAAAACTGAATAAAATTTTTATTTTAAAATATCACAAATAATTATAAAGATAAATGTCTCAACTGCACAAACTGTTTTATATATATATGTGTGTGTGTATATATATATGTGTGTGTCTATATATATATATATATATAGACACACATACGTATTTAAACTTTGCTTCATCTTTCATCTTTTTATCTGAGTAAAAAGAAGAACACTTTCCTCATTCAGGAGATTTTTGATGTTGTAATAATTACCTAGAAGTAAAGTGGTAAGAAAAAAATTATTTCCATAGGAATCATTTCCTTTTAATTGAATGTTTAGCCATCACTAAGGCAGTTACAGTATATAGTATCAAATTTTTTTTTAATCAATTCATCTAACCTAAAGTAAGTCTTATTTAATTCCATGAACTAAAAAATCCTAGAGTTAACCATCACCTGTGATCCAGATAAGGTTTGACAGAAATGAAAATCTCACATCATTCTGATAATGAATGCTAAGGTGAATTAGACAAGGGTGAAGAAAGAGAAAATTTCTATATATTAGAAATTGATACATATTAAGATTAACTGAGTTATAATAATCATAATGTGTTCACAACAGTGCTGGTACATACTAAGGACTATATAAACACTGCTATTATTTTTGTCTCCTTTCATTAGAATGTAAGCTCCATTAGGGCAGGGATTTTTTCCCGTTTTGGTCACTTATGTATCCTATACTCTTAGAGCAGTGCTTGACAGACTCTCAATCACCTTGTTGAATGATGAATAAATAAATGAACAAATTAAAAGTCCTCTTTCCAGAGGCTTGTGCTCTTTAATAGCTGATGAAACATACTATTCTGTATGTTTAAAATAACCTACTAAAAATTGCTTGACTACATAATGTCTTATAGGTAATACAGCAGAAATAATTTTCCTCCTACCGTGGATAAAACTAAATATTTTTACATTTTGTAATAAGCAATTCTTGTTCAATTTTCATGTACCCAAATACTAACATACTTACCTAATGATAAAATCAAAATATGTATTGGCATGAGTCACATGACATTTCATTTTGACCACTGTGGCTTCCATTTGCATGGTACTCATGAGCAACTATATAAATATTTTAACTATATGAAAGAAGATGTCTTTATTTTTCTTACCTGAAGGAACATAGAATGAATCCCCAGTTGTTATTATATAAGATGTTTCATGTAAGGTACATAAAAGGTCACCAAAGTTAACATAAAAAACCTGTAAAATTAAAAATTAAAATCTCATTTCAAATTCAACAACCACAACAACACACTACAAAGAAACTTAAAGGAAATGTGGTAAGCAGAATAATGACCCTCCAAAGATGTTCACACTCTAATCTCCAGAATTTGTTTTGTTACATGGCAAAAAGGACCTTGAGATTGGGAGATAGGTAAATCTGGATTATCTAGTTGGGCCTATTCTAATCACACGAACCCTTAAAAGTGGAGAATTTCTCCTAGAAGCAGAAGAAAGATGAAGCAGAGGAAAACCAGAGAAATTCAAAGCATGAAAAGGACATAGACTGTTGCTGGCACTGAAGATAAGAGGGCCATGAGCCAAGAAATATAGGCTATTTCTAGAAGCTGAGACTGAATTCTGGCCAACAGCCAGCAAGGAAATGAGAGCCTCAGTCCTACAACAACATGGAACTGAAATCTGCCAACAACCTGAATAAACCTGAAAGCAGATGCATCCTAAGAGTCTCCAGAGAGGGATACAGAGCTCCCAATATCTTGATTCCAGCCCTGTGATACTCTAAACAGAATACTCCACCAAGCTCACCAGGATTCTAATCAATATAACTGTGAGATAATAAACGGGTGTTGTTTTAAGTCAATGAATTTATAGTAATTTGTTAAAACAGTAATAGAAAACTAATACAGGAAGAAATTTCTTTTGTTCTTATTATTTACCAGCTTATGAAAATTCAGAACCACGGTAAATAATATCACTTAGCTATACTACAAAATAAGCTAGGTTTTATATACACCTCTTTAAAGGTTACATGGTTGGGACAGGTAATTCAATCTGACAGATGAAAGAGAGAACAAAAAGCAAAACAAATAAATGATACATTTAAACAAGCATCAACATTAAGAAAGTAAAAGAGGATAAATCTAACTCTCAATCATAAAGGCTTCCATATTCATATTCATGGCAAATTTTACATTTTATACATAGGTAACACCCTGGCAACGATCTGGTTTTGGGGTAACTAAAAAAATATAAAGCCTTCAAACATTCAGATTCAAATTTTGAGATTCAGCCATCAAAAATATATTGCCTCAGAGAATCACTGCTCCTCTTCCACCTCCTTCTCTTTTTCTTTCTTAACACTTTGTAAAATGAGCCTAAAATACCAGAAAAACAAGAGCAGCTAGCACTTAACATAGCACTTACTCCTTGCCAGCCACTATTCTGAACACTTAATTTGTATTCATTTAATGTATGTAAGTAGCAATGAGACAGGTACTATTTTAATAGTTTTATACAAATGAAGAAAATGAGGCAACAGAGGGGTGTAATTTTCCAAGTTCACAATGTAAATGGCAAAAATGAGATTTGAACTCAGGCACTTTGAATCCAGAATTCATGCTCTTAACCACTATAATACGCTAACTCCCTAAATAGGAAAAAAGCTCTTCAAAAAGTTCCAAAGGTACTTTATAATTTAATAAAAAAAATTTTTTTATTACATCTAAAGAAATTTTGCCTCAATTTAAAAGACAAAAAGGTAACAAACATACTACCCAGAGAGTCAAGCATATATTTTTAAGTGTTTTTTTTTCTTTATCTATTCAGTTTAGCTAAGTACACCTCTTTCCACTTCTGCAAACATTTTAATAGGAAGGCTTTTTAAGTACACAAAAATAGAATGATGAACTCCCATGAATATCTAATACCAACAACCTTCCCTGTTCCATCTCTTTACTTCCCCCATTCCACGTTATTTTGCAATAAATACCCCAGCATCATAAATCATCTGTAAATATTCAGTGTGTACTAAAAAATCAAGGTGTTTTTAAAATTTTTATTTATTTTTTAAAGTTTTATTTATTTATTTTTTTAGTAATCTCCATACTCAGCATGTGGCTTGAACTCACGACCCCGAGATCAAGAGTCACATGCTCTACCAATAGAACCAGCCAGGCACCCCCAAGGTGCTTTTTAAAAACACGACTACAACAGTTTTATCACACCTAAACATAAATAAATATTTAATATCAAATACCCAGTCAGTATTAAAATTCCCAATTTTCTCTTAAATGTATTTTTAAGAGTCTGTTTATCCTCTTAAATTGCTCAGTCTACAGTGGTTCTCAATTTGAAGGTAATTTCTCAATTTCAGGAGACAAGAGGCAACGTCTGGGAACATTTCTGATTCTTACAACTAGAGGAATACTACTAGAATCTAGTTGGCAGAGGTCAGGGATGCTACTAAACATCCCACAATGCACAGGAAGCCCCTCTACAATAAAGCATTATCCAGTCTAAAATGTCAGTAATGCCATGGTTGAGAAACACTGATCTATAGGTTCTACTTGGTTCTTTTTTATTCCTTGCAACTTACCTATTAAAGAAATCAAGCAGAAAAGTTTGCTGTAAAAATCTTTGCATAGTTGAATTTTGCTGATTACAACCTCAGGGTATCATTTGAAAGGTCATCTATTCTTTATATCCTTAAATTGGTAGTTAGATATTAGAGTTTTGATCAAATTCAGGTATTTTTGTTGTTTGCTTTATGTTTTTTTCTCTTTTTGGTTGGTTGGTTTGTTTTTAAAGGAAATGGAAGAGGCAAGACTATTTCATACATAGCATTGTATTCTTCCATCAGGAGGCACATAAAGTCTGGTTGTCTGTTTTTTATTTATTTTTTCTCTTTTGTTTTAATATATTTTTTAATTTACTTTTTTAATTAATTTTTTTAACCCCACCCTCCCCACCTCCTTCCCTCCAGCAGTCCTCAGTTTATTTCCTATGATTAAGAGTCTCTTATGGTTTGTCTCCCTATTTCTTCTTGTCTTATTTTTTCCTCTCTTCCCCTATGATCCTCTGTTTTGTTTCTTAAATTCCACATATGAGTGAGATCATATAATTCTTTCTCTGATTGACTTATTTCACTTAGTATAATACCCTCTCGTTCCATCCACATCGTTGCAAATGGCAAGATTTCATTTTTTGATGGCTGAGTAATATTACATTGTGTATGTGTGTGTGAGTGTATATATATATATATATATATATATATATATATATATATATATATATCACATCTTTTTCTACTAGTCTGTCGGTGGACATCTGGGCTCTTTCCATAGTTTGGCTATTGTGGACATTGCTGCTATAAACATTGGGGTGCAGGTGCCCCTTCAGATCACTACATTTGTATCTTTGGTATAAATACCCAGTAGTGCAAGTGCTGGGTTATACGGTAGCTCTATTTTCAACCTCTGGGGTCATCTTCTTTTTTAGATGTTAGCAGACATTCATACTCAATGCCTAGACAGATCCAACAGTTTATCAGGGATTGCAAAATGGTAATATTTTATTCTACCATTCCCTTTTCATTTATTAATTGGAATTTTTTAAAAGATTTTATTTATTTATTTGAGAGAGAGACCACAAGCAGGGGGAGCATCAGAGGGAGAGGGAGAAGCAAGTCCCACTGAGCAGAGAGCCTGATGTGGGGCTCGATCCCAGGACCCTGGGATCATGACCTCAGCCAAAGGCAGAGGCTTGACTGACTGAGCTACCCAGGCACCTCTAATTGGAATATTTCTAAAAAGGACAACGTCACCTCATTTTTATTTGGTTACATAATAGTACAGTTTATAAGAAAAGGGCAAAAAAAAAATGTTTACTTCCCTTTATTTACCATATTTGTTGTCAAAATAAGTTAGGCTCCTGGAATTCTCCAAGAGCAGTTTTTCTTTTTTATAGCAGTCTTTCAAATTCATGAATTTAAATATAATGGATATGTATCACTCCACTTAAGTTATTCTTACTGATTCTCAAGTTTTCACATCTTTGTCCAGTGAGAGCATCTTCAAGTTGGATCCTGAGACCTTACGACCCAATTCTAATGGTCTTTGGTAAGTTTGCTAGCAGTTATGATTAAAAAAACATTTCAAGCTCAGGGGCACTTGGATGACGCAGTCAAGTAGGCCGCCAACTCTTGGTTTCGGCTCAGGTCATATTCTCAGGGTTGTGGGATTGAGTCTCGTGTCAGGCTCCACGCACAGAGCAGAGTCTGCTTGAGACTCTCTCTCCCTCTCCCTCTGCCCCTTCTCCCCACACTCTCTCTCTAAAATAAATAAATCTTTAAAAAAAAAAAAAAAAAAAAATATATATATATATATATATATATATATATATATAATTTCAAGCTCAGCTCCAGGCCTGCATTCAGACATTTCTCTAAGGAACTCTGGTTCTTTAAAGTATGTTACTCTCGCTTTTTTGTTTTTTAGTTCTGGAACATTTATTGTCTAATTTTTCAAATATTTCCACCCCTTCACTCATTTGTGTTTTTTCCTCTCTTCTCCTGGTTTTTTTTTTTTCTGTTCTCCACATCACTTCACTTTTTTATTTTCCATTTCTTAATCTCTTCTTGTCTTTTGGGAGAGCTCCACACCCAACTCCCATAGTTAATCTGTTAATTCTTCTGTGGTTTGATTTTAACAAATCTACTACTGCTACTATCTCCCTCTCATACAGATTCTTTCATATTGAGTTTGAAGGAAAGAGTTAATGGCCTATGCTAGTTCTCCATCTGGTCCCTTTTGTTTCTCAAAAGCATATATTTAAAAGTGTGCTTCATGTTTTAAAAAACGTAAAAATACTCTATTATACAAAAAAATAAAAAATTTTAACTCTGATTTTCATTATAAAAAGTTAAAGGCAATACTAGTTCCTTCAATTTTCATTTTTAAATTCTAGTCAGAATAAAATAGAGAGTTTTCTATTTTCCATAAGTTTGCTTAAATATTTATCCTAAAGGTCTTCTTATATGGCTATTCTTCAAAAATAATATGCTTAAACTGATATAAAAATGCTTATTATAGTACCTGGAACATCTAAATGCTATATAACTGCTTATTATCATATAATGACATCTTATTATTAAGTCAAAATATAAAATATAACCATTTCTTTCTGCAACACTTTCCAATGGTTTCTAATTTTTGCAATTACTATCAATGTTACAATAAATACCTATATATGTCCAGCTTCCCTAGCCTTTAAATTATTTTCTGAGGAAAATACTCTGAAATGAGATTCATAAATCAAAGGGTACAAATATTTTTCCAATAATTTCTACTAGCTATGTAAATATAAAATATTCTTGTTTTTAATGTGGATTCCTTTGAATAGTAGCCAGATTAAATACTTTCAAACATTTACTATTTAAATTTTCTTTTGTATAATAAAGGCATTATGGTTTAATGGGTAACTGCTATTATTTCAATGATGATATTTCATAATGCTTATCTTCATTTTTATATTAATTAATTAATTAACTTCATGCAGAAATCATCATTACTTTAGTTAGTTCAATGTGTTATTTTTACTCTTTTAATAGTATCTGGAGAATATTTTAAGATTGGGTTAAAGCATATTTTAAAGTATTTTAAATCCAATTCTAGTTATACTAATGTATTAATGAATTACTCTTTGACTTTCATGTGTACCTTCGTTTCTTGCCTCAATTTGCCCTTCTTTGATAATATAAACTCAAGGGCTTGTTGTTCTTTCTTTTTTTCTTTCTTGAGTTTAATTTTGTCAGTAAAAACAATTGTTTTGAATGCAATACTCCAGTAATGCATGATATGACAGGTTCCTGAAATGTTACTTACTGAAAAATATGCCTTAGACTCAGTATTTTTAAATGGCAGTAAAATAGTAAATATTATTAAAATTTGGTGATATTCAAATTCTGTAATTTTCAAATTCAAAATGTACAAATACAACATATATATATCTCACATCAATGGTGCAGGGGCGTGTATCTCCAATGAGAGACAGAGAGAAAGAGATGGACTCACCTTGAATCTCATTATAATTTCAGCCAGTAATACTGCCACATATAGTAATACATTATTTAGTGCTTATTGAAGTAAGTAGCTCCTAGTCCTCAGTCTACTGCTGATGACATGATTCTGAAGACTTTTAAAACCTCATTATTGCTAAACTACATGATCAGTGAAATGAAATTTAGACTTAATTTTCAACAGCTCTAATGATTTGTTTGCAAACCTGTATTATATGGTTCTTTTAAGTAAAGAACATTCCTTAAACTTTTGAACTTCAAGGTTACACCACTATGCACAGAACAGGTACTTTTAAATAACCATTAGCTGGTTGACTCTAAACAGATTTAACAGAAAAATTCTCTATGCACTACAGTAATATCATTTCTGATAAAACAGCATTTTTAATACCTCATCAAGTCCAATAAATCAGAGTTATACCAATAGAGCAACATAAACATATGGAGAAATACACTCACCAATATATCTGAGCCAACATGCTGCTTTCCCTTTTCTTGATGTGGTCCTAATATTAATTTTCCAGTAGAAAAAATAGGTGTATCCAGTGTTTTATACACTTTCAACTCACCATGCTCAACAAAAAATTGATACGTATCTCGTGGCCTTAAAAGATCTAAGGGAAAAACACTAATATAAATATAAAGCAAACAGCAATAATAACGCTCAATGATATAACATATACACACACATATACAACAGAATTTTTCCTAGATATAAACCTGCCTTACAAAGACAGAAATGATTAAGGTCATTTACTTGAGCTAGAATGGTAGAGGTCAAATTTTGTCTGTCTCACAAGTTGTATGACCAGGCAAGTTAGTTCTCTCTCTGTGCCTCTCTTTTCTTTTCTATAAAATGGGACAATAATAGTTCATCTATGCTAGAGTTGTGAATATCAAATGAATTAATGTGTATAAAATATTTAAAATACTGTCTGGCACAAAATAAGCATTAGGTAGGTCTTAGCTATTAATAGTAACAATGGCAGTATTATTATTTCTATTATAGCTCAGACAGAAAACAAAATTAGCTAAGAAACAGAATTCCACATCTTTAAAAAGTTTAACATAGCTCACAATTAAATATATCATCATAATAGATTTTGTGCTTGCTTGACTGATTATTAAATAGCAAGATTTTTATCAAGTAAAGCAAGAGTACTTACTGTTGCTCACAATCACTATCTCATTTCTGAATTTCCCTTTTACTTATAAACCTTTCCAAATATATAGTTAAAATATTCTTCTGCAATCAACTTCTGTTTCCTTGGATATTTGGGAATGTTAGTAATCTCACAGATTACAGGATATAGAAAATACATAGACTCAAGAAACAGACAAAAAGTTATGAACTCCTGACAACACTCACAACTTTTCCAACCTGATACAATATAGCATTGTTTTTAGTTAAGAAACTACACTAAACAAAATTTTCTGTACTTCTACCTCTGTTGCCAAATAAACAATCTGATTATAAAAATAACTTTACTACTTAAGATGTCAAATGGAACCTATTTCACAGCCAAAATTTTAATTGGGAATACCACTACTGCCTCTCTGATTTGACCTATTTGTCCTCTGACTTAGGATAAATGGTCCTCAGTACTCACCAATATAGTTAAAACAGCTAAAACACTTAAATATTTCCTGTATATAAATATTACCTGTTGGTAAATAGCTAAGTGTCCCCTACTTGCCCTCATCACACTATAGCCCATCCTTTGGAACCAATCATGGTCTCAGAGACAATGTACTTTTAATGCCTATTAGATACAACAGTAGGCCTCTAGGACCCTCTGCTGGCCTTAAGGTTAAGCCTGGCATTTGTGTGGCATATCAATGTTCTTGCTAGTCATCACCCTAAAGGTCTGATTTCCTAGGTACTATTATTGGCATCCCATGGCCCAGAAGGCTGTCTAAATCCTGCCCACAATCCCTGTCTGGACTCACATTAAGGGTGTATTCTGGGATCTACCAGCTAAATTTTAACGGCTACCCATAAAAAAAAACCTGTTCCCATGTGTCATCTTGGTTAAAGAAGGCCTGGGCCCTACTGGGGGAGGCAACACTCCTGATGATAACACCTGTACCCTAGAGGATAAATACATTGTGCTATGTGTCCCCTAGACATTGTTTGCTATCAGAGCTCCCCCAGAGTAGTCCTCACATAGGCTGCTTACTGGAATTAGAGACTCTGCTGGACTTTGGCTCTAAAAGAGTTGGGAAGAAAAAGAGAAAGCAGATAGGCTAGTCATCAAGCCAGCAATCTGTCCTTACTAATTATTAAATTAAGCATTTTCATTATCCCTAATCTTACCCATGGGAATAATCTCTCTTGTTTCTGGGTCCTTTACCCTTGTTGGCTGCAATGGATCTCCCAGAGGTATATTCAGATTTACCATGAGTTTATTCTCTGCAAAAGAAATACCACTGTAATACAAACTACTTACTTAAAATTCTTCTCAATTAAAAGGAAGTCTAGTATGAAATACCGCTATGGACAAGTTGTAAGAAAAGAAAAAAAAAGACTACCACAGGCGTAACAATCTCTTCCTATTTTCCTATTTATAAATGACTACTCTGATAAACAAAAATCCAAAAACCACAATGATTTAATATAGAATCAAACATACTAAACTTATTTTCTGTAAACCTGTTATGATAACTCTTGATATTCTTGCATCATCAAAAATGTTTTGAATATTCTCTCAGAGAGCTAGAAGTATGTAATACACTAAAAATTCATTAAAATGTCTATTTTAATCATAATTTGAGCATGGGAAAAGTGAGCTTCAATGACAGGGTAATTTACTCATGGGGAAGTGTTTTATATTATGCTATTAATGATTTTTTTAAAAAGCAAAATATGTTTATTTTCAGAATTTGGAAAAAAGAGTGGACATTAAAAAGTGAATTCAAGGGGCCCCTGCCTTCAACTCAGGTCATGATCCCAGGGTCCTGGGATTGAGCCCCACATCGGGCTCCCTGCTTGGCGGGAAGCCTGCTTCTCCTTCTCCCACTCCCCCTGCTTGTGTTCCCTCTCTCACTGTATCTCTCTCTGTCAAATAAATAAATAAAATCTTTAAAAAAAAAAAGTGAATTCAAAATAGAAAAAGAAAACACAATATTCCAAAACCTATAGGTTGCAGCAAAAGCAGACGTTAAGAGTGAAATTTATGCTATAAAATGTTTGTATTAAGACATAAAGTTCAAAGAAACAACTTAGCATTACACCACAAGAACTAGAAAAAGATTTAGCTGAAATTTAGTAGAGGAAGGAAATAACAAAGAAAAATCAGAAATAAATAAAATAGAGACCAGAATAAACAATAACGTAACACTGAAAATAATGACCAATTTTGTCATTTGATTTCTTATTTGGCCCAATGCTTGCTTGTGCAGTAGTGTAGTGTTTAATATTTACATACTAAATATTTAATAGTTTACATTGTAGATTTTCCAGCTTTGTTTTATTGTTGATCTTTAATTTTGTACCATTGTGGTTGGAAAATATACTTGGTATGATTTCAGTCTTCTTAAATTTGTAATATTTGTTATGTCTCTTTTTATGTGAGGATTCTTCTGTGTGTACTTGAAGAAAATGTGTATTCTTTTTTCCTTGGATGGAATGTTTTATATATATCTTTTAGAACCAAGTATTCTGAAGTATGTTTCAAGTTAAAAACGTTCTTGTTGAAAAAAAAAAGTAACTTTCACTGAGGGGACTCATTTAAAATAAAGCATGTAAGAAGGGAGGTGGGTGGGAGGATGGGTCAAGGAGGTAAAGGGGATTAAGAGTATACTTATGATGAGCACTGAGTAATGATGTTTAGAATTGTTGAATTACTATATTGCACACCTGAAACTAATATAACACTGTATGTAAACTATACTGGAATTAAAATAAAAAATTTAATAAAAAATAAAGAAAAAAAAGTGAATTCACCCTGAAGTATTATATCTAACGTTTTTACAAATAAATTCCAAAATTTGTAAAGAGCTACTTCTCAGAGCAATATTATTTAAAATAAAATCTAAAAGTTACTTTCAGGAATAAGTTCATACTTCTTTCCTCATTATCAAGACAGATCCTTTTCCTATTATCCATTTTGTTGACTTTTCCAATGTTTCCTTTTGACTTCCTTTTAGATGATACTGTGTCTGGGGACAGTATTCCACCAATCACAAATCCTCCTGAAAGTTAACAACAAAAAAGGTAAAGTACCATACCTGAGAGAGTAAAAATATTGAAACAAAATTTAAATTACTATAGCACATTTCCTTTTAGACTATCAGAGAATACAGTACTATTACTATAATCTAGAGCTAGTAACTCAAACAACACAAATACCAACCAATTCCACTTATGTTTCTACTACCCTAAATCTAGATGACTTATAAAACATGATAGAATGATCTCTGTTGCTTGAAATCAAAAGTGAGGTTGAATAACAAAGAACACAAAAGCCAGCAATGAAATATTTATAATAATTCATTCACAAGTGACCTTAGTTCTTTGACTTATCCATCACAGAAAGGAAATAACTTTCTTGCCCACTGTCTATATTTCTGTAGAGAAATATGATGAGCAAATGGGATAAGAATAGTAAAGGGGAATACTTATTAATCTTTGCCACTTTTATAATTTTCTCATGTTCTGATCTAATGACTTACTTTATGCAATTAAAAACCTTGTTCAATAGTATGGAATAATAACACTCTCAAGCCACACATTCACCTCAAACTGCTACCAAAGAGAGAAAAAGATAAGCATTTCTATAGTAATCAGACAAATCTGTACTTGAATCTGTTCTGGCCTCATTTTTGGAAGATGATGATAAAATGAGGTAATTTATGTAAATATGTAAGACAGTGCTTTGCACATAATATACATAAACTGTTGCATTCTCATTATTATTTATTGTCAGATATTAAAGTGTAAATTGGAATTTACCTGATGGCCTTCCATGATAATCTATTCGCTCTCCCCGCCAATATTCCAAAGGTTTCAATCGTGTTCTCTTGGTCCTGCGAACATTTGGTGTGTTGGAAGGCAATACTGTAAAAAGATATTACACAAAAATGTACACATATAAATGTTTAATTGGATAGTTTGTAGTGGAACAACTGATATTACCCTCTAGAACACTAATGTTTCTAGACAAAACAGTAGAAAAACAAAAATTTTGTAATATATTTGTGCTAATAGTTAAAGAAATGCCAATGAAAAAATAAGCTGCTAGACTGGCAAAGATTAAAAAACTTGGTAACACCCAGGGTGAATGATGTTAAAGGTACACAGAAACTCAAATATATTTTAAGTAGAAATGTAAACTGATTGAAGGCAATTTAGCCATAACTTGATTCAGAATTTAATTTATAGAAAATGAGTCTGCAAAAATATTCACAAAAAGAGGCAAAGCTAGAGGCGGTCCAAGATGGTAGCATAGGGAAGACCCTGAACTCACAACCTCCATGGACACACTGAACCTGCACCTATATATAGACCAATTCCTTCTGAAGAACTGAGAGCTGACTGAACAACTTCTGCTCAACAAAGGACAGAAGGGCCACAGAGAGAAAGGTAGGAGAGACAAGACACAGTAGTATCTGAAACTTCACCTCGATCCGATGACCTGCAGAAGGGAGGGATGTCACTGAGAGGTGCACAGATTCACCTGCCCTGAGGCACAAAAAACCCAAAACAAACAAACAAAAAACCAGTGGTTTAAAGGGTAACTGACTATACCTGAAGAAAATCCATTTACTAACCCTAGAGCATCTGACAAAAAGTGGCACAGCTACTGGAACTCTCTCCAGGTCACAGGTGCTGGCAAGCACCATTGCTTATGTTCCTCCACTTTGATAATGCAGATGGGATCAGAATTCAGGTGCTCTAGTTGGGCTGCTAGGGCTACCATAGCCAGATCCAGGACCCAAGCTCCAGCCATCCCCATAGGGTAGAACCCCACCTGCCATGCCTTATCACGCCAGGGTGATCACAGCCCAAGCACACTCCAGGTCTAGCCGGCCACCCAAAACCGCCAAGCACACAGAGTCTACATAGAGGATATTCCTACACAAGTCCACTTCTTCAAGACCAGGAGAGGTAACAAAATAAGGACACATGTTCATGCTCATGTTCCAAATGAAAGAGTAAGATAAAACTCAACAACAACAAAAAAAACCTAAATGAAATACAGATAAACAATCCACCTGAAAAAGAGTTCAAAGTAATGATCATAAAAACGCTCACCAAACTTGAGAGAAGAATGGATGAACTCACTGAGAACTTCAATAAAGAGACAGAAAGTATAAAAAAAAAATCAGAGCTAAAGAACACAAAATTGAAAGGAAAAATAGACTAGAGGCATTAACAGCAAATTAGAGGATGCAGAAGAATGGATCAGTGAGATGGAAGACAGGGCAGTAAAAAAGCACCTAAGCTGAAAAGCAAAAAGAAAAAAAATATTTTTTAATGAGGATAGGTTAAAGGAACCCTGGGACAACATCAAGTGTAATAACAGCAGTACTATAGGGGGTGCAGAAGAAGAAGAAGAGACGAGAGATAGAAGGGCAGAAAACTTAACTGAGGATATAACTGAAAACTTCCCTAATTTGGGAGAGGAAACAGACATCCAAGTTCAGGAAGAAGAGAGCACCAAATAATATGAACCCAAGGAGGTCCACACTAACACACAAAATAATTAAAACATCAAAAGTTAAGATAAAGTAGAAATCTTAAAAGCAGCAAGAGAAAAGCAGATAGTTATGCACAAGGGAAAACCCATAAGGATATCAACTGATTTTCCAGCAGAAACTTTGCATGTCAAAAGAGAGAGGCAGGATATATTCAAAGTCCTGAAAGGAGAAACAAAACAAAACAAAACAAACAAAAAAACTCAAAAACAACAAAACCATGAATGCTCTTCCAGGGAAGGTAATCATTCACAACTGAAAGAGAAATGTGAATTTCCCAAACAAGTTAAAGAAGTTCATCCCTACTAAACCAGCCTTACAAGAAATATTAAAAGAATTTCTTTAAGCAGAAAAGAAAAGGCCATAACTAGAAGTAAGAAAATTAAGAAAGGAAAATTTTCACTGGTAAAAGCAAACATATGAAAAAGGTAGTACATCAAACATTTATAAAGCTAGTATGAAGGTTAAAAGACACAAGTAGTAAAATCAATTATATCTAGAAAAATTACTTATAGGATTCACAAATAAAGATGTAAAATTTTACATCATATATATAAAACATGGAGGGGGGAGCAAACATATAGTGCTTTTAAAATGTGCTGGAACTTAACCAACCATCAACTTAATATAGACTCCTATATACATAATGTTATATATGAACCTCATGTTAATACCATAAATAAAAAAACCTGTAATGGAAACACAAAACAAAAAAAGAGAGAAAAGAATACAAGCATAACACTAAAGAAAGTCATCAAATCACGAGAGCAAAAAAAAAAGAAACAGAGAACACTACAAAAGCAACTAGAAAACAATGAAAAAAATCACAATTAGTACATACTTATCAATAATTGCTTTAAATGTAAATGGACTGAATGCTCCAATCAACAGACATAGGGTGAGTGAATGGATAAAAAACGAGACCCATCAACATGCTGTCTACAATAAACTAATTTCATGCCTAACAACACATACAAACTGAAGTTGGGACCAAAAAAGGGTCCATGCAAATGGAGGTGAAAAAAAAGCTAGGGTAGCAATAACTACATCAAACCAAAAAAAACCTTAAAATAAAGATTACAAGAGACAAAGAAGGGACTTACATAATTATATGGGATCAATCCAACAAGAGGATGTAACAGTTGTAAGTATATATGAACCCAACATAGGAACACTTAAATATATAAAGTAAATATTAACAGACACAAAGGGAGAAACTGACAGTAATACAACAGCAATAGACTTCAGGGGTGCCTGGGTGGCTCATTTGTTTAAGCATCTGCGTTTGGCTCAGGTCATGATCACAGAGTCCTGGGATCGAGCCCCATGTCAGGCTCCCTACTCTGTGGAATCTGCTTCTCTCTTTCCCTCTGCCCCTCTCCCTACCTGTACATGTACTCGCTCTCTCAAATAAATAAATCTTTAAAAAAAAAAAAAAAAAGAATTGTCTTTGCAGATGACATGATACTCTATGTGGAAAATGCAAAAGAGTCCACCACAAAATTGCTAGAACTCATACAGGAATTCAGTAAAGTGGCAGGATATAAAATCAATGCACAGAAATCAGCTGCATTTCTATACACTAACAATGAGACAGAAGAAAGAGAAATTAAGGAGTTGATCCCATTTACAACTGCACCAAAAACCATAAGATACCTAGGAATAAACCTAACCAAAGAGGCAAAGGATCTGTACTCAGAAAACTATAGAACACTCATGAAAGAAACTGAGGAAAACACAAAGTAATGAAAAAACGTTCCATGCTCATGGATTGGAACAACAAATATTGTTAAAATGTTTATGCTACCTAGAGCAATCTGTACATTCAATGCAATCCCTATCAAAATACCATCAACTTTTATCACAGAACTGGAACAAATCATCCTAAAATTTGTATGGAACCAGAAAATACCCTGAATAGCCAAAGGAATGTTGAAAGAGAAAACCAAAGCTGGTGGCATCACAATTCCAGACTTCAAGCTCTATTACAAAGCTGTTATTGTCAAGACAGTACAGTACTAGCACAAAAACAGACACACAGATCAATAGAATAGAACAGAGAACCTGGAAATGGACCCTCAACTCAATGGTCAACTAATCTTTGACAAAGCAGGAAAGAATATCCAATGGAAAAAAGACAGTCTCTTCAACAAATGGTGTTGGGAAAATTGGAGAGCCACCACATGCAGAAGAATGAAACTGGACTATTCTCTTATACCATACACAAAAATAAACTTTAAATGGATGAAAGACCTACATGTAAAATAGGAATCCATCAAAATCCTAGAAGAGAACACAGGCAGCAACCTCTGTGACCTCGGCTGCATCAACTTCTTGTTAGACATGTCTCCAAAGGCAAGGGAAACAAAGGTAAAAATGAACTACTGGGACTTCATCAAGATAAAGAGCTTTTGCGCAGCAAAGGAAACAGTCGACAAAACCAAAAGACAACCAACAGAATGGGAGAAGATATTTGCAAATGACATATCAGATAAAGATCCAAGATCTATAAAGAACTTACCAAACTCAACACCCAAAGAACAAATAATCCAGTCAAGAAATGGGCGGGAGACATGAACAGACATTTCTCCAAAGAAGACATCCAAATGGCCAACAGACACATGAAAAAATGCTCAATATCACTTGGCATCAGGGAAATCCAAATCAAAACCTCAATGAGATACCACCTCACACCAGTCAGAATGGCTAAAATTAACAAGTCAGGAAATGACAGATGTTGGCGAGGATGCGCAGAAAGGGGAACCCTCTTACACTGTTGGTGGGAATGCAAGATGGTCAGCCACTCTGGAAAGCAGGATGGAGGTTCCTCAAAAAGTTAAAAATAAGAGCTACCATACGACCCAGCAATTATACTAGATATTTACCCAAAGGATACAAACGTAGTGATTCGAAGGGGCACCTGAACCCCAATGTTTATAGCAGCAATGTCCCTAACAGCCAAACTATAGAAAGAGCCCAGATGCCCATCGACAGAGGAATGGATAAAGAAAATAAACACATACATATATATACACACACAATGGAATATTACTCAGCCATCAAAAAAATGAAATCTTGCCATTTGCAACGATGTGGATTGACTAGAGGGTATTATGCTAAGTAAAATAAGTCAATCAGAGAAAGACAATTATATGATTTCACTCATATGTGGAATTTAAGAAACAAAACAGGATCATGGGGAAGGGAGGGAAAACTAACACAAGACAAAATCAGAGAGAGAGACAAACCATAAGAGACTCTTAATCATAGGAAACAAACTGAGGGTTGCTGGTGGGGAGGGGGGTGGGTGGATGGGGTAACTGGGTGATGGAATGAGCACTGGGTATAAGACTGATGAATCACTGACCTCTACCTCTGATACCAATAATACATTATATGTTAATTGAATTTAAATAAAAAATTTAAGAAAAGACTGATGAATCACCGAACTCTACCTCTGAAACTAATAAAACACTATACGTTAATTAATTCAATTTAAATAAAATAAAATTTAAAAAATATAGAAAAACTTAAATAAATAAATATATTTTTAAAAAGCAGAGGCAGAAAAAAAAAAAACCAAACTGAAACTCTCATAATCATTACAACTTTGGTTGTAAAATACTTTGGTTATTACAATTTACCATAACCATCTAACTGATTTTCTGCTGGAAGTATTTCTCCTGAATTCTCAAGAGCTAGTTTTTGGAGTCAAACTTAACATACTAACTTAACCATGAACTAGTTGTGAAACATCACAGAAGCTAAAGCCACTCAACCTCTCTAATGTAAACTGTAGTTTTTTCCATCCGCCTACTAAAATAAATAACAGATAAATAACAGAACCCACCTCATAGAGTTTTGTGAGATGTAAATTAATATAATGTTGTAACATGCCTGACATATAGCAATTCATTAAACATTAGCTATTACTGTTTTTTTAACTTTATTTATTTACTTACTTACTTATTTATTTAAGTAATCTCTACACCCAACATGTGGCTCGAACTCAGGACCCCAAGATCAAGAGTCGCATGATCTTTTGATTGAGCCAGCCAGGTGCACCATTATTACTGTTTTTTAAAAAAATGGGTAAAGCTGTATTTACAAGAACGTTCATGGTAGTATTATTTATATTTAGAAACCAAAAACCAAATTGAACACCATCTAAATATTCCACAATAGGAAACGTATAAATTGGGGTAGTTGTGTGTGCATGTGTTTGTGTGTATACACATAAATCCACTCATTTTATCTAACAATGCAAAGTTCTATATAGTAAGCTGACTTTGTTGGCTATATAATCAAATTCCTATGCTTTTACCTACTTCCTGTTTGCTAGAAGTTTTCAATTCTGAAAGTAGCTTATTAAAATCTCCCAGTCTAACTATACTGTTTAAGTAAAAATCTTGTTGTTGTTGTTGTTTTAGTTTTTTCTTTATACATTGTATTTGTTAAGTTGTTTGGTGCATAAGTGTTTATGATTTTTCTATTTTCTTCATTAATTTTTTACCATTACATGTCCTTCTCTATTCTGTTCAGGACTTTCATTTTAACCTTAAATTCCACTTTGCCTAATACTAAAATTACACTATTTTCTTTTTATTTTCAGTAGTCTACCTATTTTTTTGACAATCTTTTATTTTTTAACCTGTTTTAAGTGTTTCTTATAAACACATAATTCAATATGTACTATTTAAGCAAATCTGAGAGTCCCTACCTTATTAGAGGAATTCAATCCATTATTTAGTGTAACAAGCAACATGTTTCCTTTTATTCATTCCATCTTACTTTATATTTAACTAGTTATTTTACATCAGTGCTGCTTCTTTCTCATTTTTATTGATTTGAGCAAATGACCTTATCTTTTTCCTCCCCTCCCTTGCTCATTTCAAAGTTTTGCTGTGCTTTTTCACCCCAAGGTCACCTTCCCATTCTTGACACTCAAAAATTAAACTCTCATTTCTCCATGATTATATTAAAAACTATATCCCTTACCAAGATATGCTATCCTCTCCTTTTCTCATTCAGTAAAATAAAACTTTTAGACTATTTTTACTACCGCTCTTCTGCCCCTACTCTCTTCCCTACCACATTAAGTTTTAATTAAAGATAGTATGGATTTCAAGGTAATACTACAAAAGTCATTATTTAGCACTTATAAAATCCCATTCACATTAGCATTAGGTAGTAGTCACACCCTAAGGTAATCAGCAATAATTCACATCCTTGTGTAATAATCCCCTCTCCTAAGATGTATGTGGGAACTGTGACTTGCTTCTCATCTGCAGAATATGGTAAGAGTGACGGAATTACTATGATTACATCATGATTATATATATGACAATATATGATATTATACATATAAGACACCATCTAGCAGACGCAGAGAGAAATTCTTCCTTGCTGACTCTGAAGAACCAAGGTGCCATACTATGAAGGGACGTACGGAAAGGGTCATGTGGCAAAGAACTGCAGGTAGCCTTTAGAAGCCGAAAGTAATGGCCCATGGCTCACAGCCAGCAAGAAAACAGGTACCTCAGTCCCACAGTTTCAAGGAACTGAATTCTAACAACCACAGGAGCTTGGAATAGGACCTCAAACCTCAGATGAGGCCACAACCCGG
The DNA here is from genome assembly GCF_004348235.1 of Phoca vitulina. Lineage (NCBI taxonomy): Eukaryota > Metazoa > Chordata > Mammalia > Carnivora > Phocidae > Phoca > Phoca vitulina. The sequence continues at coordinate 49,292,750 of NW_022589706.1, forward strand.
GCTGACACTTCTGATTGCAGCCTGTGACTCTTGCACAGAGGACCCAGCTAATCTGTGCCTGGGCTTCTGACCTGAAGAAAATATGGATAATAAATAAATGTGTGTTGTCTAAGCCACTGAATTGTGGTAATTTAGTACACAGCAACAGAAACCAAATACACGTTATTTAAATTTAACCACATATTATTACAAGAATTATTCCTCACCACTGTTTCCTCTCTTTGGAGTTAGTTTTGATGCATACACTTGGTTAGAATACCTTACGTGAGTATTTTACCGGGAGGATTTAGAGTCAACTCAATCTTTGCATTATCTGCAAAGTAAATTCACTTATCAGAAAGGAAAATACCTTGGCTAAGTATAAGATTACTGGATTGTAATACATTTCTTTTTTTTTTTTTTTTTTGTAATACATTTCTTAAAATAGGCTATAGATGTTATTTTATTCTTCCAATGTTACACAGATCAACAGTACTAGTCATTTTTTCTCCCTTATATATAAATGTTTCTGTCTAGAAGCTTCCCTATATTCTTGAAATTTAGGATTTTATTCACTGATGTCTAGAAGTGTATCTTTTTCAATAATTTTGACTGGCAGTTGGCAAACTCATTCAAATTGCAGATTTAAGCCATCTTTAATCCAGGGAAGTTTTCTTTAACATACTTCTTTTAACTCTTTTCCCTCCTCCACCTGTTTATCTTTTCTGGAAATCCTATTATTTGCAAGTTTTCTCAGCTGTCTCCATATTATTTCCACTGTATACCTTTTTTCCTCATGATTTCCATCTTTTCATATTTTGTCTCTCAGGAATGTCTTCCATGTCAACACACAGTTACTAATTCAGCTCTCAGTAACAGTGACCACCCTTTATTTTCACTTCATCTACTGACTTTTTAAATTTAAAAAATTGGATTTTTTCAGTCCCAGTAAGTTTTCTATGCTGTAACTGAATCTCTGAAAATGCTCATATTTCTTTTATTGTTAAAACTGTTATTAACCTACTACAAAAATTCTAGCTCACCAGCAGTTGCCTATTGTTCTTAGGCATGATGCTTGATTTTCCTCTCTCTAGTTGCTAAAGCCCCTGCTCAGAAACATTTTTATTTCTGTTTGCCTACTCCTGATTAGTTATCATTCCACTTCAAGAAAGCATTAAGACTAACAGTCTTTCTTCATATGGGCCCACAAAATATTGACAAAACATGAGTTTTTGGTTGAAGCAATTTGAGGAAACTTCACTTCTAGTGGTTCTCTTCAGGTACAAGTTCAGGAGCACTCACAACTTCAGGCATAGAGAGAAACATAAAAGGCCACTACAATCCCACAAAGGCAAAAGGTCCCATGAATCCTGACTGGCAAATATATCATGGGGAACCACAGGGTTTTAATCCTCCATGGCCTCTCCATGGGTTCCCCAGCTCCCATCTTTGCCTACTTATTCCAGCTACTGCTGGACTGGATAAAAATGGGAGTTGTCAGGGATGTCATCTACCTAGCAGTTATTACTTACAGAATTCTCCACCCTAACTGCTTAGCATAGGTGAAATCATGCTCCTTAATATGGGGCAAAGAGTGAGAGGGACACAGGATTTATAAATGAACAATAAAGATCATCATTTGGCCTTGATGACTTACTGTGAAATTCATAAAAACTAAACAAACAGTTTTAATTTATCTGCCAATTAATCCAAATATTTCCTCCCTGCATGAGAAAAATTAAGTCCTATTTAGTAACAGAGGTTTTATAATATGAAGATATTAAAAGAGAGAAATAATCTTACCTAACTTGTGATGTATTTTATTCTCTGGTATTACTGTAGATATTTTTACTCTTGAGTCACCTGCAAAATGCAAATGATAATACCGTGACCAAAGGCTGCTAATTCCATGTTGAATTAAACTGTTAGTTGGTCAATTTCTTTCTTTTTTTTTTTTTTTAAGATTTTATTTATTTATTTGACAGACAGAGAGTCAGCGAGAGAGGGAACACAAGCAGGGGGGAGTGGGAGAGGGAGAAGCAGGCTTCCCGCTGAGCAGGGAGCCCAATGCAGGGCTCGATCCCAGGACCCATGACCCGAGCCGAAGGCAGACGCTTAACCGACTGAGCCACCCAGGCACCCCAGTCAATTTCAATATTAAGTATTTTAATTAAATTTAACCTGACAATCATGTTATTACTTCTTTTACTTTTTACTGCTGAGGAATAAAGACTAATGAAAAACAGTATAACATTTTTCTTGATTTTGCTACAATGTGTATGTCTAAAGAGCCTAACGGTTAAAAATAACAAAAAATAAGCAAGTTTTCTGGACTTCAGGTGAAATAAGCCACTTGGTAGATTAAAATGTAGGGTGTAATAAAGAACAATCAATATGCTAATAATGTAATATATGATCTTTCAAGTTCTAAAACAGTATAAGTATACTAAATTTATCAGTGTGCCAATTAGGCCAGAGTTGTCAACTTTAGTATTGAAATAGCATCTAAACATAGCTGCCATTAATTCTTTCTCTTCCTATGCACAAATGTCATTCTTTATCAAGAAGCAGAGTCTAATTCCCTTTTCTCTGAATTCCCTAATTCCCTGAATCTCTGCTGATCTTAATGACTAGCTTGACTAACAGAACACAGCAGAAATGACATTCTGGGACTTCAAAGGCTAAGTCCTAAGAAGATATGCAGGTTCCACCTGGGTCTCTTACAACTTCACTCTGGAGAAAGAGACACCACATATGAAGTCCAACCACCCCAAGACTGCCATGCTGTGAGGAAACCCAAGCTAACCACATGCGGAGAAAAAAGATACACCTGGCCAGCCCCCAACTTGTTCCAGCCACCCTCGCTAAGTGCTAAATATAGAAGTGAAAAAGTCACCCTGGACTTCCAACCCAGTTGAGCTTTCAAATGACTCCAGCCCCAGCAGCTTGCATTTAAGTATGAATGCATGAGAGAGCCCAAATGAGACTTGCCCAACTAAGCCAAGTCAACCCACAGAACAATGAGACAGAAATCAATTGTTGTACTAAGCCACTAAGTTTTGGATGTTTGTTATGGAGCAACATGTAATTGGAACAATTAATGTCCATGAATGACCTAGAACTGAAAAGTCAGTCTACGCTTTCATTATATTCTCAAATGAGTCCATGAGAGCAAAAGACTGTTTAAAATTACTAAATTGGGGCGTCTGGGTGGCGGGCTCAGTCAGTTAAGCGTCCGACTCTTAATTTCAGCTCAGGTCATGATCTCTGGGTCATGAGATCGAGCCCCGAGTAGGGCACCATGCTGAGCATGGAGCCTGCTTTAGATTTTCTCTCTCCCTCTTTCTGTGCCCTTCCTTCACACATGCATGCACACACTCTCTTAAAAAGAAAAAAATAAAATTAAATGATTGAATTAGATACTTTATAAAATTGCTGGCTAAGAAGAAACTTTAGTGATCATAAAATCTAATTTTCCTGTCCAGAACTGGCAAATCTAGAGAGATCTATAGAAATTAAAAGTAGATTAGTGGATGCCATAGGCATAGGAGATATGAGAGGTGAGGGAAGGAAAGGTGCCTGCTAAAGATAAATATGGGGTTTCTTCTGGGGATGATAAAATTTTTCTAAAATTTATTGTGATGGTTACACACCATTGAATTACATCCCATAAATGGGTAAATTTTATGGTATGTGAATATCTCAATATATAGCTCAATAAAGCTGTTACCAAAAACAAAATCTAAATTCTCATGCAATCCCCACTAGAAAAAGTAGAGGGTTAGTCACTCCTTGAAAATTCTCCCATAGCAGTAAGCTGTGGGAAGCAGCTGATGGGATCAGAGAAAGAATGAAGCAAGTAAGTAAATATACTAAGAACAGTCCACTAAGAGAGCCTAGAAGCACACCAAGAGCCCAGATCTGAGTTTCTAAATGCCATTATCCACTAAAAAGAATCAGGTCCTTAGCAGAAATAAGTGACTCCAGAGTTGAGACAGGGAAAGTAGGCCAGAACATCTTAAGCCAAACAAAAGAGAGTATTCACAAAATGACAGAAACATAGTAAAAGGACATAAGGACCAGTTGAAAGGATGCCTACTGACCAAATCTGGCACAATATGAGTATTAGAATAAATAAAAGAGATTACAACCATCAACAGACAGGAACACAGGTAGCAACCCATAATTATATAAATAAACAAATGAGAGAAGGGGTAAGAAAAACTATTTCTTACAGAATGCCACTAATTAACAGGAAAATAGAACAGCACAATTTGGTAACATCATTAGTGGCTGATGATTCGAGTGGGAGTCTTCAAAAGATGCTAAGATTGGTGTGAAGGTTTGAAAAGGAACACATTATTATAATAGCATCAGAATATCACACCACAAAATACTTACCAATTATAAAAGAGAACAACCATATCTTTAGAGTAGAGATAATAACTTGAACAGGTGATCAAGATTAACATCACCAACAGGAGATGGGTAAACACTGTCTCCTAATGAGATGCACAAAGAACACAGCATCACTTCTGTACTACTGTCACATGTGCAAGGCTGGCATCTGATCATGAGGAAATATCAGAAAGACTCAGGTTGAAAGTCATTCTAAAGAATAAAAAGTTGTACTCTCTCAAAAAAATGTAAAGGTCAGAAAGTTAGAAAATGCCTTATTGAAGAAAACTTAATGGACATGAGAATTAAATGCAATCTATGATCCTGGATTGGATCCTGAACCAGAACACTAATGGAACTGCTGGTGAAATCTGCATGGAATCAGTGAAGGAATACTAGTGTTATATTAATGCTGATTTCCTGACTTGGACGGTTGGTTAAAGTGTGATTATGTTCTTGTCTTACATCATATCTGCATATACTTACACATAGTACTATGTCTGCAACTTGTTCTCAAATAGTACAGAAAAGGCTAATAATAGCCAAAGCAATCTTGAGAAAGAACAAAGCTGGAGGTATCACAATACCAGATTTCGAGATATACTACAAAGCTGTAGTACATCAAAACAGTATGATACTAGCACAAAAAAAAACACACAAAAAACATAGATCAGTGGAATAAAAGAGAGAATGCAGCTATAAACTCATGCTTATATAATCAATTAATCTATGACAAAGGAGGTAAGAATATACAACAGGGAAAAGACAGCATATTCAATCAATGGTGTTGGAAAAAATGGAGAGCTTCATGCAAAAAAATGAAACAGGACCACACTTTCTTACACTTTACACAAAAATAAACTCAAAATGGATTACCGACCTGGAAGTAAGACCTGAAACCATAAAACTCCTATAAGAAAACAGAGGCAGTAATCTCATTGACATTGGCTGTAGCAACATTTTTCTAGATATGTCTCCTTGGGCAAGGGAAACAAAAGCAAAAATAAACTATTAGGACTACATCAAAATAAAAAGCTTTTGCATAGCAAAGGAAACCAACAAAATGAAAAGACAACCTACTGAATGGGAGAAGATTATTTGCAAATGATATATCCAATAAGGGGTTAATATTCAAAATATGCAAAGAACTTAACGCAACAGCAAAAAACAAAATAATCCGATTTAAAAATGGGCAGAGGACCTGAACAGACATTTTTCCAAAGAAGACATCCAGATGGGCAGCAGACACATGAAAAGATGCTCAACATCACTCATCATCAGGGAAATGCAAATCAAAACCATAATGAACTACCACCTTATACCTGGCAGAATGGCTAGAATCAAAAAGATAAGAACATGTTGGTGAGGATGTGGAGAAAAATGAACCTTCATGCAGGTTGGTAGAAATGCAAATTGGAGTAGCCACTGTGGAAAACAGCATGGAGGTTCCTCAAAAAATTAAAAATAGAATTATCATATGATCCAGTAATTCCACTACTCAGTGTTTACCCAAAGAAAACAAAAACACTAATCCAAAAAGATACATTGCACCCCTATGTTTACTGCAGCATTATTTAAAATAGCCAAGATATAGAAGCAACCCAAGTGTCCATCCACAGATGAATGATAAAGATGATGTGGTATGTATACAAACCACACACACACACAGTGGAGTAGTACTCAGGCATAAAAATAGTGACATCTTGCCATTTGCAACAACATGGATGGAATGGATGGACTTAGAGGGTATAATGTTAACTGAAACAAGTCAGTCAGAGAAAGACAAATACCACATGATTTCACTCATATGTGGAATTTTTTTTAAAATGGTATTTATTGATTTGAAAGAGAGAGAGCATGAGAGAGAGCACGAGCAGGGGTGAGGGACAGAGGGAAAGGGAGAAGCAGACTCCCCGCTGAGCAGGGAGCCCAATGGGGGACTTAATCCCAGGACGCTGGGATCATGACCTGGGCCGAAGGCAGACGCTTAACCGACTGAGCCACCCAGGCGCCCCACTCATATGTGGAATTTAAGAAACAAAACAATTGAAGAAAACAAGAGACAAACAAAAAAAAACCCAGACTCTTAAATACAGAGAACATACTGGTGGTTGCCAGAGGAGAGGTGGGTGAGGGATGAGTGACATAGATAAAGAGGATTAAGAGTACACTTATGGGGGCGCCTGGGTGGCTCAGTAGTTAAGCATCTGCTTTCAGCTCAGGTCACAGTCCCAGGGTCCTGGGATGGAGCCCCACATCAGGCTCCCTGCTCGGCGGGAAGCCTGCTTCTCCCTCTCCTACTCCCCCTGCTGTGTTCCTTCTCTCACTGTGTCTCTGTCTGTCAAATAAATAAATAATATCTTTAAAAAAAAAAAAGAGTACACTTATGATGAGCACTGCTGAATAAAGTATAAAGATGCTGAATCATTATATTGTATACCTAAAACTAACATAACACTGTATGTTAATATACTTCAATAAAAAAACAAAATTTTTAAGGGGCACCTAGGTGGCTCAGGCAGTTGAGTGTCCAACTCTTGATCTCAGCTCAGGTCTTGACCTTGGGGTCATGAGTTCAGGCCCCGACCCATGTTGGGCTCCATGCTGGGTACGGAGCCTACTAAAAAAAAATTTTTTTAAAGGCTAATGATAAGAAACATGTATGAATATATATGTAGCAGAGGCAGGGAGGGAGATGGAACAAATGTTGTAAAATGTTGACAAATATGGAATCTGGGTGAAGCAGATATGGGATTTCAGAGTAAGTTTAAAATTAATAATTTCTAAAATTTAATAATTTAAGTAATAAATTTAATAATTTCCAAAAAAAATTTTAAAAAACAGCAACAAAGAGATAACACCTGAATTTCAAACACCAAAGAATTCTAATAAGCATGGAGATAGAAGAAAACAGGTTACTTACAAAGAAAATAAAAAATAAGTCTGCCTTTAAATTTCTACTCATAAGCATTAGCTATTGTGAGGCAAAAGATCAATAGCCAGCTAGTTTAAAGGAAAAAAGATAATGACTCAAAGATTATTTTTACTATTCAACTGTTTGTAAAAAAAAAAAAAAAAAAAATTCTGAGTTCTTGCTGGCATATGTGAGAATGTCTACCAACTTTACAAAGTAACAAGGCTATCTGTTCTGACAGTAAGTATAAATGTACTGAACATTTATTAAAGGAAAAAATACTGACAGAGAAAGTTAAAAATAAAAATTCAATCATGTACTGTTTCTAAACCACTTTGTTTTAGTTCTGTAGGAAAGGTTAAGTAAAAAGATGAATAAAAATACAAAAAAGAACAATGAACCAAAAGAAAGCAGGGGTCACAATATTAATATTAGACAAAACAGACTACAAGGTAAAAGCATTGTAATAGGATCAAGAAGATAAATTTGACCAAAGCAGGTACATTCCATATAAAAGCTTACATGCTTAGTAACAGCACTGAAATGTACTGAGCAAACACTGCAGAAAATAGAAGGAGAAAAAAGCAGACCATTGCAGTGGAAATACTTTACTTCAACTCTGGCAGTCTTCAGCAGATTTCACAAATCAAGGATATAAAGGATCAAATTAATATCTAATGTAATATGTTCAATTCTAAGATCCTGTTCTTTTCCCCAAAATCTGCTCCTTCCCTAGCAGTCTCCAAATCAAGTAATGACAACACCATTCTTTCAGGTGCTCAAGCCAAAAGCCTCAAAGTTATCCCTGACATCTCTCTCTTACATGCCACATCCCATCCATCAGGAAATCCTGTGGATTCTATCTTCAAAAATATTCAAAATCCTACTACTGCTCTCCACCCTCCACTGCTACCACCCGAGACTCTAAGCAAACTCTTACTGGGATTAGTAATGTCTCACCAGTCTCCCTGCTTCCAACCTTACACCAGGCCCCTCAAACTCACCAGTCCCTCCCTAATACAAGAGCCACAGTCATTCTGTTTATAAGTCGTCATATCGCTCCTCTGCTCAAAACCCTCCAATGCCTTATCATTTCTTAGGAAAAGCCAAAAATCCTTAAAATAAAGCCTTTAACATCCTACGTGATCTTTCATTCTTGTTATCTCTATGACATCATCTCCTACTACTCTATCCCTCTCTTCCTTTGCTCCAGTCTCCTTGGTGTTTTGCCATCAGAATCATTATCATATCAGAAAAACTGCCCTTGGTCTTCCCTCTACCTGAGGCATTATTTCCTCATACAGCTGCATAATTTGCTTCCTCATCTTTTTCCTATTTCGCTCAAATGATCACTTCCTCAGTGAGGCCTTTTCTGCCCATCTACCTAAGAATGTAACCGCCATTTCCTACTGCAAAATCCCTGCTTTATTTTTCTACTCTCAATCCAGCAAATCATAAGTTTTGCTATCTTTTTTTTTATTGTCTTCTATCCTGGTCCCCCAGAAAGTAAGCTCCAGGTGTGCAGAAGTTTTTGTCAGTTTTGTTCACTACCACATCTGCAGCCTCTAGAAGGATACATAGTAAGTATTCCATAATATTCTATAAATATTCAAGAGTTCCAGGGCACCTGGGTGAAAGCATCTGCCTTCAGCTCAGGTCATGATCTGAGGGTCCTGGTATTAAGTCCTGCATCGGGCTCCCTGTTCAACGGGGAGTCTGTTTCTCCCTCTCCCTCTCCTCCCCAACCCCGCTCATGCTCACTCACTTTCTCTCCAATAAATAAATAAAAATCTTTAAAAATAAAAAAAATGTGAGTTCCATAAATATTCAAAATATATTCAAAAATATACATCCACTCAATAAAATAAGTGGATGTGTATTTTTATATCCATATATGTACACAAAAGAATAATATTCTTTTTCAAGCACCCATGGGAGAATTTTTTATATGCTCTAAGCACACTATGGATCACAAAGAAAACCTTAATAAATTCAAAAAATAAATAATACAAGCCAAAGTTCCCTAGAACAATGAAATGAAACTAGAAATTGTTAACAAAGAACAAAACACTTCAGAATAACAGCCAACAGTATGTTTTAACATAAACCAGATATTAAACTAAACAAGAAAGCTATGGGATTGGAAACGATATCCCCATTTTATAGATAAGGATGCTGAAGGTAAGAGGAATGAAGTTTTTTACTCAAGATAACATAGTAAATAAGTGGTAGAGCTGGATTCAACCCCAGGGACTCTGGAGACCAAGCTCTTAACTAATATACTCTTAAAAAAACTCCTGGGTCAAAGAAAAATCACTGTAATTTAGGGTATACTACAATAAGAATACAACATCTGGGGCGGCCTGGGTGGCTCAGCTGGTTTAGTATCCAACTCTTGATTTCGGCTCAGGCCATGATCTCAGGGTTGGTGGGACTGAGCCCCACATCAGGCTCTGCGCTCAACAGGGAGTCTGCTGGAGATTCTCTCTCCCTTTGCCCCCCCCCACCCCTCCCCCTGCTCGCAGGCTTTCTCTCTCTCTAAAATAAATGAATAAATCTTTTTTTTTTTTTTTTAAAGGAACACAACATTTAAAAAGCTATAAAATTGGGGCACCTGGGTGGCTCAGTCGGTTGACAGTCTGACTCTTGATTTTGGCTCAGGTCATGATCTCAGCGTCTTGAGATCAAGCCCCAGGTGGGGCTCTATACTCAGCACAGAGTCTGCTTCAGATTCTCTCTCTCCCTCTTGCTCTCCCCCAACCCCACACACACTTTCTAAATAAATAAATAAATAAATAAATAAATCTTTTAAAAAAATTTTTAAAATAAATAAAAAGCTCTAAAATTAAGCCAATACTACTCAGGAAAATTCATTGTTTTTTCAAATAAAAAATTTTTTATCAAATAAAAAATAGAAAAATAATTAGAGAAAGCATTCAACTTAGAGGAGAAAAATAATAAAATAAATCTAAACACAAGGAGAAAAAAACAATTTAAAAGGAAAAACAAAGGGGGCGCCTGGCTGGCTCAATTGATAGAGCCTACGACTCTTTGTTATCAGGGTTGTAGGTTCAAGCCCCACATTAAGTATAGAGATTACTTAAAAATAAAATCTTTAAAAAAACAAATTCCAAATTCCACATTCCTAGCATTTCAAGAGATGCAAATCAAAAGGAAAAAGAGGGGCATTGGGTGGCTCAGTAAGTTGAGTGTCCAACTCTTGATTTTGGCTCAGGTCATGATCTCAGAGTTGTGAGATCAGCTCTGAGCTCAATAAGGAGTCTGCTTAAGATTCTCTCCCTTTCCCTCTAGCCACCCCACCCCCCCACAACCAGCCCCGCTCATGGGCACACCTGCGTGTGCTCCATTTCTCTCAAAAAAAAAAAAAAAGAGAGAGAGAGATTCCAATTTAAAAAAATTAAAAATAAAAGGAAAATTAATTAGTGAATTAGGAAAGAAAAAATAGTATAACAGATTAAATTCCAAGCACATATTCTTTAGCAGCATAAAAATTACAAAACTATTAAGAGGCATTTAAAAAACTTAACTATGTAAAGTTTCAAACATATTTAAAATAGAAAAAATTATATAATGAAACTGATATACCCATCATACAGCTACAGTAATCAATACACGGCTAATCTTGCTTCATTTATACCCTTAGCAGCGTAACATTTTTATTTTTTTTTAAGATTTATTTATTTGAGAGAGAGACAGAGAGAGAGAAAGTGTGTGGTGGGCAGAGGCAAAGGGAGAGGGAGAGAAAGTCTCAAGCAGATCTGCACTGAGCATAAGCCCAATGCCAGGCCCTACCTCACAACCCTGAGATCATGACCTGAGCTGAAATCAAGAGTCAGGCGCCCAACCAACTGTGTCACCCCAGCACCCCTTAACATTTTTCAATACTAGAAGAGATATTTTAAGTGTCAATTATTTCATTATGTTCTACCTCAATGAAAGGACTGTCACTCTGGCATTCTTTCTCTTTCTCTTCCTCCTCTATCACATAGGTGTAAGGTCTTACAAATCTCTAAACATATAGTAAGGCTCTTTGGAGTAAGTACTCAATACACATTTGCCACTGGTGATAATTTATATAAAACATAGCACACCCTTACTTTGTATGCATAATGCCATAAATATCAAGACAAGACACAATAAATAATAACCTACTTGAACTTTTCTGAACTTCCTTGTCATCCACATCGGAATTATTCTTTCCAGATGTTAAACAATTCTTGAGCCTGAAAGGTCCACTTTAAGATAAAAAAGTAAACCATCAAATTTGTACTTGTATAATACATATATCTAATTATCTATCCTAATGGTCATTTTTCTCCCAAAAACTGCCAAAGGTTTCCTTCTTATAAAACCAACAGTGATGTTATAGATTACCAAAAATATATTTACATGCTACATAAAATAAAGGATCTATAATTTAATCCTATAACTGTCAAAGAGGACAAATACTGAATTTTATAACCTTTTAAATTTCATGAATCAATTTTAAATTTTAAGTCAACTCAAGTAACACCCCTGATAAAAATCAAATCAAACAGTATTATAAAAAATATTAGAAATAAATCAGCTTGTCTTAATTTAAAAATACAGTCAAAAACAAGTGGAATTTAAAATATAGTCCAGAAGTTGTTCCGAGATAATTCAGCTTATCCCAGCCCTAGATTCCTTTCCTTCTATTATGAACCCAGGATAGGCCTAGGAGTCATAACCCACCAAATAGTAAAGAAATCTTAGCCATCACTTACATGTCTTGAGAATGTTATAATTTACCATTCTTTCATTTTAAAAAAGGGTATATGACTTCAGATATTATAAGAATAGGTTAATTTGGTTTGTTCACTGAGTGTACCTATTTTAAACACATACCCACAAATTCTTAAATACTCCTCTTTTCAAGAGAGAGAGCCTAATCCCCCATTCCTTGAACGTGGTCTGGACTTAATGACCTTTTTCTAACAAACAGAATGAAGTGGAAGTGACAGTATGCAACTTCAGATACTAGGTTATTAAAAGGGAATTTTAACCTCCATCATAGTCACACTTTCTCTTGGATCACTTGCTTTGTAAAAAGCCAGCTGCCATATTGAACAGCCCTATGGAGAGGGCCACATGACAAGGAAGGCCTGCATCTAACAGCCATGGGAGCAAACTACCTTATAAGTAGATCCTCCAGTCACAGTCAAGCCTTCAAAGGACTGCAGACCAGGTAGACATCTTGAATGCTACGCCTCATTAGAACCCCTGAGTAAGAACTAGCCAGCTAACCCAGACTTCTGGGCCACAGAAACTATGAAACCATAGATGTTTGCAAGTGACTATTAAAGTTTGGGGTAATTTGTTACACAGCAATGAGTGACTAATATAATAAGTAAATCCAATTATCCTTAGAACACATGCATACCTTCCTTCCAAAACTGAAGTCTTAGGCTCTCCAGAATCCAAGTTAGATTCTGCTGGCGTCTTGCGTGTAAATCCCCTGATCTGAGACTTCAGATGAACATTTTGTCCAGTCATATTATCTTGATCCTTTGTGCTTCTTGTACCTCTGTGAAAATGTAAAGTGTAAAATTATTTTCATTTCTCCATAAAATATTTCTTCTAGAAACAATACACAATGAATAGGCCATATAATACTGGTTGTAACAAATATTAGATAACCCTATTCAGGTCCTAGGACTTACAACTAGCCTAGGAAGAAAACTTGATTCTAGGACCTACTAAGAAAAATTCTGAAATGGTACAAACCTGGCCTAAGATGGAGGTGATGACAGGGGGGAACACAAGGAGACATTACTACAGGCAGCATATAATGTATATTACACACTTAATCTATCATTTTTTTGAAAATCCACAAACAACTGAAATTGTTTTCTTTGACACCCCTAGTCAGCCTATTGAGGAACAATAGGATGCTCAGAGGGACTCTGGTTCATCTCTTTAGTAGCTAACAGCTATTTAATTTATCTCCAATATATGCAAATAGGACATATTATTCCCAGATTGTATAATTTTTCTCTTCTCTCCCATTTCTCTTGTAAGTCCTATGTTTTAATTTGTTTCTTGACTCAGTCTATCAGCCTACTCTTACCATATGTGAGAAAATAATTTGCATGCAAAATAACTAAAGAACATGCAGACTTTGGTCCTACGATCACAGTCTAAAGAAATAAAAGGGATTATAAGAGAATATTATGAACAATTATACATCAACAAATTAGATAACCTAGATGAAATGGATAAATTCCTAAAGACACACAAATTACCAAAACTGATTCAAGAAGAAATAATCTCAAAAGACCTGTAACGAGAGAATGAATCAGTAATCAAAAAACTACCCAGAAAGAAAACCCCAGGCCCAAATGGTTTCACTGCTGAATTCTTCCAAGCATTCAAATAATACAAATTCTTCACAAACTCTTTCAAAAAACAGAAGAGAACTTCTCAACTCACTTTATGAGGCCAAGATTATCTTGATACCAAAACTGGACAAAGACATCACAAGAAAACTAAACCAAAAAACTCAACATACTAGCAAAAGAAATCTAACAATGTGTAAACAGAATTATACATACATCATGACCAAATGGGATTCATACCAGAGATGCAGTTTGGTCTACCATCCAAAAACCAATTAATATAATACATCAGATCAATAACAAAAAAAAATCACATCATCATATTAGTAGATGCAAAAAAAAAAGCAAGCATTTAACAAAATCCAACACCTTTTTATGATAAAAACGCTCAACAAACTAGGACTAGAAGAGAACTGCCACAACCTGAAAAAAGGGTATATATGAAAAACCTACACCTAGCAGTACACTAAATGGTGAAAGACTAGATGTTTTCCTCCTAAAATTTAGGAACCAGACAAGGAAGTCTGCTGTTACCACTTCTATTAAACACTGTACTAAAGATTTTAGCCAGGGCAATTAGGCAATATAAAACAAATAAATAATAGATTGGAAAGGAAGGGTAAAACTATCTCTATTCAAAAATGACACGATTTTTGTACTCAGAAAATCCTATTAAGTACACTAAAAAGCTAATAAATGGCACTAATAAATGACTTCAGCAAGGTTGCAGAATATATAAAAACCAACTGTATTTCTATACACTTGCAATGAACACCCAAAAGTAAAATTTAAAAGCAACTCTATTCACAATAGCATCAAAACAAATAAAATGCTTAGGAATGAATTTAACAAAAGAAGTGTAAAACTTATGCTCTGAAAACATTGTTGTAATAAGTTAAAGATCTCAATAGATGGAAAAACATCCCATGTTCATGGATCAATAGATTTACTGTTAAAATAGCAATATCCCCCAAACTGATATACAGATTCAATGCAATCCCTATCAGAATCTTAACTGATGTCTTTGTAGAAATTGACATGCTGATTCTAAAATTTATATGGAATTGCAAGGAACCCAGAATAGTCAAAAGAATCCTGAAAAGGAAGAATAAAAAGAACTCATACCTCCTGATCTCAAACCTTATCACAGCAATGGTAATCATCACAGTACAGTACTGGACCAAGAACTGATATACAGATCAAGAGAAAAAAGTTGAGAATCCAGAAGGAAACTCATATACGTATGGTCAACTAATTTTCAATAATGGTGTCAAGACCGTTCAATGGGGAAAAAAATAGTCTTTTCAATAAACACTTAGTGGGACAATTGGATAGTCATATGGAAAAGCTGAACCCTTACTTCACAGAATATACAAAAATTAACTCAAAATGGATGAAAGACCTAAATACAAGAGAGTTAAAACTATAAAACTCTTAGAAGAAAAGATAGGGACAAATCTTCATGAACTTGGATTCTTAGATATGACATCAAAAGTATAAGCAATAGGGGCGCCTGGGTGGCTCAGATGGTTAAGCGTCTGCCTTCGGCTCAGGTCATGATCCCAGGGTCCTGGGATTGAGTCCCGCATCGGGCTCCCTGCCCAGCGGGGAGCCTGCTTCTCCCTCTGCCTCTCTCTCTCTGTCTCTTATGAATAAATAAAATCTTTTTTTTTTTTTTTTTAAAGATTTTATTTATTTATTTGACAGAGAGAGAGACAGCGAGAGCAGGAACACAAGCAGGGGGAGTGGGAGAGGGAGAAGCAGGCTTCCTGCCGAGCAGGGAGCCCGATGTGGGACTCGATCCCAGGACCCTGGGATCATGACCTGAGCCGAAGGCAGACGCTTAACGACTGAGCCACCCAGGCGCCCTGAATGAATAAAATCTTAAAAAAAAAAAAAAAAAAAAAAAGTATAAGCAATAATAGACTGGACTTTATCAAAATTAAAAGCTTTTGTGCTTCAAAGGACACCATTAAAAAGCAAAGAAGACAACCCACAGATAGGAGAAAATATTTGCAAATCCCTTATTTGACAAGGAACTTGTATCCAAAATATATAAAGACCTCTAACAACAAAATTAAAAAAAAACAAAAAAAAACAAAAAGACAACCCAACTAAAAATAGGCTGAAAAGATCTTTTTCTAATGATATGCAAATGACCAATAAACACATGAAAAGATGCTCAACATCACTAGTCATCTGGGAAATGCAAATGAAAACCACAATGAGATACCACTTTCATACCAACTAGGATGGCTAGCATCAAAGTGAGGTAATAACAACTGTTGGCAAGGATGCAGAGATACTGGAACCCTCATACACTGCTCACAGAAATATAAAATGGTGCAGATGCTTTGGAAAACAGTCTTGCAGTTCCTCAAACAATTTAAATATAGAGTTACCATATGGCTCAGCAATTCCACTCCTAGGTATATGTCCAAGAGAACTGAAAACATATGTCCACATAGAAACCTGTACACAAATGTTTATATCAGCATTATTCAAAAGAGCCAAAGGTGGGGGGCGCCTGGGTGGCTCAGTCGTTAAGCGTCTGCCTTCAGCTCAGGTCATGATCCCAGGGTCCTGGGATCGAGCCCCGCATCGGGCTCCCTGCTCCACGGGAAGCCTGCTTCTCCCTCTCCCACTCCCCCTGCTTGTGTTCCCTCTCTCGCTGTGTCTCTCTCTGTCAAATAAATAAATAAAATCTTTAAAAAAAAAAAAAAGAGCCAAAGGTGGAAACAACCCAAATGTCCATCAATGAATGAACAGATAAACAAAATATGGTATACCATAAAATATTATTTAGTCATAAAAAGTAATGAAGTACTACTGATACATGCTACAACAAGAAACTTGAAAATATCCAAACAGGAGGCACCTGGGTGGCCCAGTCAGTTAAGTGTCTGACTCTTGATCTCAGCTCAGGTCTTGATCTCAGGATCATGAGTTCAAACCCAGGGGGATGGGGGGGCAGTGAATATCCAAACAGAAAGAAGCCAGTACAAAAAAACTCATACTATAGGATTTTATTCAGGTGAAAATCCAAAATGTAAAATCTATACAAACAAAAAGTATATTAGTGGTTGCTTAGAGCAGTGGAAGAGGGAATGGGAAATGCTAACTAAAGGGTACTGGCTTCTTCGTGAAGTGCTGAAAATGCTCTAAAATTGACTATGTTGATGGTTTGCACCTATCTGTGAATATACTATAAAACCACTGAATTGTACACATTTCATGAGTGAATTGTATGATATGTGAAGTATCCTTCATAAAACTTTTAAAAAAGAAATCTACTGTAATGAGCTTCTGTTCCATCTGGCTTCTAGAAATAATATAGAAATTAAGTGATTACATAAATTTGAATGAAAGAAACTCAGTGAAGACTGCTTATACTTTAAGTGCTCTAGCTCTTAAAGTCTGGTTTATTTTGTTCCCAACAGGTTTTAATAGGGAAAAAGGAAGTTAGCTTGTAGTTTAATTAATGCTCATGGTTATAAAGACGCAAAAAATATCACTTTTAAACAAGTTAAAAGTTTCAATATCTGTTAGATACATGCAGAGAGCAGAAGTAACTCATGTAACATCTCTAATCAGGAAGATGCCTTAAAAATTTTTTTAAAAAAAGGAAGACTCCTTAGACAAATTAATTTATTGATTTTGGCTTAAATACTATTATCCACCTCCTCCCTGATTTCAACACATGTGTGTGTGCGCACGCGTGCGTGTGTGTGTGTGGGGTATGTGTCACTAATATTCTAGTATTGAAAAGGCTTCAATTTATTTTCTCCCAAAAAACCTAGTAAGTTTTAATTCCTAAAATTCCTCTACTGGTTTTTCATAGTGAAAAATTATCAAAAGACTAAATACATTGTACACCTGAAAATATAACACTATGTTAATTATACTTGAAGAAAAGAAACAGTAGCATCTGGAAATAAATAAAATAAATAAATAAAAACCATTTAAAAAAACAACAGCAGAAGTGGAAACCACCCAAATGCTCACCCTTTAATGAATGGATAAAAAGTGGTATATTATTTGCAATAAAAAGGAATGAAGTACAAAAAAAGAGAGAGAAACTAAGTATTTTCATATAACCATACAAGATGTTAACTATAAATTCAATGAGCCACTTGATTTTTTCTATATACTGAGAGCTAAAAATGGTTTGTATATTTTCAAAGGTTACATCTTAAATGATTATTTACCTATAGGCATAACTGTTTCCATTTTGCCCTTTGGCCAGCAAAGCCTAAAATAATTACTATCTGGCCCTTTAAGAAAAGTTTGCCAACCTCCACTTCTTATAAAGGAATAAAAATAAATCATTTATCAACATGAATAATCTCAAAAATGAACTGTGGAAAAAAAGCAAGTCACAGAGGATGTATATACTAATAAAACCATTTTTATAAACTTTTAAAACCATACCACATGCTGTTCATATAAACATGCACATGTAGGAAAAGTATAAAAATATCCATGAGAATGGTAACTACCAAATTCAGTATCACTAACAAGGGAGAAGAATGGGCTCAGCAAAGGTACACATGGGATTTCAACGGTCGCTATAATATTTTATTTCTTAAGTGAGGTCATGGGGGAATCAGGTGTTGTTTTTTTTTTTTTTTTTTTGTAAACCTGAAATAATTTTGTAAACCTGGAAAATGGTATGGAAATGGTGTGAAAAAGTTAAAAGAGAATGTGTATGGGATTTTTTTCTGTACTACAATGACATACACTGCTATATTTTAGGGCACTATAATTTATTCCCATAAATCCCTAACACCTTGCAGTTTCTCACATATAATATGTATTATTTGTTGAGTAAATGAAAGAATACATACTATGTCAATAAGCAAAAATACGCAAGAACAATGCCTAACTCACTAGGTTGTTAGGACTGATGAAAATTCATTGAAAGCTCCTAGCAAACACCTGGCACATAATAAGCACTCAAAGTATGTTAACTATTATTACCTTAGGGGGAGAAGTATTAAGATGTATTTCTAATTATTGAAATCACATTAACCTCACTTAAAAGGAAGCAAATCAAACTATACATTAAAAATGACTAAGGGGTGCCTGGCTGGCTCAGTTTAAGCGTCTGCTTTCAGCTCAGGCCATGATCCCAGGGTCCAGGGACTGAGGTCTGCCTGCTTCTCCCTCTCCCTTTGCCACTCCCCCCTGCTCATGCACTCTCTCTCTCTCTCACTCTCTTCTCTCTCTCAAATAAATAAAATCCTTTTTTTTTTAAATGACTAAGATGGTTAATTATACTGAAATTAAAAAATAAAATACATTTTTAAAAATGACTAAAATGGTAAATTTTATGTTTTTACCACTTCAAAAAAAAAAAAAATCACTCACATCCCGTGGTACTATATATTATTCCCCATTTTAATATAAGGAAACAAATTCAGATTGCTACTTTGCCCTGGGCGTGGATTTACAACCAGGTTTGCCAGACTGCAGAGCCCTTTATGCTAACAGTTTCTCCATAAATGATTAAATGACACTGACAAACTATTAAATGCTGAACGGCAAAAATAACTATATTGTATACCTAACAGACATTACCCAGAATGATCAAGATTTTTCTTCTTAGCCAGGTCTTCCTCATCATTTTCCAATGACTCATTCTGGGAACAACCGGAAATTTCATCATGGTCAATAATTCTTCCAGAATCTTTAGTATTTAAAAACTCCTGTGCTCTTGAGCTGCCCAAAGTAGTTCTCTTCTGCCCTTTAAATGGAATGGTTTTTTCCTCAATATTCTTAGATGATTGATTTGATTTTTCAGCAGGTTTTCGTCTACTGTTGTGATGCACTGACAATTCATTTCTTCTTGAAGAATTGCTATAAACAAGACCTGAAGGATTCAGTGATAACCTAAAGTTAGCATAATGTTTATCCAGATTAGCAGGTTCACTGAAATACCAACATTATTTATTTACATGTAAATACACACAGACAGACAGACAGACACACACACACACACCAATCTCATAGGCTGTTTGTTTTCAAATTAAAGTCATAAACTATGCAGCTTTTCAACCCCTTTAAATGTATCACAAGCTCCCAAAACCACCCTCTGTGTCTCTGCCCACTACTCTTTTGGCCATCCTTAAGATCCTGTTATTTCCCAAGCTTCCAGCTTCAGCTTCTCACTCTATCTACTTTGAGGGACCCTTCTACTCTTAACTTTAATTACTATGTAGATACTGGTATCATAATATTCACCTACCACTCTCCCCCAAATCTGACCTTCTGGTTTTAGTTCCTATCTTAATGAAAGTGTAACTATTTACCCAGATACCTACATCAGAAATCTGAGTCATCCAAGACTCCTATCCCTATCCACAATCAAATCCCCAAATCCTGTCATTTCTACATTCTTAATACCTCTCAAATCCACGTCTTTCAAGCTTTCCTGCCTATCATTGGACCCTCATCATTTCTTAACTGGATTATTAAAGCACCTCTTAGTCTCCCTTTCTCTAGCCTTGTTGTTCCTCAATCCATTCTTCACACTGCTTCAAGAATCATCTTAAGAAAACACAAGCTGGATCATGACAACCTTGCTAAAATCTTTTAGTGATTATCTGTAACTTAAGGATTAAGTCCAAATATTTTCAGTAATTTATTTCTACACCTAGAGTATTTACTTCATTAATCAAAATTTTCAACATTCTCCTCAAATAAACAAACCAAAAAAAAAGCCAGCAATACTGAACTACCTGCATTTCTCTAAAGCACTGGTTCTTTTTTTTTTTTTCAAAGTGAATCTTTTTTATTATGTTATGTTAATCATCATACATTACAACATTAGTTTTTGATGTACTGTTCATGATTCATTGTTTGCATATAACACCCAGTGCTCCATTCAGTACGTGCCCTCTTGTTGGTCCTTAGACCAGCAGGATCAGCATCACTTGAGAATTGTTTCAAATGCAAATTCTCAGGCTAGGCTTCAGACCTACTAAATCAGAAGCTCTGAGTAGAGCCCAATAATCTGTGTTTTAACAAGCCCTCCAAATAACTCTGATAAAACAATTTTTAAAAGGTTAAACTCTCAGCTCCATATCTCTGTACATGCTACTCTACTGGAAACATTTCATCCTTCCTCCTCACCCCACCCAGTCACTCAGTTGATTCCTAATTCATCCTTCAGGAAGCTTTCCCTAATTCCCATGCCTAAATTAAGTAGCTCTCTCTCAACCCTTTAATAATATTTATCATCCATCTAACTGTTTACTTATCTTTCTCTTCCAGCAGACTGACAATTCCTTGAGACCAAGATTGCTCTTTTACCTATCTTTATATTCCCAATGCCTAACACCAGGGGCAGGACTGTGGTGAAGCAATTTTTTCCAGTCTACTGAGATATAATTGACACATAACATTGTATAAGTCTAGGGTACACGATGTAAAAATTTTATATATGTATATATTGCAAAATGAATACCAAAGAGTAAATCTTAAAAGTTCTCATCATAAAAAAAAAAAAATTTAACTAGGGTGGGAAATTTAAGAAGGTGCTCACTCTCAGAGAGTCATACAAGTACTGAACCTGAACTCACACAAACCCGAGACCGAGTGCCTCCTCAAATTTCTCATTCTGTTACTCACTTGCACCACTGTAGTACTGGCCGTGCCTAACACCATTCCAGCCTCACAGTGGGCACTCCATAAACGTTTCTCAACATAAAAGCAGTAGGGCCACACATCTACTACAGGCATCTTGGTTGCTTATTAGGGAAACAAATATTACATCAACAGTCAGGAAACCTGGGTTCTACTGTTTTCCAGTTCTAGCACAAAAGTCTATGACCTTAGATTGCAAGCCATGTTGCTTTTTTGAGCTTCAGACTTTCTTTTTCTAGCAGATGAAGGATTGTTTTAACTCTGAGATCTATAAGAATTCCTCCATTTTTGTGACTCCCTACTTGATCAGAAACTCAACATCTGTTTCAAGACTGCTACATAAGTCTTTTTTGGTAAGTCCCAGAGTTCTAGAAAACTTATCCAGGCTTTGTAAGATTTTTATTTACCTATATATTTACACACTCATCTGCTATAGCAGTTTCAGGCACCTGGGGCAGAAAGGTGAGTTCCTCAGAGCAATAACAGGAGTAGATAATGTTTTATATACTAACTACATGCCACTTACTCCTTATCATGAGGTAGAAGGATTTGTAATCATGTTACAGAATGAGAAACTGAAGAAAATAACTTACCCAAAGTGGAGAAATCATAATTTAAACTCAGTCTAAGTCCAAAATCCAAGAAAGGCTGCAAAAGAGTATTTCTTTCTACTGGCAATCAAGGATCCCAGTGACTCAAAAATTCATAGCAACAAGGCCTCAGATGTAGTGCCATATTTGTTCTACTCTCATTTGTGGATCTAAATACCACAGAGTCAACAGTATGATTTTCTTTTTTTCATGATTACCTCCTTTAAAAAATCAAAGATGTTTCCAAAACAATAAATGTTTCACATTGTACAGAAAAAGAGTTGGCATAGCAGACCTAAGAATGTTATCCTTAGAAAGACCTGCTTGCAAAGTTAGCTCTTGGCTAGCATTTGGGAACTTTAATTTCAGAGGGTTCCCATCATTTCCTAACTGATAAATGTGGTTTAGTGTGCCTAAACTGCTTTACAAAAAAATACAATTTATGTCAAATACTTGCTTTCCTTCAGGGAGTCTGGAATTTTAGTACTTACTAGGCAGAGGGTGCCTAGGTGACCACCTCCAGTAAAAATCTTGGGCTCTAAATCTCTAATGAGCTTCCCAAGTAGGTAACATTTCACACATCTATCATTAGTATTCATTGCCAAAAGAACTAAGTGCCTCTGGTATGAATCCACTGAGAGAGGACTCCTTCAGACTTTGCCCATGTACTTTTTCTCTGATTTTGCTTTGTATCCTCTTGCTGTAAGGAAACTTCAGACACCATTAGCACTTCTCTCACTACACTTTCACCTGATGGCCTTGCTTACTACTTCACTGAGAAAACAAAAAAGACAGAAGAGTACATATTCATCTTCTCACCATCAACTCTACCACCCTACTTCCATCTGTGTACTGCATCACAGTCCCCTCCTTACCTATTCAAGGACTGTGATCCTGTATTTATACTCTAACTTTCTAGGAGGTTGGTTTTTTTTTTTAATTTTTTATTTTATTTTTTATAGTCAAGAGTCTTTCTTAAGTTTTTAAATTCCAGTTAGTAGGGGCACCTGGGTGGCTCAGTCAGTTAAGCATCTGCCTTCAGCTCAGGTCATGATCCCAGGGTCCTGGCATAGAGCCCCACTTGGGACTCCCTGCTCAGCAGGGAACCTGCTTCTCTCTTTCCCTATGCCCCTGCTTGTGCTCTCTCTCGCTATCTCTCTCTCTCTCTCTCAAATAAATAAATGGAATCTTTAAAAAAAAATTCCAGTTAGTTAATATACAGTATAATATTAGTTCAATATATCAAGTGTACAATATAGTGATTCAACACTTCCATACATCACGCGGTGCTCATCACAACAGGTGCACTCCTTAATCCCCATCACCTATTTAACCTTTCCCCCTGCCCACTTCCTTCTGGTAACCATCAGTTTGTTTTCTATAGTTAAATGTCTGTTTCTTGGTTTGCCTATCTTTCTTTTTTTCCCCTTTGCTCATTTGTTTTGTTTAAATTCCACGTATGAGTGAAGTCATATGGTATTTGTCTTTCTCTGACTGATATATTTCGCTTAGCATAATACTCTCTAGTTCCATCCATGTCATTGCAGATGGCAAGATTTTATTTTTTATGGCTGAGTAATATTCCGTTGTGTGTGTGTGTGTGTGTGTGTGTGCGCGCGTGTGTGTGTGTATACACACCACATCTTCTTATACATTCATCTGTCAATGGACACTTGGGCTGTTTCCATAATCTGGCTACTGTAGATAATGCTGCTATAAACATCAAGGTGTATGTATCTCTTTGAATTAGTATTTCTATATTCTTTGGGTAAATACCTAGTAGTGCAATTGCTGGATCACAGCTATTTTTAACTTCTTGAGGAACGTCCATAGTTCTCCACACTGGCTGCACCAGTTTGCATTCCCACCAACAGTACAAGAGGGTTCTCCCTTCTCCACATTCTATGGTTATTTTAAATGAGCAGATAAACCGACATAACATCTTGTACATTATAAAAAAAAAAAAAAAGACCTTCCCTTGACCCCACATCTCTATGCTTCCTTATCTTATTATCTCTCCTTCCTCACTTCCTACTCTTGAAACCACTTCAGTCAGGCCTTTGATTTGATCATTCCACAGAAACCATTTCTATCAAAGTGACCAACAACCTCCACATGGCCGAAATTATATTGTCAGTTCTTAACTCTCGTCTACTTCAAGCCATCAGCAGTATTTAAAAGAGTTCATCACTCAATCCTTAAAATGCTTTCATTACTTTGCTTCCATAACCCTAAGTTCTCTTCAGTTTCCTTTAACCTTACTAACTGCAACTATTTAGTTTCTTTTGGTGGATCCTCCTTTCCCTCTTGACTCCTGGCATTGGGAGTCTCCCAGGACTCAATCCTTGGCTTTCTTTCTTCTCTAGGTTCAGTCTATCACTAGGAATTTCAAGCAGTCCTAAAGTTTTAAATATCATCTATATATTGGTAAGTCCCTAGTTATATGTCTTCCCAAATCTTTCCCCTAACTTTAAACTCATTTACCAGGCTATTTCCTCAATGTATCTACATTGATACCTAATTAATTTATTACAACCTGAAATCTTGACATCCTTCCCAAATCTGCTTCTTTCATACTTTCCCTCATTCAGTAAATAGTAGAGCTCCCTTATTCTATTTGTTCAGGCAAAAAAAAAAAAAAATCTGAGTCATCCTAGACTTCTGGTTCTCTTACTCCAATCTGTTAGTACCAAATCCAACCACTTTTCATCTCTTCCCTCCAACAATCTCTTAACTAGTATCCATGCCTTAGTTTCCTCTCTATGTAGCAATAAAAATAATTCTTTTAGAGGCGCCTGGGTGGCTCAGTCAGTTGGACATCTGCCTTCGGCTCAGGTCATGATCCCGGAGTCCCAGGATCTAGCCCCGCTTCAGGTTCCCTGCTCAACCGGGAGTCTGCTTCTCCCTCTGACCCTCACCCCACTCATGATCTCTCTCTCTAATAATAAATAAATAAAATCTTCTTAAAAAGTCTCTTAATTTAAAAAAAAAGAATAATTCTTTTAAAAGAGGATTCAATCAAGTCACTTCATTGCTTAAAATCTTCCAGTAGCTTCTCAATACACTTCGTCTAAACTGTCTATCACAGCCTCCCTCTCTGACTTCATCTCTCCTGGCTTACTCATCTTTAGCCATACTAGCCTTCTTGAATCCCTCAAACATGCCAAGTATGTTCCATCAGCACCTTTATAAATACGTTCCCTTGGTCTGAAATGTTACACACCAAGTTATTTGTATGGTTCCCCTCTTCATTTTTCTGAGATATATGCTCTGAAAGATCAAAATGGACTCTTATTACTACCTTTTACAAAAACATTATTCTGTTCTATCTTCTTATCCACCCCACTTCTACCTCTACTTCCCATCTCTATCCTTTATCAGCTTTATTTTTCTTTTTTTTTATTATGTTATGTTTATCACCATACATTACATCATTAGTTTTTGATGTAGTGTTCCATGATTCATTGTTTGCGTATAACACCCAGTGCTCCATTCAGTACATGCCCTCTTTAATACCCATCACCAGGCTAATTTTTCTTTATTGCCCATCACTGCATGAATTATACACTTATATTGCTGGTCTTCCTCCACTCAAATGTTAAGTCTCACGAGAGCAGGGATTTGTTTTTCCACAGCTATATCCCTATATCTAGAATACAATATATAGTAGAGCCCAATATCTTCACACTTAACTGACTTAATATTTCTATTAATGACCCAATTTAACTTTGTCCTCATTAGGTTTTCTGTGGAAAATGGGAGTATAAATCAAACATAAAGCCTCTTATAGAATGACTTTTTGGAGCTCTCAATGAACATCATTTAAATAAAATACTTACTCTGTTCTGACTTTACCACCCACCAATTAGATGGACGCCTGGAAATTCTTCGACTTCTTGTAATAGTTAAAGTCACTTCTTCAGGTACAAGTTTATTCTTCTTGGACCCACTGGGAAAATGCTTCTTTTTATATTCCTTATCTTTTTTCTGAGTCTCTGTATAAGGAACATTGGTGCTATTTTTCTTGCTTCCTATAAAGAACACCATAAAAAACAATTTACAATCTATGGAACTGAAGAGTTTTCAGAAAATCACAATAGGTTAAAAAAAAAAAACCTCTCAATTATAGGAATATCTTAAATTTATTCTGTGGGCTTCTTTCATCTCTCTTTTTTTTAAGTCAAATGTTCTCAATAAGATCTGTTTCTGTCAGTTAAATATAAACTTTTGACATTGCTTGATAACTAACATACTCCTCAGCCAAAAAAATGAGTACACTCTGAAAAGGAAAAATATATGGCTTCTTCCAACTACTTACCAATGTTCCAAGTTAAAAAAAAAAAAACGTAACCACTGCTTTTCTGTTTTGAATTAAATCATTATTTTGTCAATCTAATTTTTGAAAGAGATTTAAAGTGAGGTTTCAATAAAGAGATGTTCCTATATGAAGGAAAACCATTATTTTATGTTAACAGAATTTAAAAAAGAAAAGAGAATGAAAAGAAACAATGAATATGGCAAGCAATACATAGCTAATAAAAAGGTTTGGTGTCAGTAGTAACCTCATTTCACTACCACGACAATTGGGTAAGAAAAGAATCTAACAGAAGGGTGAAATCAATTCTAGTTTGTTTTTTGTGGCTGACAACCAGAAGAAGAAAAAATCAGGGAAATACAAGATATTTCAATACAAATAATACAGTTAAGAGGGGCACAATCACCAAAATGGAAAATTTCTTTTACTCAGAAATAGGTTTAAAATATTAGGTGTTAGTAGACAGAACGGAAAATTTTCTTGATCATCAAATAAATCAAGAAACCATCATTTATTAAGCAACTGAGACAAAGACTTCTGGTCCAAAGAAGGAATTAAACTCATATCAAGTAGGAAATATTCATGGAGTAAACAAACTACATAAAAGTATGTAAGACCAATAGAGCAGGTATTATATTTAACCACATAATTAAATATGAAACTATACAGAACTTTTTAAAAAGATGAAAGGAGAACACAATACAGGTTGAAACCTGGAAATATGGGAAATACAAGACCAGACTTTCACTAAGAAGGTAAATTTGGGGAAATAATTCAGATGGAGATGATATCTAAAGCAAAGGAATAATTTTCTCAAGGAATGAATATAAAGGAAGAGCAAAGGACAAACTATTAAACGGGGAATATGGAAAGAATCACCAAAATTTATAGATGAAATGAGGAAAAGTAATCAATAAAGACATAGAAGGAAATCAAACAAAAAAATAGGAGAATCAAAATATTATAGCATCAGAAATTAGCTAGTGTTTAATTAGGCTATAATGAAAACTACATCTTGTCATCTTTACTATATGTAGCATATAACATTGTGTTTGGCACATAGGCTTGAAATATGAATTCAGGGTGAAGCCAATGTTACAGTAATGAAATTGGCAAAAGTACTTCCCAGCATGAGCTATTTTAGATAGGATCCACGTTTTTGATACACCAAGTATGCTTCACAGATCAGCTGTATCAGTATCACCCGGAAGAGACTGTTTAGAAATACAGAATCTTGGGGCACCTAGGTGGCTCAGTTGGTTAAACGTCCAACTCTGGATTTCAGATTAGGTCATGCTCTCAGATCATGAGCTCAAACCCAGTGTCAGGCCCTGTGCTAAGCAGGGAGTCTGCTTGTCCCTCCCCCTCTCTCTGCTTGCTCTATTTCTCTCTCTTCCAAATAATCTTAAAAAAAAAAGAAAGAAAGAAAGAATGAATCTTGGGTCCCACCTGAGACCTACTAAGCCGGTTTATGAATCAAAATGTTAAGAAAATCCTCAGGGAATTCAAATGCATATGCAAGTTTGAAAAGCACTGTTCTGCTGTTGTAGTCATTCTCCCAGGTAAATTTGACTGAGGAGTAGAGAGATAGAAAACGAGCCAAATTATGTCAAGATCCCTTACAGCAGTAAAACTCTCTGAGTCCAGTCTGAGAATAAGTTACAGGATTCGGCAACTCTGAATTTAAGATAAAGAGAATGATTTATGCTTATAAAAGGAGTAAAAGAAAAACATTAGCCTTAATGATCTGAACGAGACACAAGAAAAGTTGATGAAAAAGGAAAGAATATACTTTACCAATATTATGCTTAATATGGGAATTAACCAATATGTTAGAAGTGATGAGAATGGGAGATATTTGAAGAGCCACCACAGATAGCAAATCTTGATAAAGAACATATTTTAGGGAATGGATATAGAAAATAATAAAGGGTCAGTTTACAAAACACTAAAGCAAAGAGAACTTTCAACATGGTTGCCACTAATTAGTGGGTTTAAGGAATTATCTGTACAACTGCAAGAATCCTCACCAGTGAGCATCATTTTCAGGCCTCCTATATGTCCACCCTCCTTTCCCTTCTCCAACTCCTTTTCTTCTATTTCCCCCCTTTTTTTCTTTCCCTTACCTTATCAAAAGTACCTCAGGAACTGTTTTTTTTTTTATAAAGATTTTATTTATTTATTTGAGAGAGAGAAAGAGAGAGAGAGAAAACAGGGGGATCAGCAGAGGGAGGGGGAGAAGCAGACTCCCTGCTGAGCAAGGAGCTCGACGACGTGGGGCTCAATCCCAGCACCCCCGGGATCATGACCTGAGCTGAAGGCAGATGCTTAACTGACTAAGCCACCCAGGCACCCCCTCAGGAACTGTTCTAACAAATGAGATGTGCTCATGATGACAGAAATTGCCCATGTTCATGAATAAACTTCAAAAAAAGAAATCAATGTGAACAATGATTTAGGGGAAAAGAATCTCAGGAGGAAAATGCTATTGTGAAAGACTTATTCAGACCGTGACACAGAAAAAGAATATCAAAGTCTAAAACAAACCAATTAATTATTTCAGAAACTAATTCTAGGTCAGGGAAGATCAGAAACGGAATGACAAACAATTTAGAAAACTAATAAACAAGAACACATACAGAAGATACAACTGATATATGAACAGATGGTAACGTGAAGAGAGCTGACTTAGAACTGAGGGAACATATGTCCTAAGTGAGGCAATGGCCAGAAAAAGAGGTGACTTAGAAGTGATACATTTCTTTAACTACAGGAAATTTTGCATATATACATGTAAAGGAGTATCTTTCTAAAGGTGGGATATGTTTTAATAAACACAGCAAAATTATTCATCCAAAATAGAGTAATACTTCTGTCATTAATAATAATGTATTCCAATGACCCACAGAGATAACTGCTAATGCTAAGATCTGAGGGGTATTTTAGGAATAAGACAGAAATAGTTGCTGTTCTCATGGAACTTTCAGTCTAACTGCCAGAAGGAAAGATGGAAATTTAGCAAGTAATTTTATGTTTGATAAAATAAAAAGGATGTTATTGGAGCATATATAGGAACATACTGGGATAGGGAGTAATAATCAAGTAAAGTGATATTTAAACTGAGTACAAAGGTTGGTAGGGGACAGAGTACATTTAGGAAAATTTTTCTAAGCAAAAGGTACAGCATTTTAAAAGGCCCACAGTTGAGACAGTAGTCTGTTCATGGAACTGGGAGAAATTCATTATAAAGTAACCCAGGAGATGAATCTGGAGAGTAGAGAGAAGACAGAGGGTATGTGCATAAACTGCTACAATAATCTAAGAAATAAATGACTCTAACTTGGCAAGGAGAACAGCAAGAGGAATGGAGAGAAGTAACAGATATGAAAGTCAAACTTTATACAGGTTGCTAAAGAGGAGTCAAAGATGATTCAGATTTCTTTCCTGAGCTACCAAATTTATTATGGTCCCATTTATGAAGATAGGAAAACTAAAGCAGGAGCAAGTTTGGAAGAATTTAGTTTCTAATACATCCAGTTTGAGAAGCCTAAGAGACATGAGAAGTGGAAAAGTCCACTGCCTCAACATAAATCATTAGCTTAGGCATTGCAAATTTGTCAAGTGCCTTTCGAATTAAAGACAAAATATCTTCAGCGTAAAAATATCCTTGGAATTAAATCATTTTCATATTAGTCTTTGAAAACTGATATGTTTAGCAGAATATCCTTCCAAAATATATTCATTTTGGCCAAAAATGTATTCACCCTAATCCACAAAATCTGTGAAAATGTTACCTTATATGGCAAGAGACTTTGCAGATGTGACTAAAGGTATAAACCTTAAAATAGGGAGATTATCCTGAATTATTTAGGCTGGTCCAATCTAATTATACGTGTTCTTAAAAGCAGTGGTCAGAAAGACAGGACAATGGAAGAAGAAGCAAAAGAATTTGGAAATGTGAGAAGGCTGGCATTGCTGGCTTTGAAGATGGAAGAAGGGAACCATGGATTCAAGGATATAAACAACTTCAAGGCTGGAAAAGACAAGGAAACAGATTCTCTCCTAGAATCACTAGAAAGAAAAGCAACCTTGTCAACACATTGATTTTAGCTCAGTGAGATCTATTTCAGACTTGTGACCCATAAAAACTATAAGATAACAAATGTGTGTTGTTTTAAGTCACTAAGTATGTGGTAATTTGTTATGACAGTGAGAGAAAATAAATACAATTGGTAATAAATCAAACATTATTTTCACTAACCAATCTAGATAAAGAATTTAATATATCTGAAAATCAGTGTGAAGAATTTGGCAGGTACTTAATAAATGTTTAACATTTATAATTAAACAATATCCTTCAAGTATACTTTTTTTTTTTACGATTTTATTTATTTATTTGACAGAGAGAGACATAGCGAGAGAGGGAACACAAGCAGGGCGAGAGGGAGAGGGAGAAGCAGGCTTCCTGCTGAGCAGGGAGCCTGATGCACGGTTCGATCCCAGGACCCTGGGACCATGACCTGAGCCGAAGGCAGACGCTTAACGACTGAGCCACCCAGACACCCCTATACTTTCTTGATACAATGTTTTTTCCTAAGAACTTAGAATAAATCAAAATTTTGTACCTTCAAATTTTATGAATTAATATTCTACTTAAAGGACTAATAAGAAAAAAAAAACTTTCCTATAATATAACTTCAGTTTAGTCAGATTCTTTGTATTTTCTTAAAATAGCCAGCTGCTAATAAGGAAGGGAAAGGGGAAGGGGAAGGAAAAGGGGAAGAGAAAGGAGAAGGGAAGGGAGAAAGAACGGGAAGGGAAGGGAATGGAAGGGAAGGGAGAGAGAAAGAAAAGAAAAGAAAAGATAAGATAAGAGAAGAAAAGAAGGAAGGAAGGAAGGAGGGAGGAAAGAAAGAAAAAGAAAGAAAGAAAGAAAGAAAAAAGAAAAGAAAAGAAAAGAAAAGAAAAGGAAAAGAAAAGAAAAAAAGAAAGAAAACGAAAGGAAGGAAGGAAGGAAGGAAAGAATCCAATAAAAATAATATGGGGGGGCACCTGGGTGGCTCAGTCGGTTAAGTGTCTGCCTTCGGCTCAGGTCATGATCCCAGGGTCCTGGGATAGAGCCCAGCTTCACCGGGCTCCCTGCTCAGTGGGGTATCTGCTTATCCCTCTCCACCCCACTCATGCTCTCTCTCTCAAATAAATAAAAATCTTTTTTAAAATAATAATATGGGACATGTCAGACATTTACAAGAGAGGTCCACAAAATAGAAAAGGTGGCTTTTTTCCCCTTTATTTTAAGCAGAATTTTTCAAATACACAAAGGTAACACAGACAAAACTGACAACTATTATTTCAGGTGATATAAAGTCTATTTGTAGATTATACAAAAAGAAAGCTAAAATAATTGAATAATAATTGAAGTGGAATTTCTTTTCATAAAAACTAGCTTAAATACTATGCTTTAATATATACTCTCTCTCCCTTCTGTATCAGCAATATTATATTATATTACAGTCATCTAGGACCTCTAGGTACAAATACTATTCTAGTGAAGAGAGTTTTCTGGTTAATAGTTTTTTCAAATCAGTATCGAAAACATTTTTACTTATTTCAAAACTTCTTGATAGTGCTGAAAAAATATAGGCTCTAACCACGCGACAGATCCTGAGCCAGTATTTTTTAACCTTGAGTGTTACCACCTAACTTACAGGATTGTCAAGAGGGATTAAATTATATTTTGCACATATAAAGTGTCTAATACATTTGTTACATATTTGTTTTCTATTCCATTAACTATTCTAAAGAAATTCTGTAAGAATATCTTTTCTATTACTTAAAAAGTGGTACAAAGAACATAAATGATTCTTTTCTTCATGACATTGTCATCATTACAAACCTCAATCACTATACAATGATCACATAAAGAAGGTAACCATACTCCAACTTTGTCTGAGACAATCCCAGTTTATGCTTCCTGTCCTGACATCCCCTCTCATTCTTAAGTGTCCCAGTTTGGATGATAAATAATATAATGATCCAAGATAAAAAGATCTATTGAGATATTACTTGGACAACTGTTCTCTGTAATTCTATTATCATCCTGTGAATATATGTGTATATCTGCTAGTCTACAGACACTACTAGATTGATTTTTTTTTTAATGGTGATTAATTGTGTCTTAGTCATCTTTGTAATTTCAGTGCCTAATACAGTGTCTGGCAATTTACTGAATGTTAGATCAATGAGTAAATGATGGAACAGAAGAGTATGAAGTTTTATCCTATAAGAAATAGCCCCATACTAGAGGGGAGGGGAGTGGGAGGATGGGTTAGCCTGGTGATGGGTATTAAAGAGGGCACGTTCTGCATGTAGCACTGGGTGTTATACACAAACAATGAATCATGGAACACTACATCAAAAACTAATGATGTAATGTATGGTGATTAACATAACAATAAAAAATTTTTTAAAAATAGCCCCATACTATCTTGGGTTTTTTTTTCCGTTTGTATTTTACTAAACCTCAAAGAATATATGATGTTGTCTTATTCATATTCTGGTAACCATCTGTTTTACAAGCCTTTTCCCTTCACTATTCCCTTTATATATACTGCCATCTTCTTAGAAGCTACACAAAACTCAAGTGACTCAGAATTGAATTACATGTAAAATAGAGATGCTAGAAAAGAGCCTATAGATTTAGGTTTACTTTGCCTACTTCCGAAAGCTAAATAGAAATATTACAAAAACATAAAGTGGTGGAATAATGTTCACAGTTATACTTAATATAAAACACTTACCCACAGGCAGCATCTGTTTTTTGGAAATATCAACATTTATCATCTCTTCACACTCTTCCATATTTGTCTGAATTTCTCTGTAACTTACCTTGGGTGATACGTGACATATTTATATTTTTATCTTTAGATTGTTCCGTATCAACCTGTTCTTCAAGTACACTGTCCTTAAATTTTCTTCTCTGTTTTTGTTTTATAGTCCTTTTCTTTCCAGATGATTTCTCTGCATTCTCATAATACATTTCATATTTTGTAGATCTATAATGATTTTCCAGTTCATTTGTCAAAGCACAACTCCTACCCAGTCTTTTTTGTTCAGAGGGCTGAGATTTCTCTATTGGGTAATCTGTGTCAGAATGTTTGTCACTTGTCAAAGTTGTAGGTGATACATTGTGATGTTTTTCTCTCGACTTCTTACTTTGAAGGAGTGCAGAGCTCTCTGCAGGGTATACTGTGCACTGTTTCAGAGGCCCAGCCTTTCTGGGTACAGTAATCCAAGATCGACTGGCAAAACTTCTTTCTGATTCATCAATTATAAATTCATCCTCTAACAACTTTAGGTCATTTGAAGGAGATGAGTGAAGTGGAGCAGTTGCTATATGCCTAACAATAGGACTAAAACAGGATGTTATAATAAATAATAGCTCAAAAAACAGTTTTTACCTTTGCTTTGTGAAGAAAATATATAGGAAATAAAATCTATGTATCTTTTAAAGAACAGTGCACATCTCCTCAATTTTCCCTTACCCTTGAAAATCCTCCTCTTCTTTTACATTTCTATAATGCCTGATTATATTCATTTATAACACTAATGAGAT
Organism: Phoca vitulina; assembly: GCF_004348235.1. Lineage (NCBI taxonomy): Eukaryota > Metazoa > Chordata > Mammalia > Carnivora > Phocidae > Phoca > Phoca vitulina. The sequence continues at coordinate 49,326,585 of NW_022589706.1, forward strand.
CACAGAAATTTAGAGCTGGAAGGAAGCCTAGACATCAAAAAATTTAATGCCCCCCCAACCAACTATATATACTGTACAGTTGAAACCCAGAGATGTGTTAAACATAGCGCAGACACATTGTCAGACAGTCCAAAAATGCATGCCATTGTTATATGTAATGTTATGCTAATTATGTTTGTATAGATGTCTCTTAGGGGCCAGATTTCTTCACATCCAAAACAAGATTATTTCCAAGACATCTTCAAGTCTAATATTCTAAGAAAACACTACTAAATTATGCACTAAATTATATTATGTAAAAATTCATTCCAAGTTTGAATAATTCACATACATTTTCAAATAAGTTTTTTGTTTTTTTTTTTAACTTTTTTTTTTTTTTTTTTAAGATTTTATTTATTTGCAAGAGAGAGAATGAGAGACAGAGAGCATGAGAGGGAGGAGGGTCAGAGGGAGAAGCAGACTCCCTGCTGAGCAGGGAGCCCGATGTGGGACTCGATCCCGGGACTCCAGGATCATGACCTGAGCCGAAGGCAGTCGCTTAACCAACTGAGCCACCCAGGCGCCCTCAAATAAGTTTTAATATTGCATTCATGGTATAGAAATAAATAGAAAGTAGCTAGAAAGGCAGGCAAATTGGGATTAAACAGCATCTCTTCCAATTAGTTGGGAAAGCTTTCTAGAGAAGGAAGGAATTATTTAAAAGACAGTAATCTGATGGGACTCTTTTGCATTTCCTTCCTTTTTATAAGAACAGCTTCAAGCAAACTACATACTGAAGTGAGATATGCATAAGTAAAAACTTAGGGTAAACATCCAAACTCTGAATCTAGCATATGCACTCCTGTTTCTGCCTTTTCCACTTGAGTAAGGATGCTTAACCATTATTGTGTCTGCTTTTTCTATCTTTTCACTAATAAGATATACAAAAGGATTATGAAATGAAAATGCCTTCTCTACTTCCCTAATCTCAAATCCCTGATAACTGTTATAATGTAAAACAGTATACATATATACACATACACATATATGTGTGTATGTGTGTATACATACATATATACATATATGCTAAGAAATATACTATCTTCTATTAGGTAGAGTTTTTTAAGTTTATATACTTAGAAAACTCTAGAAAATCTAATGAAAAACAAAGTCAATATAAACAGAAAACACAATGAATGAATGTTTAAACAGAAATGTTACTTTTCCACATTTAAAGAAATAGCCAATCTGTTATAAATAGGTTTAATTTGCTTTACTGTATATAACTCATAATATCTGTTAGTTTTTATATATAAAGAAGTAATGCTAAGAATTTAAAAATTAAGCCTTCCTAAATCAGCCAATAAGAATTCTCTAGGGGCGCCTGGGTTGCTCAGTCGGTTAAGCATCTGCTTTCAGTTCAGGTCATGATCCCAGGGTCCTGGGATTGAGCACCACATCTGAAAGCGGGCTTCTCCCTCTCCCTCTGCCTGCCACTCCCCCTGCTTGTCCTTGCGTGTGCTCTCGCTCTCTGTCAAATAAATAAATAATAAATAAATGAATAAATAAATAATAAATAAATAAATAAATAAAAGAACTCTCTAATCTGCTCCTCTATTCTACTTCAAGGGACTTCCATAACATCAAGATTATTCAAACTGAAGATATCCTTAGAAAACAATGTTGACACTTGCTTCAGACTGAATGTCTATATACTTCCAAAATTCATAAACTGAAACCTAATCCCCAATGGGATGGTATTTGGGGTGGGGCCTTTACGAGGTGATTGACTCATGAGGGTAGAACATTCATGAATAGAATTAATACCCTAATAAAAGAAGCCTCAGAAAGCCCCCTTGCCACCTTCTGCCATGTAAGGTTATAGCAAGAAGACAGCCATCCAAGAACCAGGAAGCAGGTGTCACCAGAAAAGAAAAAGGAGACTGGCACATGAAAGGGGAAAATGGTATGCCAAAGCAGGGACAAATGCAAATGTGTACAACCGAGTTGGCAGAAACAGCTAACTAGGGAGAGTGAAGGCTGTAAATACCAGCAGACAAATCTAAAGTTTTTATAGGCCAGTGGTTCCCATCCCTCGCTGCATTAATTCTAGTTAACTGCAGTGTGCAGCCACAGTTAAGAATCACTGTGTGGACACAGTAGAACCTCTGAAGGTTTTTAAGTAGGCAAGAACAGATTAAAATTTATTTTAGGACTATATTTTTAACACAAGCAGAAAAAAAGGAAAGAAGATTTAAAGCTCTTAATTGTGAAATACACCATGACATAATTCTATTTCTAAATACTACCTTCATTTTTTGATATCATACAAACTAGAAAGTGCTAATGAGCAAAAGCACTGAATAAGCAATGAAAGCAATGAGTGCTGAATAAACTTACTTTCTTTCACATTTAATTTAGTAAGTATTTAATGATGGCTTTGGGGGTGATTTGCTGGTAAGAAACTATACTCTCCTTAGGGTTAGGCATAATTTCAATTAAAATTTGCACCAATAAGGTTAACTTTTAGTTAAATAGCATTAAGAATCCTTGATATTGTTCACAGAATATAAAAGAAAAATGCCTCAAAAGACAGTTTCTTAATAACTCACCTGGATTCACTTTTTCTTTTTACAGTTTCTAAAAACAATGTTGAAAAACTCTTTTTAGTTTGTGGCTGAATTTCATCTTCTGAATCTGGTACTCTTTTCTGACATGTTCTTGACGATTTCCTCTCTTGTGGTTCTTCTGATACTTTATCCTCTATTTCTGATACTTTATTTGCTATTTCTACTTTCTTCAAAGAATTTTTATCTTCAAAGTTTAACCTAAAAGTTTAAAAGGAAGGCAAGCTGAATACTCTCACAGTTTGCTGAGTTAGGAATTTTCCTGAACCCCCTTTCAGTAACCATAGAGACCACTTACAAAATTTTTCACTAGTCCTTTATTTAAAGTCCACAAATTCTGATTTGTAATCTCTTAAAATACACAAGGCAATTGCTCAGGAAAATTACATTTCTTATTTGTCAATAAAAAAGTAAGAGAAAAGACCAAGGAAATCTGTAGGTTAGAGGACTAGTTCTCAAACATTTAGTAAGATTTTGAATCATCTGAAGAATCTTATTAAAATGTAGATTCTGATTTAGTAGGTCTAGAATAGTGTTTGAGATTCTATATTTCTAACAAGCTGCCAGATAATGCAATGCTGTTGATCCTGAGCCACACACCACATTTTGAATAGCAAAATCTTAAAATGTACTTAACTCTTTGGCTCCAAGAATTACACAAGACACTAGACAGACATTAATTACACTCACTATAAAAGTCCCCAGTAGCAAAGGACTTTGAATGATCTACTTTGCTTCTTAAAGGCCAAAATGAGCCCCAAGAAATAGACACGGATTTACCACAACTTATCCTCAAAATACTTACCCTTTGCCATCCTAGAAATGACCCGATATATACCTACCATTGTAATTACAAAAGACATAGAGAAAATACTCTTAGGAAGTTATAGAAAACATATTATAAGAAAATACTTTTTTTCCATACACTATAGAAATGTTTACCCACAAACTTCTCTGAAGTATACTTTAAGCCTTCCTTATTAAATATAAACTGAATATAAACTGAACTATGTTATGCTCTTCTCATGTTAATATTCCTCAATATTTACCATAAAATACATTAAAAATAAATTAATAAATTAGTAACTTAAAAATTTTTAAGTAGGATTCATATTGTTTCAATAAATAAAAATTCACCTTTTTCTGGTTTTAAGAGAAATCTCTGTACTTGAAGACAATGTATTCACTGAATTTTCAGAAGTGTAGGTCTCTCTCTTTTGGGCAATAGATGTAATCGCATTTTGCGATAAAGAAGCTTTTGCATCCAAAAGAACAAAAGGTGAGCCAACAGATAAGTATAATTCCTCATCGGCTTCACTGTGATGATCTTTTAGTTTTTTCCTTGACATTTTTCTCGAGTCAGGTGTATTTTTAGAACCAACATCAGTTGCCAAAATTTGCTGATGAACTTCATGGTCTTGAACTAGAAGAAAATTATATGAAGATATTAAAATTTTTTTAAATAATATTAGAACCAAGTGTGTTTTTTAAAATTCAGCAGCAATAACTAGATACAGTTTTCAGAAGACTCACGGTTCATTAAGTTTATAATCAAAGATCTATGAGTAAAATATATAAGTGCTTTAAAAGTTCTAATTCATGAAATTAATAAATATAAAGATGTATTTGGGGGTGCCTGGGTGGCTCAGTAGTCAAGCGTCTGCCTTCAGCTCAGGTCATGATCCTAGGGCCCTGGGATTGAGCCCTGCATTGGGCTCCCTGCTCAGTGAGAAGCCTGCTTCTCCCTCTCCCACTCCCCTGCTTGCCTGCTTGTATTCCCTCTCTCGCTGTGTCTCTCTCTGTCAAATAAATAAATAAAATCTTAAAAAAAAAAAAAAGCTTTAAAAAAAAAATGTATTTGTTCCATGCTCTTAAGTTTTGAAGTGACAAAAATTTTCAAACAGAAAATTCACAATTCTATGGATATTCAATTTACCCAAGATTTGAATAAATCTAGACACAGCTAAAATAATGAAGTAATGCTAGAGAAATTATGAGATTCAATTTTTAGGTTAAGAGTCAGTAAACTAGGGGCGCCTGGGTGGCTCAGTTGGTTAAGCAACTGCCTTCGGCTCAGGACATGATCCTGGAGTCCCAGGATAGGGCTCCCTGCTCAACAGGGAGTCTGCTTCTCCCTCTGACCCTCCCCCCTCTCATGTGCTCGCTCTCTCTCTCTCATTCTCTCTCTCAAATAAATAAAATCTTTAAAAAAAAAAAGTCAGTAAACTAAGGCAGCTAGACCACATATTTATACACACACATACACACAGAGAGACATAACAGATATGTATAGTGTTATATAAAAGATTTGTATGTGTGTATATATATGTAAAGGTATACATATAAAAATATACGTTATACATAAAAGTTTATATACATATATACATGTACCTTTATATACATGTATATAAAGAATATACATATTCTCTTAGCCTTATGCCTTCAAATATCAAAGAAAGAGTAGAACTGTTGGGGAGTATTTCATATTGATTCATACTCTTAAAAAGCAAAGATTAGGGGCACCTGGGTGGCTCAGTCGGTTAAGCGTCCGACTCTTGATTTCAGCTCAGGTCATGATTTTAGCGTGGTGAGATAGAGCCCCACGCTGGGCTCCGCACATAGCACAGAGTCTGCTTGGGTTTCTCTCTCCCTCTCCCTGTCCCTCTGCCCCTCTCCCCCCCCACCCCCCACGCACTCACCCTTTCTCCCTCTCTCCATTAAAAAAAAATTAAAAAAAAAAAAAAAAGCAAAGATTTAAAAATTTTAAATACAATTAAAAAGGGGCTTTTGGAAGGTTATAGAACAAGACAGTATACTCAGTTTTCTCTACTTTTCCCTCTAAATATAACTAAACTAAATTCCTGGTAATTATCCATCAAACAGTAACAGAACTCTAAAAGCTGGAAGGAAAGAGGTATATTTGCTAGGAACCTCAAGTCTTAAGCAACAAAAGACAATACGGTGAATCCTCTGTGTTTTCCTTTATTTCCCATGTATCCCCAGACTGGGTTCTAGAGAAGCGTGTAACCCAGAACCATAAATAGGCATGGGAGAAAAAAAACCCTGCATTTTCTGGCCAAAAGACTTGGAGAAGGCAAACACAACAGAGACCTAGTGGGGAACCCCAACTCCCATTCCACAACCTGGGCCACTCAATACTCCATTCTGCAGTGGCCTTGTAAGAGCAGCAAAGCCTTAGGCCATGCTAGGCCCCACCCCATAATTTCTATGGGACAGCAGTAGCAGAGGAGCAAAGTCTGGACTAACCTTGTCCCTGGACTAACCCAGTACCCACTTCAACAGTCAAAGACAGCAGGCCGTATGCTCCACAAACAGCTGCAAAGCAGTGAAGTCTTTGACCTTCCCAGCCACTGCTTCACAGACCAAGGTGACAGTTTGAACCACTGTTAGTCAACAACCCAGGCCTTACTTCACAATGAGGGCCCCAAAAGGCAGTCTAATCTAAGGCAGGAAGAACATAAAAGAACACTACATCCCCCATCCTGTCCTCCACCCAGTCATTTAAGAAGATCCAATCCCAACGGGTTCTGACTCCAACCCCCATTTGAGTGAATGAGGACATGGGGGACTCAGGAAAGCACCTTCCATTCATCTGACACAGCACCAGCAAGAACTGAGGAGGAATCTCAGCAGCATCAGGAAATGAAACAGACCAAAATACCACTGCTAGGACTCTAAACACTTAATTGTCACTGGAAATAAAATCCACAAAAGTAAGCAAGAACCTATACATTAAACCAAAACAAGGCAACTATACGCTTTAACAAACAATTTAAATACAATCAAGAGTCTCCTAAAAAAATAACCAAAATGTCAAGAATACAATCAAAATGACGGATTATACCAAAAGCCAGAAAAACACAACCTGAACAAAAACAATATGATCAATGGACACAGACAAGATGAATCAAATGTTGAAATTATTTAATAAGAATTTTAAAGCATCCTTCATAAAATGTTTTAACAATCAATTATAAATTGATTTTCATTTGTTTCTCCTGAAACAAATGAAAAGACAGAAACTCTCAAAGAAATGAGTTACAAAGGAGAACCAGTTTTTTAGATTTTAGCCATTCTTTTGGGTGTGCTGTGGTATCTAATTATTATTTTAATTTAAAATTCCCTAATGACAATGATGAACAAATCAAAGCCACAATGAGATACTACTTCAAACCCACAGGATGGCTATTATCACAAAACACACACACATGCAAAGAAAATAACAAGTGTTGGTGAAGATGTGGAGCAATTAGAACTCTTACGCATTGCTGATGAGAATGTAAAATGATGCAGCCACTACAAAAAACAGTTTAGTGGTTCCTCAAAAAATTAAAAATACAATTGCCATGTGATCCAATAATTCCTTTCTTGGGTATGTATCCAAAAGAACCGAAAGCAGAGACTGCAAAGATATTTGTACGCTCTCATTCACAGCAGCATTATTCACCAAAGACAAAAAGTGGAAACCACCCAAATATCCATCAATGGATAAATGAATAAAACAAAATGTAGTAATGGATGGATCCAGAAAGTATAATACTAGGTGAAATAAATCAGTCGGAAAAAGACAAATACCATATGATTTCACTCATATGTGAAATTTAAGAAACAAATGAACATATGGGGGGTGCAGGGGAAAGAAAGGAAAACCAAGAAACAGACTTTTTTTTAAGATTTTAATTTATTTATTTGATACAGAGAGAGAGGGAGAGAGCAAAGACAAGCAGGGGGAGCAGCAGGCAGGGGAGAAGCAGGTTGCCCACTGAGCAAGGAGCCCGATGCGGGGCTCAGTCCCAGGACCCTGGGATTATGACCTGAGCCAAAGGCACGACTGAGCCACCCAGACGCCCCAAGAACAGACTCTTAACTACAGGGAACAAACTGATGGTTACCAGAGGGGAAGTGGGTGGGGGGATGGGTGAAATAGGTGATGGGGACTAAGGAGGGCACCTGTGATGAGCACCAGGTTTTGTATGGAAGTGCTGAATCACTATATTGTACACCTGAAACTCATATTAGATTGTATGTTAACAAACTGGAATTTAAATAAAAACTTTTTTTAACAAGATGAAAATCTAAGATTCTACATATATCATTAGGATAAGATAGACCTTTTAACCAAAACAAGGTCAAAAACTATAAAAGTCAGGGGCGCCTCAGTTGGTTAAGCGACTGCCTTCAGCTCAGGTCATGATCCCAGGGTCCTGGGATCGAGCCCCGCACTGGGCTCCCTGCTCCTCGGGGAGCCTGCTTCTCCCTCTCCCTCTGCCTGTCGCTTCCCCTGCTTGCGCGCTCTCTCTCCATCAAATAAATAAATAAAATCTTTTAAAAAAAAAAAGCTATAAAGTCACACATCTGACAATTAAAATTAAAAAATCTTACTCATCATATGGTTTAAGATACTATAAACAAAATCTGTAGTCAAGGGATCATTTGGAAAAATATCTGTCACACAAATTACAGATCAACAGTTATAGATACTCAATTCAAAGACCTTTCATTAACAAGAAAAAACTAATGGACAAAGGATATGAATAGACAACTCAGAAAAAAGGAAATTCAAATAGCCAATAAATATATAAAAAGGTGCTCAAACTCAGTGGGTATCACAGATATAGACACTAAGGTGACAATGAGATCATATAATACTGATCAAACTGGCAAAAAAATAAATAAAAAAGCAAATGATCTATCAGGTAAAACATACTTTCCTACACTGCTGGTGTAAAAGAAAATTGTAAAGCTTCTTCTGAAAGCATGCACACCCATGCATGCACACATTTATATATGTTTTCATTCAAAGGTTACCTCAGCAGGACAATGGGAATAACAATTAGTAGCTTTATTTTTTTAAATCTTTGAGGCTTACTTCAAATGAAGGACTTTTCTAATTTGAAAAATGTAAATAAACTTTTAAAAGTTGCAGCACATATAACTAAAGGAAATGAACAAAAGAAGAGAGAAAAAGAACACTAACCATGTATATACAAATTTTGAAATCATGTTGTATACTTGAAGCTAACATGTCACATGTCACTTATACCTCAGTTTAAAAAAAAAAAATGCTCAAGAAGCTCATGGAGAGGGCCATGTGAGAAGGAATTAAGGCTTCCTGCTTGCATCCAGCCCCACATGAGTCATCTTGGGAAATATATCCTTAGCCCCCATCAAGCCTTCAGATGACTGCAACAATGGCCAACATCTTGACCGCCACCTCATCATGAGATTTAAAACCAGAACCAACTAAGCTGCTTCTCAATTCCTGACCCACAGAAACTATGTGAGATAATATTTATCGTTTGTTTAAAAAAAAAAAAAAAAGACAAATCTATTTGAAAACTCTTAAAACTATAGCCTCTGTAATAATTCTTACTTAATGTCTCTTACCATATCCTAATAATCATTGTTCTTACCACTAAAACAAAGAAATGAATATTCAAATAAAGTTTATTTTTCATATTTAAAAAAAAAACAAACACTGACCACTCTGCCTAGGCTGACCCGTGAGTTTGTCACTCAAGCCAACACATGCAACACCTTCAGCATCTCCTTTTAATTATGTCTAAGCAAATAACATCTATGGGGATGCCACCAACCTGATCTGTTGACAACTTCACTTGGTTCTACAGTGAACTGCAGAGAGGCTTCTTTCTTCCTTAAAGAAACTGGAACTGACTTCGGATGAGATTTCTGGCACTGAGCCTAAAAAGATATATAACATTAAACCTATTAAAAATTAGTAATTCTGATTAAATACATTCGGTTTTAAATTGGAAAAAAACCCAAGTATTTAAAAACAATAAACCAGCTGGTAAAGTTGTATACTGAAGTAACTACTTTAGAAAACAATTTGGCATTACCTAGTGAAGTTGAAATTTCAAATAACCTAACACGGAAACAATGCTGCTGTGAACAGCAAAAAACCTATTCTGACAGTAAATTGGACAAATTATTGTATAGTCCTATAACAACATCACACATTCAACAGTGAAATGACTAAACTACAGCAACAGAAATAAATGACTGTTAACCAAAAAAAAATCAAGTCACAGAAATATGTCATAATCCCATTTACATAAAGTTCAAAGTGGATGCATGTAAAACTATATACATATATATATATTTTAGGGATTAACTCAATAGAGGAGTTAACATAGCAGGCCTGATCATTTAAAGAACTTGCTTACAGCAGGGCTAGCCCTTGGCTGGCACCTAGGGACTTGGCGTTCAGAACATTTCCTCCATGACCAGCTGATAAGGTTGTGCCTAATACGCCAGCTGCCTAGACTGTACAAAAATGTGATTTATAGTGAACACCTGCTTTTTTTCCTTCAGGGAGTATAGGATTGTGGTGGGCAGAGGGTACCCATGTAACCAGCCCACAATAAAAATGGATTAAGCCTCAGAAGGCTTCCCTGGGCAGAAAGACAGGACGTACACATTTCACTGCTGGAAGCAACAAGTGCACTCTGTGTGGACTCTGCGGGGAACACAGAAAGCCTGACATGGATTCCTCCAGAATCTGCCTGATGTGTCTTTTTCCTTTACCAATCTGGCTGTGTATCCTACCTGGCTATAATAAATCTCAGTCACAAGAACAACTATATGATGAGTCTCATAAGTCCTTCTAGTGAAGCACCCAACATATGGATAATAGCGGGACCTCTGTCAGAGGTAGGGGAGGAAGTGCTGACACAAATGTCAGCAACACACCCATTATGCAACTATAAAAAAAAGATGGGAATGATGAACAGAAAATTCAAGATAGTGGTTTATCTCAGAAAACTTAAAGTTGATTTAACTTTCAAAAATCAGCGTTATATAATTTACCACATTAAAGAAGATCTCTCAATTCTGAAAGAAATGGATCTGTTTTCATTCCTTGGAACCAAAAGGCTATATATAGCTGACCCCTGAACAAGGGTTTGAACTGTGAGGATCCACTTATTCACAATTTTTTGCAATAAATATAACATAGTACTGTAAATATATTTTCTCTTCCTTATAACTTAAGACTTTCTTTTCTCTAGTTTTATTTTTTTTTGTAAGATTTATTTATTTTAGAGAGCGAGAGTAGGAGAGAGGTAAAGGGAGAGGGACAGAGTCTCAAGCAGACTCCGTGCTAAGTTCAGAGCCTGACATGGGGCTCACGACCCTGAGATCACGACCTGAGCCAAAACCAAGAGTCAGATGATTAACCAACTGCACCATCCAGGCGCCCCTCTAGCTCACTTTATTATAAGAATACAATATATAATACATATACAAAATATGTGTTAATCAACTGTTTATGTTATCAGTAAGGCTTCTAGTCAAGAGTAGGCTATTAGTAGGTAAGTGTTTGGGGAGTCAAAAGTTTTAAGTGGATTTTCAACTGCATGGGTGGGTCCGCAACCCTAACCTCTGTGTTGTTCAAGGGTCAACTGTATAACTAAGTGTTTATACAAGTTTCTAATGAATGTTATTGCTACACTACATAATTTTTCTCTCCAATTTGTATTGTACTTTTGAATAACTTGTCTTTATTCATTAGCTTCACAAACTCTATTTGAAAGTTTGCTATTTTGTAGTTAGGTCAGCCTATCCTCTTAAGATATAACCTGTAAGATTCATTGTCCTTAGAGCAATAAATCAACTTTGGTTTTCAGAAAATAACCAAATTTGCTAACCTGGATTAGGAACTTCAGCAGTTGTCCACTTTCCTAAAAACCTAATTCAACTATTATTTTAGGAGGGGTGAAAAATGATTGTGTTGTAATTTGATAATTCTACACCCAGACCTCCAATTTCAAACACATGAAACGTCAAGTCAAAATTTTCACCAAACACCTCTAAATTATTATGAAAGTTGAGTGGGAATATAGGATTCCCTTTTAAGAATAAGACTTAAAAACAACTAAAATAGACGTAACTATATTGTGTAATGCTTCATTCATTAAAATATTAAAGCTCTTCTTTTTGACTTACCTCTTTCCTTGGTGACTGAATACAAATGTCTCCTATTTTAGGTGTTGAATAAAGCAATGATTTTGTAGAATCTGTGCTAAAGTCATTGGCAAGACCTTAAAAAAAGCAAAAAAAAAAATTTTTTAAATAAATACGATATAAAATCTTTTAGTTACAATTAAAAGAAGCCCTAAATGAAATGTGAAGAAGTCTGTCAACTCTTTAAGAACAATTAGTTTAAAATTAAGTACAGACATCACTTCAACATTCAAATATTCCTAGAAGGCATCAGGAACTGAAAAAGGCAAACAACATTCCTGAAGAAATAATGTACCAGCTCTTCTTTCAGAGCTTATATAGAAGAAATATTTTTCCACTTTGTTTGTTTCTTCGGTTGGCCTATTCTCCTATTTCAATACCTTCTGATGCTGATCAGCACTTTTGAAAAGTTTTTGCCATAATTCACCATTTCTGTAGAAAGAACTGCAAATCATCAAACATTATCTCTTAGAGATCCAAGAATTCTGCACACTTATTCCCACTACATGAAATAACTTTCTCTTGTGTATGATAATTATTTATGGACTCCCAGAGTACAGGAATCTAGTATGAACTAAAGGAAATGACAAATTATTTTCATTTTTGCTACTATTATCCTCAGTGTAACAGGAAGTACACGAAGGATTGCACATGTACTCAACATTTCTGGGAAAATATTTTACATATATTTAAATGTTAGAATGCATTTGCTGAGTTTAATATTAATTAATATGACAAATTTATATTTTCATCCAACCCAACCATCAAAGTCCATCTTGAAGATGCCTTACTTTTTTCTTCAAAACAGTCTTGTAAGATTTCCAGTATGTTCTGGCCTTGCTTCGAATTAATGTCAGGTACTCTAATAAGAAGGAATGAAGGGAAAATGTTACATATCATTTCCAGAAGATATTTGCTATTTATGTTACCTTCTACTTTGAAAATTTCATATCTCATTATAAAATGTTATTTTACTTAATGGGAAAAATATAACCTTCACTATCTAGGACAAAACAAGTACTTGAGAGTCCAAGAGTTTCAAGAAAAGTATCTGAAGCGGTATGTCGTTATCTACATTAACAATTATATTCCTTGATTGAAGAGCCACATCTAAAGCCATTTTAGACTACTGCTATATCTAAACAAGAATATAAATGGTTTTGGAGAAATCCAATCAGTACTAAAACACTTTTTTAATAAAAACTCTATGGTCACAAGTCCTAACAGCTCCAAGTAACAGTCTTCCCTTGAAGTTCTCAAATGCATTTTTTATTTAATATTATTAACCTTAACAGCAGCTTATGAATCACTATAAAATTTTCACTGTAGTTTCACACGCAGTTGTAAGAAATAATATAGAGGAATTCCCTTGTTCACTTTACCTAGTTCCCCCAAATGGTAACATTTTGTAAAACTATACTACCACAACCAGGATACTGATATCAATACAATCCACTAATCCTATTCAGATTTCTCCAGTTCTGCATATACAGTTGACCCCTGAACAATATGGGTTTGAACTGCATGGGTCCACTCACACACAGATTTTTTTCAGTAAACATACTGGAAAATTTTTTGGAGATTTGCAAAATTTGAAAAACCTCGCAGACAAACCACATAGCCTAGAAATATAAAAAAAATTAACAAAAAGTTAAGTACGTCATGAATGCATTAAAATACATGTAGATACTAGTCTATTTTATCATTTACTAATATAAAATACACACAAATCTATTATTAGAAGTTAAAATTTATCAAAACTTACACACACAGAACATACATGGTGTTATTTGTAGTCAAAAGATGTGAACAAATGTAAAGATGCAGTTTAAATCATAATGGCATAAAATTAACTGTAGTGCATGCTGTACTACTGTAATAATTTTATAGCCACTCCTGTTGCTATTGCGGTGAGCCCAAGTGTTAGTGAGTATCCCCTTAAAATGCCATCTAACATTAATCATCTCTGAGTGAGCAGAAGCAATTACTTCTCCAGTAAATTGTGGATTGCAGTAAAAAGTGATCTCTCACAGTTCTCCCATTTTTCATTATGTTTAGTGCAATACCATAAACCCTAATTAACACCAAGGGACCCAACAAGGTACCACTAGTGATGCTGGAAATGCTCCCAAGGAACAGAGACGTCATGACATTACAAGAAAAAGTTGAATTACTTGATATATACCATAGACTGAAGTCTGCAGCTGTGGTTGCCTGCCATTTCAAGATAAATAAATGCAGCATAAGGACTATTGCAAAAAAAGAAAAGGAAATTTGTGAAGCTGTCTTTGCAGCTGCGCCAGCAGGTACAAAACCTTGCCATTCTGCAAAATACCTTTTTATCTTGTACTGAAAATGCAGCTTTTATGTGGATTGCAGGACTTGTTCAAAGAAAGGCATAAATATAGGTGGGCGCGTGGGTGGCTCAGTTGGTTAAGCGACTGCCTTCGGCTCAGGTCATGATCCTGGAGTCCCTGGATCGAGTCCCGCATCGGGCTCCCTGCTCGGCAGGGAGTCTGCTTCTCCCTCTGACCCTCCCCCCTCTCATGTGCTCTCTCTCTCTCTCATTCTGTCTCAAATAAATAAATAAAATCTTTAAAAATAAAAAATAAAAATAAAAAAAAAAGAAAGGCATAAATATAGGTTATAATATGGCTTGAGAAAAAGCAAAGTTATTATAAGACATCTTAAAGCAAAAGGAAGGTGAAGGATCTAAGGCTGGAGAATTTAATGCCAGAAGAGGATGGCATTTAGAAAGAGAGTTGGCTTAAAAAAAAAGTCAAGATAACTTGAGAAGAACCTTCTGTCAAACAAGAGGCAGCAGACGAGTTCCAACATGCCGTGGCTCAGGTCATGATCTCATGGTCATGAGACTGAGCTCCCCACTCAGTGCAGAGTCTGCCTAAGATTATCTCCCTCTCCATCTGCCCATCCACTGCCCCCACCGCTTGTGCGCTCTCTCTCTCAAAAAAAAAAAAAAATCATCATCCCCATCATCATCATCACTAAGGGGGCACCTGGGTGGGTCAGTTGGTTGGGCATCCAACTTTTGATTTCAGCTCAGGTTATGATCTCAGGATCGTGAGATTAAGCCCCACATCGGGCTCCACGCTGAGTATGGAGCCTGCTTAAGCGTCTCTCTCTCCTTCTCCCTCTGCCCTTCCCTCCCTCCTGCTTGCATGCCTGCTCGCATACTATTTCTCTTTCTCAAAAAAAAAAAAAAAAAAAAAAGAGGGCACCTGGGTAGCTCAGTCAGTTTAGAATCCGACTCTTGGTTTTGGCTCAGGTCATGATCTCAGGATCCTGGGATCAAGCCCTCGTCGAGGATCCTGGGATCAAGCCCTTGTCGAGCTTCCCTCACAGCAAGGAGTCTGCTTGTCTCCCACTCTCTCTGCCCCTCCCCTTGCTTAGACACATGCGCGCTTTCTCTCTCTCTCTCTAAATGTCATAAAGGACATTTATTACTAAAGAAGAGAAGCAAGCAAAGGATCGGCTACCTCTACTATTTTGTGCAAATGCAGTCAGCTTTATAATCAGGACTGACTTATCTACAAAGCTGCTAAACCCCAGCTTTGAAGGAAAAAGATAAACACCAGCTGCCAGATTTTGGGTTGTACTATATCAAGAAAGCTGGGCAATGAGAACCCTTCTTCTGGACTGGTTCTATCAATGCTTTGTCCCTGAAGTCAGGAAGTACCCTGCCAGTAAGGGTCTGTCTTTTAAAGTTCTTCTGATATTGAACAATGCCACTGGCCACCCAAAACCCCAGGAGTTCAACACTGAAGGAGTCAAAATGGTATATTTGCCCCCAACACAACTTCTCAAATTCAGCCTCTAGATTAGGGGGTCATAAGGACCTTTAAGACTTGTTACACATGGTTCTCTAGGGAAAGGACTGCCAATGCTATGGAATATGGAACAGAGACAACATCATGAAAGTCTGGAAGGATTACAGCATTGAAGATACCATTATTGTTATAGAAAAAGCTATGAAAACCATCAAGCCCAAAGCAATAAATTCCTGCTGGAGAAAACTGTGTACAGATGTTATACATGACTTCACAGGATTTATGATAGAGCCAATCAAGAAAAATCACGAAAGAGATTGTGGATATGGCAAAAAAGGTGGGGGGTGAAGGGTTTCAAAATTAGGATCTTGGAGAAATTGAAGAGCTAACAGACATCCCACCAGAGGAATTAACAGAAGATGACTGTATGGAGATGAATGCTTCTAAAACAATACCAGATGACGTGGAAGAAGATGTAGAAGCACCACGAGAAAACAAATTGACATCAGACAATCTGATAGAGGCTTCCAATCACTCAAGACTATTTTTGACTTCTTTTATGACATGGACCTTCTATGATACAGGCATACAATGAAACTAAGGTAAACAGCAGAATATAAAACCAAGTTTAGAGAAATGAAAAAGCAAAAGTCAGACAAAAATTATGATATAATTGCATAAAGTTACACCAAGTATGCCTGCCTCTCCTGCCTCCCCTTTTACCTCCTCCACCTCTTCTGTCTCTGCCACACCTGAAACAAGATCACCTCAACTTTCTTCTCCTCTTCAGCCTACTCAATGTGAAGACGATGAGGACGAAGATCCTCAATGATCCACTCCCACTTAATGAACAGTAAATAATCAGCATGCCATACCATTAATAAACTGCATGTATCTGTGTGTCTTCACGTGAAAATCTAGTAACTGTATGGCAAGAAATATATGAGACATTTTTATGTCATCGTCGTCATTATCATCATCTAAGTATTCATTGTATAGAACACCTTGTGCAAAACTTGTATGGAAGTGGATAGCCTATCCTTACATAGGCATAAGGTGAGTGATATTTAATATAAAATTAATAATGTGTTATTTTACTGCCTTGTAACTTTCCTTTCAAAGAATTATATTTCCATACATATGTCTTTCCTCACAGGTAAGTGGTTTTATAAAAGTATAACAATGTTTCCAGACTATATTATGGATATGACTATAATACCATATGCCATAAAAATTTTATAACAATTCTATTCATTAATGTATAGACTAGGCTACCATGAAACAATCATACTGACCACACCAGGCTACCATAAAGCAATCATATTGCTGCTTCTTTATCAATACCTGCTATACCTGTAAATAAATATGAATTTCTTTTCACATAATTTTTTCATGTCTGATGTCTAGTGCTAGTAATATATATAACATATACAGTGTTCTGTATCATATAAGACTATATTAGTAGGTAATAACAGACGATTCCTCTTGTAAACAGACAACAAAAACTTACTGTTATCAATACAGTACAGTTCTGTAAACGTGTTTTCTCTTCCTTATGATTTTCTTGATAACATTTTCTATTCTCTAGCTTATTTTATTGTAGAATACAATATATAATATACAGTGTACAAAGTATGTGCTGTTTATGTTACTGGTAAGGTTTCCAGGCAACAGTAGGCTGTTAGTAGAAGATTTTGGGGTGTCAAAATTACGTGAAGATTTTCAAACGTATGGGGGTCAGCAACCCTAACCCCTGAGTTGTTCAAGGGTCAACTGTACTCATTTGTGCGTTTATGTTCATACTTAGTTCTGTGCAATTTATCACATCTGTAGGTTCAGATATCATCACCACAGTCAAGATACTGAACAGTCCACACTACAAAGATCCTCTCTTGTCTTTTTATAACCTACACCCACATTTTCTTTTAGCCCCACCAAATAAGCTGCATCTTTGTAATATTACCATTCAATCCACTCTATAGAGTGCTTTCCCCATGGCTGTCATTTAGTCAGAACTAAGACTGCCTCTTCCTGATCCATAATTTATCAGCTGAATTTCTTCTCTCACTGCTGCTAAGTCACTACTCTGCTTGCATTAATATTTCTGTAAATATAAAATTACTAAGTAGACTATACCTAATCAGTGGGCACAGAAATCATTATGTTAGAAGTAATTTTTCCCTTCTTCATTTAAGAATCACTTTCTGAAGATAGACATAAAAATGACCTTAAAAGCTTAAATATATAACTCACCTGACAGGTCGGCAAAATCTTCTTCTGTAGTCATTTTTGAGATGATCCTGAAAGAAAAGTAAATCACCCAACTGGTGAAAACTTAAGTTCTTCATTTATTCATTCAGCAAGTTTTGCTAATTGCCCATTATAGTACTATAAAGAGGAATTCACTGGATCAACTGAAAGAGAACTTGCCTCATATCTACTGTTTCAAAATCTTTGCTTATACTATTTGCTCATCCTGGGATTTATTCCATCTTTCTCTTTTTCTTCCACCTGCCCCCATACCTTTTCCATCATCAAAATTCCAACTACCTGTGCTTCTAATAATTCAAATTGGTTGACTAGCAGTATCTATTTATCTCCTTTCCTTGCAGGCAGATCCCTGTAAAATAATAGTTAAGCATTAAAACGACATAAAACAACAATGAAAAAGAGAATGGAAGAGAGGACCATCGATTAACAAACAAATTTAACAAATTTCTAGAAGATGGAAAACAAATGGAGTATGTTAATTGATGAAACAGAATAAAAGCAGTAGGAGCCAAAAGTAAGCTCGGAGGATCCAGTTTCTGATGAGGAGTAAAGCTGATCTGCCCAGGAAAAAGCCGTAACAATGCCGAACTAGGAAAACTCGAAATATGAAGGAGGAAAGAGTGAGAAAGGGAATGAACAGAATAACAGACCCCCACATCCCCTACCCCATAAACACAGAGCTAACTGGCTAATTGAATTTAAATTAAAAAAAAAAAAAAAACAAAGAGCTAAAAAAATTGTATTCTATTGTCTCAGTCTTAACTATCACTAGCACTTATGGATCACCAGACATTTAAAAGTCTCTAAGCAAAACAGGAAAATCAAGAACTCATGATGTAATGTATGGTGATTAACATAACATAATAATAAAAAAAAGATATAAATTTTAAAGATGGAAAAGAAAAAGGCCCAAGAGAAAACTGAAACCAAGAATGAGAAAGAAGAGCATAACCCAACATATAAACCTGCTGAATTATTATGTTGTACATTTGAAAGTAATGTAACATTGAGTGTCAACTAGGCTTCTATTTTTTTTTTTTTAGATTTTTTTTTTTTTAAGATTTTATTTGTTTATTTGTCAGAGAGAGAGAGAAAGAGACACAGCACAAGCAGGGGGAGAGGCAGGCAGAGGGAGAAGCAGGTTCCCTGCTGAGCAAGGAGCCCAATGAGGAACTCCATCCCAGGACTCTGGGATCATGACTTGAGTCGAAGGCAGACGCTTAACCGAATGAGCCACCCAGGCGTCCCTAGATTGATTGATTGATTTGAGAGAGTGAGAGAGAGAGCATGAGTGGGTGGGAGGGGTAGAGGAAGAGGGAGAAGTAGGCTCCCCACTGAGCAGGGAGCCCAATGTGGGGCCTAGATCCCAGGACCCTGGGATCATGACCTGAGCAGATGGCAGATGCTTAATTGTCTGAGCCACCCAGGTGCCCCTCAATTAGGCTCCTACTAAAAAAAAAAAAAGGGAGAGAGAAAGAAAACGTAAAAACAAAAAACAAAACTCAATTAGTACCTTCAAGAGAGATTTGAAATACTGGACTCATAAAACAAAAGTGGTATACTATAAGCACTGAGACCAAGAAAAATTCTTAATAATTAAAAACATCATTGCCTAAAGTAAAAAATGCAATAATTATGAAAAAGCCAAGGATATTTCTGGGAGGGGAAAAAAAAGACAAAAAATGAAGAGGAAGTAGAAAATGGGAGAAAGAATAAAACGAAGATCTAAAAATCAGGAGGTCCAACTTCTGACCAATTGCTATTCCAGAAAGAACAAAGAAAAAGGAAAGAGATAACTTTAAGAAAATACACAATCAAATTCCCTAAATGTGTAGGGCATAAATAGCCAGCATGATGAATTTAAGAGGATCCATACCTGGGACATAATAGTGAAATTTATGAAAAATTGAGAATAAAAAATACTAGAATGCTTCAAGAAAAAAAAAAAAAAAATCATTAACTCCAACCAGGAAGCAGCCCCATCACTGGGAACAACAGGAAAAATAAAACACAGAGACATGCTGATTTTGGAAGTCGAGAGCATATTTGAGATACTTAGGGTACTATCTTTTTATTGTAAAATCAATTCTAGTTGAAAATTGGGTAGTAAAAGGATGAACAGCATGCTTTAAAAACTATTATCAATACCAAATATTTATTGAGCCTCACTCTTACTTGGCCCATTGGGATATAAATGACCCCACCACACATAAACACTCTCTTTACCCCACTCATCTGACATTTTTATGAAGAAATTCATAAAAGAAAGGCAGAGATCACAATGAGAAAATAAATTGTTTATTAATATCATTGATGCTATTATTATCAATCACCGGTTTTAAATCCATGCCAACATTTATCCAAATAAAACACTGATCATGGTTTAAAAAAAAAATTAAAAAGGAGAATGAGAGGACAAGCAATAGGCTGGAAGAAAATATTTGTAAAAGGCACATCTGGTAAGGACTATTATCCAAAATATAGGAACAATGCTTAAAACTCAACAATAAGAAAACAAACAACCAAATTAAAAAATACATGGGCCAAAGACCTTATAGCTCAAGTAAGAAGATGTACAGATGGTAAATAAGCATATGAAAAGATGCTCCACATCACATGTCATCAGGGAAAAGCACATTAAAACAATGAGATACCACTATACCTATTAGAATAACGAAAATCTGGTACACCAACAACTCCAAATGCTGGTAAGGATATGGCACAAAAGAAACTCTCATTTATTTTTGAATGCAAAATAGTACAGCCACTTTGGAAGAGTTTGGTGGTTTTTACAAAACTAAACAGACTCTTACCATGACTTAGCAATCGTACTGCTTGGTATTTACCCAAGGGAGCTGTCCACACAACAGCTGTCCACACAACAATCTGCATACAGATGTTTATTGCAACTTTATTTATAATTGCCAAAACTTGAAAGCAACCAGATGTCAGTTAGGTGAACGGATAAACTGGGGTACATCCAGACAATGGAATATTATTCAGCACTAAAAAGAAATGAACTATCAAGCCATGAAAAGATATGAAGAAACCTTAAATGTGTAATACCAAATCAAAGTCAATCTGAAAAGGCTATGTATGTATTATTCCAACTATATGACATTCTGGAAAAGGCAAAACTATGAAGATGGTAAAAAGACGAGTGGTTACCAGAGCTCTGTGGGGAGGAAGGGGTAAAGAGGCAGAACACAAAGGATATACAGGGCAGTGAAAATACTCTCTATATGATACCATAATGATGGATATGTGTCTTTAGATTTTTGTCCAAACCCACAGAATGTACAACGCCAGGAGTGAACCCTATTGTACATTATGGACTTTGGGTAATAATGATGTGTCGATGTAGGTTCATCAATTGTAATAAATGTACCACTCTGGTGGGGGATACTGATAATAGGGGTGGCTAAGCATGTGTGGGGGTTAGGGGATATGGAAAAATCTCTGTACCTTCCTGCATAGTTTTGCTAAGAACCTAAGACTGCTCTAAAAAAATAAACTCTTGGGGCACCTGGGTGGCTCAGTCGTTAAGCGTCTGCCTTTGGCTCAGGTCATGATCTCAGGGTCCTGGGATTGAGCCCCACATCGGGCTCCCTGCTCCACGGGAAGCCTGCTTCTCCCTCTCCCACTCCCCCTGCTTATGTTCCCTCTCTCGCTGTGTCTCTCTGTCAAATAAATAAATAAATAAACAAACTCTTTTAAAAAAGGAACCGTGGGCATTTGGTAAATTTTATTCCCTTCCTTTTCCTCCAATGAGAATGGCTTTATTCCCTTTTTTTTAATTCTACGTAATGTAAACAATGTATGTGCTCACAGTAAAAAGTACGCTCTATAGCATCCTTTTATACATCTTCATGCATACAAGCATACATTTATAACTTTACATAAGTGGGAGATCATTGATGAAGATTTTCTTAAAAGGGGAGAGATAAAGTAGAAAATACACTAGGAAGGGGCTGATATGGGTTGTATAATATACAGTAACCATAAGCAAAGTGTGAAATACAAATAGTGAATACCAAGAGAGCCCAGAAACGGAAACAAAAAATGAGTGCCCGCCCCCTTTAGTCATTCCCACCTTAAGCACCTTTTAACTAATAGCTGCCTTTCAGAAAACTTTATCAATAACAGATACCTATCTACAAATAATCTGCTTCTCCAGACCATCAAGTCCACACTTTTTTAAGACGTCCCAATACTTCTATGGACAGGAAATTATTTGGAGGACTAAGAAGTAGAGTTAGGCCAAAAAACGTAGAAATCACAAGATTCTCTGAAGAGAAAGATGCCATCACAAACAAAATTAAAAGAAACCTTGAGGAAACAATACACGGAAATTAACTCTGGCTATCGGCATACGATCAGCGTTGATCTCAAAAAATTCGCGGGCTTTCCCACTGAAATCTCCAAGAAGCCACAGCACCGGCTAAACATTTCATTCTCCCCCCCGCTCCCCGAGCCGCCCCGAGCCGCCCCGGGCCGCCCCGAGCCGCCCCGGGCCGCTCCGAGCGCCGGTGTCAGGGGCGGCCGAGCTCCGGTTCGCCAGAAGCGGCAAGAGCCTGCACTTACCAGACCCGACGCAGCCATGTTCCGACCCGGCCCCTAGAGTCTGGCACGGAAGTTCTCGCGGGCCGTGACTCGAAGAAGCTTGGCACTGCCAGGAGTCCGGGAGGAGCGGTTAGACTGCGCCCCAGGAGCTCTACTGAGGTGGGAGGCGGCAAAAATCGAAAGACCTGCGAGCCAGTAAGCGCGCTACCGACGGTCCTCACCCATTGGCTGGGCCCTTCACAGGTACCGCGACCAGCAAACTCCGGGGTTTGAAACGGTCTGCACATGCGCAAAACGAGACGAGCAACCCAATAGAAAGCCGTTACGGACTCGCCCCTTCACAGGACGCTCCAACAGACCCGCCCATCGCAGCGCCCACCGAAGCCCCGCCCCATCTTTCCCGTAGCCCCGCCCTCCCCTTCTACTTAACGCTGGATCCTCCTTCGCTCCCCAGCCAAGCGGAGACGGAGCTTAAAGCTGGAGTTTTACTTAGCTAGACATCGTTTTGAGAGCAGCCTTTGCCCTTGAGCCCAGTGTAAGACTTGTCAAGGGTTCTATTATACAGTAAAAAATAATACTTGGAAGGATAAGAGGTAGAAATTGCAGAAGTTGTTTGAAGAGAAATATTTCACTATGCAGACTTGTCAACCATCCCCAGCCCATCTATGCATCAACTCTGAAAGTAATAATATAATAATGATGATGACGATGTATTCTTTTTTCAGATATGTAGATAATATTTTCATGAAGCATTGCCAACAAAATGACCTAGGTAAATATATGTCATTTAGGTATAATATCCTGAAAGGGGTCTTTATCAGGAGTCTTGAATCTACTCAGCCATTAGCAATGTCATCTAGGACAATTTGTGGCACCATTCTGGGTGTTTCCTTAATATAGTTATATAAATGGGAGAGCTAAATTAGATGCTCTGAAAACTTGACCATTTTATGATTCTATGAAACTTGTGTCTATTTTTTGTGATTTAATAAAAATTTGCAGAGAATTTTAAACAGAAAATACTTATTGAATAAATACATTAGTCAAGAGTTGAGCTAATAAACTTTAAACTTGTAATGATTTAACAAATGTTATCGCCTGCTGAGGGTTTTTTATTTATTTACTTTTGGTAGGGAAGAGAGGTTATATATTAACTCTGCAATCAGGCTGGATTCCATTCTACTTCACAAATTCTGCCATAGTGGGCAAGTTAATTAAACTATTTCTTCCTCAAATCCCTTGTCTGTAAAATGTCTGTAAAATTGCTGAGATATTGGATTAATTCCTTTTAATATATAGGTGAAATTCCTGGAACATAGTAAGAATTCAATAAATAATGCTTGGTATTATTATGGAGTTTTTTACTTGATCTAGCAGAAGTTTTGCCAATCAGACTACATAATATAATTTGATGCTGTCACATTTGGAACAGATTATAATAAAAACTATCATTTATTCAATTCACACTGTATGCCAAGTTTTTTTTCCTTAATGCTCTCCATGCAGTAACTTATTTAATTCTTAGAACATTCCTATTAAGGGAAGACGACTAATATCCCCATTTTACTGACAACAGAACTGGGACGGTGCTTCAGTAACCTGCCCCAAATTGCACTACCATTAAAGGGCAGAACTGGGGATGAAGCCTGCTGTCCTGACTCTAGAACTGAGCACTTAATCACTACACTTTTTTTACCTCTCAGTGAGAAGTTTTAGCAAGCGCAATCACAGATGTAAAAGTTCCACATATAAAATGATTTCCACTGGAGACAGTGACTCTCAGAGGTATTTTGAGATACTTGACATGGTGTAAAATGTAGGGCACAAAGGGTATTGGTGATGAACTGGTCTGTTCTACAGAGAAAATGGAGGAGCACCTTTATGAAAACCAAAGTTGTGGAGACTCCACCATTCATTCCCAAACAAATTTTTTAATTCCCTCTGCATCTGTCCTATTATTTAATCGCTCCACCATGTTTTTAGCATCCAAAAATAGGGTTGCTAGTTAATTAATTAATGTTTATAAACCCCAGATTTGTCATTTTAGGCCCACTGCCCCCCAAAATACATCCAGATCACTCCTTATGAACTTCTATGGCAACTGACTAAATCTTGAAGTTTTCTATCACAACTACTGAAACCTAGGCAAGGAGTATGTGTGTGTGTGTGTGTGTGTGTGTGTGTATCAGTCTATGGAAGTATGTATATTAGATGGGTATATGGGAAATAAAATATCCAGAAATTTAACTTGAAAGGGTAGTAGACACATTTAGTTACTTAGGATTTTATGTAGATTTTAAATTGGTAATTGTTAAAATGATTTTAAAGAATAAGACATTAAAAATGGTACTCTAAAAATGAATTTGTTCTAGAAATAGTAACACAATTACTATTAAAACTTAAAATTTGCTTTATTCATAATAAACCCAAACTGGTTATACGCCCATCAACTGGTAAATAAACAAACTGTGGTACCTCCATACAGCAGAATATTCCTCAGCAATAAAAACGAACTACTGATACATGCAACAACTCAGATGAATCTCAAAAGCATTATACTAAGTAAGAGGTCAGACATAAAAGACAACCTGCTGTATGATTCCCTATATTTGCCTACATAAAACTATACAAATAGAAATTAGACCAGTAGTTGCCAGGAGATGAAGTTGGGGATTGAAGACGCTGACAACAGAGGCCATGAGGGAACTTTTAAGATGGTGGAAATCGTCTATGTCTTGATTATGATGGTGATTATAATACTCTTATGTTTTTGACAAAACTCTCAGAACCTGTGTCAAAAATCTCAGGATGACTTTTGCTGTAAATCATACCTCAATAAACTTGACTTAAAAAATTAAGGACGTTAGAGAGAGTGTTAACAAACCAAAGTAGGCCCACTCCTTGGTGAGTTATAGTCAAGTTATCCCAGGAAGAGTCGCCTCACAGGGTCAATTTTATTTGTACAAACAAGGAGATCACCGGGATTAATTTCCAAAACAGTGTCTCCCAAACAAGGGAAAGCAGGCTCCTCTTCTTAGGATTTGGGATGAATATTCAGAGGGATTTTAACATTATAATGAAACTGAGGTAGCCTCTGGCACTTGATGACTCATCTGTGCAAGCTCAGGGGGTCAGGCCAGTAGAGAGAGAAAGAGAGATATCAGCCAAATGCAATGTGTGAATTAGGGCCAGTCTGATTCAAAACAAAGAAGCCATAAAGAGCACTAAAAAGTAGAAAACTAAAATAGTAATTGATTATTAAATGACAGGGAAATGTAAAATTTTCTTAGATATTATAATGCTATTGTGTTGAGAATGCCCTTATTCTTTTAGGATAAGGATATACATATTTAAGTATTGAGGGGTAAAATGAGATGTTTGTAAGTACTTTAAATTGGTTCAGTTTAAAAAAAGATAGAGGGGTGCCTGGTTGGCTCAGTCAGTAGAGCATGTGACTCTTGATCTCAGGGTTTTAAGTTCGAGCCCCAGTTTCGATGTAGAGATTACTTTAAAAAAATTGAATCTTAAAAAAGAAGACAGAGATATAGTTAAAGCAAATATGGCAAAATGTTAATAATTACTGATGTAATTATTGTGTAGGTGTTTATTAATACTGCTCTTTTAGCTTCTCTGTATGTTTGAAACTTTTCATGGTAAAATGATAGGGCAAAGTGGCATTAATAAAATTGCAGGTGTTTGGGGAGCCTGGGTGGCTTAGTCCTTAAGCGTCTGCCTTCGGATCAGGTCATGATCCTAGGGTCCTGGGGATGGAGCCCCGCATCAGGCTCCCTGCTCTGCGGGAAGCCTGCTTCTCCCTCTCTCACTTCCCCTGCTTGTGTTCCCTCTCTAGCTGTGTCTCTCTCTGTCATATAAATAAATAAAAACTTAAAAAAAAAATTGCAATGTTCTCAGAATTTTTGCAAAAAAAAAATATTCTGCAAAAGTCAAAAATGAAAATGTTAGGAAATTACTGTAAGAGAATTTTGTCAGAAAAAATTACACTCCAAAAATCAATTTGTAAAAATTATGACATTGCAATTATAACTTAAAATTTGCTAAAGTAAAATAAACTTATTTGTATAATTTTGTAGTTTATTTCTTGGAGTGTATTTTTTAATATAATATTTCAATTTTTAAAATTCCTTACTGTCAAATGTTAACCATGTGTTAAGTAGCCTTTAAGTAGCCTTTTCTGACAAAATTATCCTCAGATAGGAAGGCTCTAAGACTCTAATTGCCACATTAGTAAAGTGTGCTTGCAAGATGCAGGTAGGTGGCAGCAACGTTCACACACAAAAAAAACAAACAGTTTTACTATGGATTGAGTAAAGCTCCCCATGAGTTCTTAATTTTAGTGCTGTGTAAACAGCTTTACGGTTACCTCTATGCTGTGTTTGATTCTTAGTTGCAACTGAATTCTATTATATATACATTGTTACTCTTAACAAGAACACAACCAGTGAGGCTGGTTGGGTAGGTAAAGTATGTGACTCTAGATCTCAGAGTTGAGAGTTAGAACCCCACCTAGGAGATAGAGTTTACTTACAAAAAATTTTTAAATAAATAAATAGAGGAACACAACAAATAGACTATTCTCTGGATCTCCATTTTGTAGCCTATAGTTTACTTCTGATCAGTATAATTCTTAAAAAGGAGTTTTGTCATTTAAAACACATTTAATTTAGATTCACTATGTTGTACACCTGAAATTAATGTAACGTGTCAATCATCCTTCAATTAAAAAAAAAGAAATAAACTAAAAAAACACAATTAATAACCACAAGCTTAATAATATACTTTCTGCATTATAATTTTAACCTTGCAAAGACTTATATTACTTTGGTGGTACTAGGCAAAAATTTAAATAATGAATGTTAATATTTATTGATATGGAAATGTGCTATAGATACACTATATGAAAAATGCAGTTTATCAAACAGCATGTACTAATCTGATTATATAAATACACACAACTAGAGAAAATGTGCCAAAAAAGTAATGGTACCTATCCGAACAGTGCTCATGGTGGATGGTGAAATAGCATGTGATTTTCATTTTCTTCTTTATGCCTAAAGACTTAAAACTTATATAAGTTTTCCATTTATGAGGAAAAATAAATTATTTTAAGTATTTATAGAACATGATATATGTTTGTCAATTCAAGTGCCTGTAGAGATTCATAAACAAAGTGCCCACACTGTAGCTTGCAGGCAATGCCCAGCCGTAAGAGATATAAGGGGTGATAGAAGTAGGAAAATAAACTGCAACCAAAGACATGAAGCAGAAATGATGTGCTGTTGTCACAGAGAAAAATTGTCAGATATTGTAGAGTGTTCATGTTTGCAAAATGGTACTAGATTATGGAGCACCTCCAATGTTGACATAATTTTTCACTTCTTCCCATAGACAGTGCAGAACTATATAGATCGGGGTCAATTCTATAGAATCGAATTCGTAATAGTTAATTGAGGCCAAAAAGGGGAACTACTAATAGGCATTTATTGGTTTACATAATTGTTGGGGAGGGATGGAGAAATAATGTATTTGGGGCTTTCAGGAATGATTCCCAAAGACACACTACGGAAGTGAACCACCAAAAGCCAGCTGCTGCAAATTGAAGACTTGGGAAGCTGATGCTGATGCGGGAGTCTCCAGAACCATAGTGATACTGCTTAATCAGGAAGTCACTGCAGTTACAAAACTGCCATGTCTAGGAAGACACGACAAATAAGAAGTCTCCACGAGCAGGAAGCCTCCTTACTGCTTCTGGCTCCAGAAACACACCATACCTGTCATTATAGGTATCAGAAAACTGATGTTCCATGCTTTGGCTATCACCACCATGAAACCAGGGATTGAATACTGGGACTTCTGATAGTATTGCCACAGAAAAATGAGATGTCTCCCGACCATGCTTCCCTCTAGAAAAAAAAAAAAAGCCAAATTAAGAATAAATTCTGACTCTGTTCTTCCTTGCTAATATGGAATGCATCCCAGCTCCAGCTGCAGAAAAGTCTGGATATGTCATTTTTAGCTTTTCAGCCTCTGCAGTTAAGAACGGCACACTGGAAGGGGCTGGAATGGATATTGAGCACCGATCTACCTTATCCCATAAAACAGCAGTAGTGGATCTTAAATGAAGTGAAAAGGAAGAAAAATGTAGACCGAACATTTCTATATATTGAGCTTGATGTGGTTAAAACCAAATTCATTATTGCTCTTTCCCCCCAAACTATCAACCTATCTGGAGTTTTGAGTTTTTATTAAAGCTACCGTTATACTATGACTTACGTCATTTAGAAACTAGTATGTGTCCTGTATCTATGTGACATCCAAGAAATATTTCTCAGTCATATAAATTACACCCTACACTGCATAAATAGTGAGAACATATAACTAGAAAAACTCTTATAACCTAGATGCAACTCTTTGTACTAAAAATTGTGTTAGCAAATTAAACCACTCTGACAGAGCTACTAATATCACTTCTACAACAGTGATTCCTCGCCTTTTTTTTTCAGTCCCAAAAGACCTAGTAGAAATATTTTTTTAATAATAATGACTCACCATGGCACAAAGTATTCCACATAGTCATTAAAATTAAAGATGTATTCTTCAGTTATGGATCGTAAATGTAAATGTATTCAATTCAAACATCTTCAAAATTTACTGCAATGAATTGTGATGAAAATGGCAAAAAGCATCAATAAACATTAAGTAAAACAAAGGTCAGAAATTTGGAAGTACAGGAGAGGGTTTGGGGGCTCCTATACAGACTTATTGATTGAATCAATTCTGGTAAGTGGATAATAAAGTACTTTAGAGAGCCTTAACTGTTGTAAAAATGTGCATTCATTCATTTGAATTGCATTATAACATAAAGGACTCAAAAGAGCACTGAGATTTTGGTGTTATATGAGTTAATCTTATATTCCATTCAAAGTTGTTGAATTGTATTAGCCATGTACCTGATGTATAACAAACTCCTGTGGTACAGATACTGATGATGGCTATAATAATTGGACTTAGTGAGTGTGTAGTAGTGAGAATCCATCAAAGTGTTTTAAGCAGGGGAGTGACTTGATTAGACTGTATTTTAAATGAGTCAGAGAAGAAAAAGTGTGAAAAGTAGACAACTGAGAAACGTATTGCTGCTCTGGAGACAAGAAGGGAAGAAGCTGTGAGCCCAGATAAGTTAAATGGTTTGTTCAAGGTCTCTGAGCCGGTAAAAACAAAATTGGCTTTTCTCTCTACACCCAAACACTTTTTCTACTATGATTCCTTACTTACAAATCCATTATTCACCACCTAAAATCTGAGATATCTCTAAGAGCATTTCCATTGTAATGATGCAGTTGGAAACTATGGACAGATCTAACTGGCTAATCATGTTTCAGCAGGATTTTTGCAGTCTTGGAGTTATTTTTTTCGGAAGACATAATTTGAACATTGGTATATTAACTATTAATGTGACTTGCAAATCAGCAAACCAAAGCATCTTAGGCTGATAAACTGGCTTTTCTTTAATTTTGCTTATTTTTTTAAAGGTAAGAGAGACATAATTAACTAGATGATTATTTCTCAGAAATATTGCTACGTTTACATTTTTCTAGAAGCATTCTTTTCTCCCATGAAACTCTCTGGCCATAAAGCCAGTGACTGCTTTTCTCATATTCCAACTACTGCTAGCTATCAGCATCCTGCCTCGCTTCCCTTTTTCTTTCCATTCTCAGTCCTTATCCCTTCTTTCCTTTCCTCCCTGTTACACCAGCTACCAGCTGCCAAGAAGGTGGATGAGGTCATTTATCAAATCAGGAGGTTTTCCTTTGTCATTCAATTCATTTTCCTATTACATTGAAACTAAAAATTAGCATGGTTTTGTCTCAAAAAAATAAGCTCAACTTATATTGAAGGTTTATCTTAGAAGGTTTGAGTAATAATAGGAAGCAGGTCTTGAGATAATATAAAAGCAAAGGAGTAATTTTGAATCTTCAACTCCCAATATCTGTTTCAAACCATTTTCATTTTGGTGATGCATTAAACACTCTCCTCTAGTTTACTGATAATTGGTCTGTATTGTTATACCTCACTTTGTAGACACTTTGGCTGCGCATATTCAATGGAACCCCTAGTGGTGGAGAAAACCATGTAATGTCTCCACTAGGAAAGGAGGAACAAACTGGAGATTCCTGCCTTATTTTGATTTCTAAGAATCAACTGCTCTAACTGGGGACAATGCTCAGGCCTGGGCTATACTAAATCTAGAATAAATCTTAAATACAGAGGGTGAAATAAGAAATGGTGGAACTTCTCAGGATCCCTGCGAAACATACCAGTATTCCTTCCATGGTTCCCTTCTCCCATCATTCCTTGCACAATGCTGGGCCAAATCCAGTCTCTCATGGAACCTTTTCCACATGCAGCTACTGAATGCATTTTGGCCCCAGTGTAGCCCTCTAAATTTCACTAGATAACTGTAGAGACCCCCATCCATGCATCATAGCATCAGTGATCCACAACTCAGAAAGCATACAAGAACAAAAATTTTAAATATTATAGCTTTCTCTGTCAGACAGATTTTGCCAAACATCGACTGGTAACCCACAAACTCAAAAATTCTTATTGACAAAAAAGTAAAAAATCCCATGTTCCCATAACTATGGTTTGTAGTTAGTGGACCATCAAAATGGGCATGGGATAAGGAACTCCAGTTTTTAAAAAAATGTAAACAAACCTCAGTCCTAAAAGATTTACAACACAAATAGTACTAATAAAATTATCCTGTGAAGTGATTTTTAATGAAGTGGAGTTAATTCAAGTCATGTCTTCTAGGCATGAAAATGGAAAGCAATAAATAAAAAAAGGTAGAAGAAAACAAATGTGACCTTGATGACTCCTCCAAAGTCCATAATCACCACATTGGTTCCTTTCATCCCCTGGTGATGTTAATCTTCTGTTTATTTTGCTACTGTAATCCTAAGTAATTCTAAATTTACCCAGAGATTGCCCTTTCAAATTTGGTCTATGCCTGTTCTTTCTCACCTCACAAAAAGTAAAGGAAAAAAAAGTGGTGTGTGTGTGTGTGTGTGTGTGTGTGTGTGTGTGCGCGCGCGCGCGCGCGCGTGTGTGTGTGTGTGTGTGTGTGTACTGTTGGTGGTTAAATATCGAGTTGGGACTTCCTCTTTGAACAGTTGCTTTTTCCTCTCACACAAAGGAGATCTCATTTTGTTTGAGCCTGGATATAGTTGAAATCAAACCACACACCGAGAGGGTATGATGGCTAAGAAGCCCCCAAAACCAGCCCCTCGCAGGATCTTCCAAGAAAGGTTAAAGATTACTGCTCTACCTTTGTACTTTGAAGGGTTTTTGTTAGTCAAGAGGTCAGAATACCAGGTAAGTCCATAGATGATAATGTTAAACCAGCAGTTTCTGTCTTAACATAAAAGTAATTTCATGGTGATTTGATGTGATGTGACAAGGGCCTCCTTGTTTCTGTTGCTATTAAACCCTCTTCCTTGGGGCGCCTGGGTGGCTCGGTCATTAAGCGTCTGCCTTCTGCTCAGGTTATGATCCCAGGTTCCTGGGATCGAGCTCCGCATCGGGAAGCCTGCTTCTCCCTCTCCCACCCCCCCTGCTTCTGTTCCCTCTCTAGCTGTGTCCCTGTCAAATAAATAAATTAAATCTTAAAAAAAAAACAAAACCCTCTTCCTTGAGCTCAGAAATATGCCAATTTTGCACAATTTAAAGACAACGTATGGCTTAAACACATACACGTATATATATCTGTATTATATATAACATTCTAATGTTAAGTTAGTAATGTAAGAAAATTTAATAAGCTACACTTCCAAAGAATTTATTTAAACATTACAGAAGATTTCCGCTTAGAAGATAAAATGTTTCCTATATTTTTTCTGCAATTTACTAGTATGCTTCCACGATGACATGTATCATTAAGATAACATAGTATGACTGAAATTAAGCATTTTGCTCCTACTCTCATTTATTTGAAGTTTACAAATAATGATAAAATTATGTTTTAATAGTAAACTTTTGTAAAATATTATGAAAATGATAAAATTGATACTGTTTAGCATTATGCATAGTTATATATTCTAAAAACATTAACATAGTGACTTGAAAAGCTAATATGTAAGTGCAGTGTGGGTAATATATACACAAAGCTACATAAATACATCCACTCTAAGAAAATGCAAAAAGCATTTCCTATTTTTTTTTTTAAGATTTTATTTATTTGACAGAGAGAGAGATAGCGAGAGCAGGAACACAAGCAGGGGGAGTGGGAGAGGGAGAAGCAGGCTTCCCGCCGAGCAGGGAGCCCGATGTGGGACTTGATCCCGGGACCCCGGGACCATGACCCAAGCCGAAGGCAGACGCTTAACGACTGAGCCACCCAGGCGCCCATTTTGTATTTTTTTATATGTAAAAATGAAAACTTATAATTAGTTAAAATCAGTGTTTTTAAAATACCAATTACGGAGAATTTGAAATTAATGAGAGAAATAAACATGAAAGTGCCTGTTATTAATGAAAAAGGAAATAAGTTAGGTCAAATTTTATGAAATTTTAATACTAACAAAGTAGAAAAAAATTGTTTCAAGAAATGTCACAAGAAATGTTTAATAATGATAACAGGATATATTTTCTGAAGATTTATTAACAGAAAAATTGTGTATGTGAAAATATCTGTAATACCACATTCTGGTTTTTTTTTGCAAAGACATGGTAGCTTACCTTCTGTTATGGGTGTTAAACATGTATTAGTAAATTTGGCAGCTACATTAGAATATTTTTCGTTCCTCCTTTATGCTTTTAAAGGGAATTCTATCTTGTTACAACAGGTTATCCACATAGTTACACTTTGCCAGGAAACTGGAATTGGGAAAACAAAATTTCTGATTTGTAATTTAAATTTGGTTATCCTTTAAATAGCTATCAAAGTATTTATAATAACTGCTTCTGATATTTAAAGAAGGCATTCCATTGGTACGGTTAACAGAAAGAACAAGGATTTTAGAGAGTCAGTAAAATATGTCTTTACCTAATGGTTTTGCCACTTAAACAGCTTGTGATCTGTACAAGTTATCCTATCTCCTTGAGATTCAATTTTCTCAAACTATAAAATGGAAAAAATATGACTTGCTACCCAAGGTACTATGCCTGGGACACAACAGGTGCTCAATTAATTTATTCATTCAAGCAATGTTTATTGTGTGTCTCCGATGCACCAAGCATCATATGGACTTCTAGAGAATATAAACATAACATGAAGACCCTACCTGCAAGAGGCTTAGTTTATAGTAAGGAGGGATGACTCCCTCACCTGATTGCTACTCTACCTTTTCTTAGAAAGCATGCTTTGAAATGGAAAGAATAAACTATAGGTATAAATATTTCTGATAAAATTAGCTTGTGTTTCCACTTGAATTCATAGCAACGTATCTTTTACTTGTATGTCAAGGAGAAGAGAGCAAGAGGACAACAATAATGTCGATTTACAGGGTGGTTTCAAGGATTAAAGAGATAACATATAAAATACCTGGTTTACACTAAAGATTAGATTCATTCTCCTTCCATTTCATTATTTATCATGTTCTTATTAATATACTAAAATCAGTTTTAAGTCCATAAGTACAGTTGATCCTTAAACAGCATAAGTTTGAACTGTGTGGGCCCACTTACATTTGGATTTTTTTTTAATAAATACAGTACAGTGTTGTATATGTACTTTTTCTTCCTGATGATTTTCTCAATACCATTTTCTTCTCTCTAGCTTACTTTACTATAAGGATACAGTATATAATACATATAACATATAAAGTATGTGTTAAATGACTGTTCATGTTACTGGCAAGGCCTCTGGTCAACAGCAGGCTATTAGTAGTTAAATTTTTCTGGAGTCAAAAGTGATATGCAATTTTCAACTGTGCAGGAGGGTCAGCACCCCTAACCCCCCCGCATTGTTCAAGGGTCAACTGTTAATATGGCTCAAAGGAGAGCCACAGGGCTAGAGTGCTAGAAAATGAAAGCTGGGAGAAAAAGCTAAGGAAAATAGAGGGATTTCTAGGCAAGCAGCAGCAAAGTGCCAGGGAACCTTTGAAAGTGAGGGTGAGTCAGGGGTAATAAAAGATTATCTTTAAAGAAAATGGGCTAGAGGAAGTTGGGATGTTCTGCAGAACATTAAGTGGGGTCTTTGCTGAAGGAATTCAAAACATTTAAGCTAGAGAAAATATAACTGAGGAGTAACCTAGTCTGTAAGGAGATCACACATTTAGAGGTGTTTCTTAGCTGTTTTGTGACAGGGGCACTTTTAAGAATTTAAAGAATTTTGCCCCTAGGAAAAGGTGCCAACATATACTATTTTAAATACAATTCCAGAAAGTCCATGGATACCAGGTCAAGAACCCATTAAAAATACATAATCTTCATGGGAAAGATAATGAAGGAAGACTTACTTAAGCCACAATACTAGAATTTTGGATTGATCAGGAAGATGATAATAAGAGCATGCCACGGCAGGAAACCAATGAAAATGGGGAAAATTCTTGCAAATGGGGAAAATTCTCATTTTTCTGGAACTGTTTAAAAAGAGAAAGCTCATAGTTTCTTCAATTTGTGATATGCTAAAATTAAGGACGATGTGTATAATATGTCTTCTTATTAGCCTGAACATAAGAATGTGGTCATCATAATAGTATCAAAATAACATTTCTCTGACTAGTCCTCTAATTGCCACTAATTCATTGAGAAAAAATTTAGGGCTATCTCAGTTGTGCCCTTAAACATAGTTCTCTATGCTGGTAACCTCCAAATGTTTTAAACAACGCACTCCTTTCAAGAAAACATTTTTGAGCACAGATCTCTAATATAAGAATATTAATTTATTTAGAAATTATGTATTGTACTCCTGTACTAATACTTCAAAAAAATATTTCATATATACAGAAAAGTTATTAAGAAAGATAAATGAAATATAATTAGATATCCTAAAAGTTTCTTCCCAGTGGGATTATCTTGCACACTTTTGGAGTTTATGTGCCCCACTTTGGAGACCACTATACAACATCCTTCCTTGAGCAAAGGTACTTGACTTGCTCACAGGAAAAAGAATCACAACTTTTTATTGGGGACAGGGGATAGAGAGGAGCATAATTGGATTTTGCATGTAATCCATTTTTACTAGTTACATCAAAAAGAAAAGAGTGCTGGAGAGCCAGGAGATATAAATATCAGTCCAACTATGGAAGCTGGGCAATTCCCTTAAATCTTTTAATCTGTTTCCTCTTTTGTAAGATAGATAATTACTCTCTTGTATAACTGAATGGGTTGTTGTGATGATCAAATGGACTATATAATAATGGGTATATTTTTTTGAGATATGGACATAAGATAGATACCATACTAGGCTCTTAATGTCCTGTTGCTCTGATTCTCACAGTAACTCTTCTGTGTAGAAATTATTTTATTTACTTCACAGGTGAATGAGCTGTGACACAAAGGTTATGTTCAAGGTTCCTCATCCATTAAGGAGGCTAGCTTGGATTTTATTGAAAAGCATTTGGCATCATGATGCCTCTCAAACTAAACTAATTCCATTTGATTGTGGGCTTCCAAAGGTTGGGGATGTCTAATCACTAGATTCTTTATCATATTGAGCTCAATAGTAGCTCAGTAGACTTTCAAAAACATCTGTTTAGTTGAATAAAAATGAGATAGTGACCTTAAACTCTAAATGCAAGGTCAGATAATAATTATGAAGCTAGCGATAAATTCAAAATCCCATTTCAGTTCCTTTTCTTCAGAAATTCAACACTAATGATTGCTAAAAAATAAAAAAAAAAACTTTGTGCTAAATGTATTTCATTCAAAAATGTGTTCTTCAAAATTAATTTTTAAAAATATTTACATATCTCTATAGACATAAATATATACCAAGGTGTTGATTACTGAGATTGATATTTATAGATGCCTCAGATTGTACTGGTATGCTCATAAGAGCTTATCAGAAACTAAATCAAGACTGTGATCTCTGCATTCTGAATACAAGTTTGATCTGTTCTTAGGTTTGTAGCTGTGGTTGGAGTTCACAGGACCTACCGCTATTTGTAATCTTTCTTTTCCTCCAGGCTGCCTTTACTATCAACTCAGTGCCTTTGTTCTTACTTCTTCCCCCACTTAACAAACCTTCTTTAATCCTTTCCATGAATCTGTATGTTTGTTTCCCAGTAAAACTCTTTTTTTAAAAAGATTTTATTTAGAGCTGGGAGATGAGCAGAGGGGAAGGGAGAGGGACAAGCAGACTCTGCGCTGAGGACAGAGCCCTACACAGGGCTCAATCCCACCACCCTGAGATCACGACTTGAGCCGAAACCAAGAGTGGATGCTTAACTGACTGAGCCACCCAGGCACCCCAAACAGTAAAATTCTTATTTTTCCCTGATTAATTCTACTCTCTCTCATGACTGAACGCCTCAGTAATTTTTCTTAGAAGCACAGATGGATGTCTGTCTGTATACAGAAAAAACTCAATAAACTTTGGCTATTAGTGATTTTAGTTTTTCTGTCTTATGGCAGGTTAATACTCATGAGGCTAATTAAGAAGATGAACAGAGTGGTACACTTTGACTTCAGGGTTTTCTCATGCTTTCTTTTCCTCTGAGAATCAGAGAATCTCCAGTTTGAACTTGAGTCTTAGATGCCATATTCCAGAAAACTACACAACCTGTGATTAGGTTCTCCAATTAAAGTGCCTGCATTCTGAGCTCTCCCACTCTCCCTCACCCCCAACCTAGTTCCAAACTACAGTGTAGCTTTGACTTGCTCCTTGCATTGCAGAGGCTTATCACTAGAGCAGAATGTGAAAGCATTAAAAAGAAATATGATTTAAAAAAAAGCTTCCCTCCTCAAATTTGAATTGTTTTATTATTAATCGAAAGTCAAGGGGCGCCTGGGTGGCTCAGTCGGTTGAGAGTCTGCCTTCAACTTGGGTCGTGATCCCAGGGTCCTGGGATGGAGGCCCATGTCTGGCTAGCTGCTTAGAGGGGAGTCTGCTTCTCCCTCTCCCTCTGCCTGCCACTCTGCCTACTTGTGCTCTCTCTCTCTCTGTCAAAATAAAATAAATAAAATCTTTAAAAAAAAAAAAAGAAAGAAAGAAAGTCAAACCTGGGGCGCCTGGGTGGCTCAGTCCTTGGGTGTCTGCCTTCGGCTCGGGTCATGATCCCGGGGTTCTGGGATTGAGTCCCACATGGGGCTCCTTGCTCAGTGGGGAGCCTGCTTCTCCCTCTCCCACTCCTCCTGCTTGTGTTCCCTCTCTCGCTGTGTCTCTCTCTGTCAAATAAATAAATAAAATCTTAAAAAAAAAAAGTCAAACCTGATAATTGGGGCGCCTGGGTGGCTCAGTCGGTTAAGCATCTGCCTTCGGCTCAGATCATGATCCCAGGGTCCTGGGATCGAGTCCCACATCGGGCTCCTTGTTCAGTGGGGAGCCTGCTTCTCCCTCTCCCGCTGCCTGCCGCTCCCCCTGCTTGTGCTCTCTCTCTGTCAAATAAATAAATAAATTCTTTAAAAAAAAAAAAGAAAAGAAAGTCAAACCTGAGAAAATTCAAGTATTTTTCAACAGAGTAACTAGATGCTCTTATGGGTTTTACAGAACATCTGATTGATCATAGAGACAGTATATATATTAGCAACTTCTCAAGCCGAATTTCTCAATGTAGTTTTCTATTTCTCTATTTAAGACAATATGAAAGCACACTTTCATACTATTTGTGAATGGCAATGGGTTTCATTATCCTGGCTCACAAAATATCCTCCCCTTCTCATATATAATCCCATTGAAAAAGATCTATTTTGGAGATTTTTAGATGCCACCACTGTCACATACACACATAAAATCACCATTGTGCAAAAAATATATGGATAATTTAAAATGCAAAGTACCTGTTAATAATGTGAGTGATGAGACAATGCTTTTTTTTTTTTTTTTTTTTAAGTGGCTAACATTTATGGAACACTTGCTAAATCCCAGGTCCTATGTACTTTATATACAGCATTATTCCATTTAATCCTTAAACAACTCTAAGAAGCAAGAGCAGGAGGCTGGTGCCTACCTCTATTCTTGGTCCGTTAACAGTGCACCCTCATATAGGAGACATAGTCGTCACTATCATCATCACCTTTATAATTCAGGACTTTTAATACATTCACAAAGTTGCACAACATTACCACAATCTAGTTCTAGAACATTTTCATCATACTAAAAAGGAACCCCATTAGCAGTTATTCCCACTTCCCCTGCTCTGTAGATTTTTATATCCATTTGTGGGCATTTTTTTTTTTTTTTTTTTGTCTCCCAAGTATGAAGCCAACTAAAAATTAAGACAGAGGAATCCCACAAAGATCAGTTAGGTACTTTTATCATCAATAAAATCTATCGATATGTGGTTTAGATATGGCCAAAACAATGCTAACACTTTACCCCAGATTTAGGTAGGCTTGAGCTACCTTGAGTCACTCACTGACTCAGTTTAAGAGCCATAATGCTGCCCCTCCTGGAGGCCCTTTGCCACATGGCAGGACCAGAGAAGATCGCCCACTCCCTCCCAGTAGGCTGAGCAGAGGGAGGACAGAAAGGGGTTAAGTTGAGCATATTGTCTCCAACCTGGGACAGTCCTACTGTCTGCAGAGGAGATAATTCACTCTCTTGCACTGTGCAGGGTAGATCAGAGGGCATAAGAAGGCAGCAGAAAAACCAGGCAAACCGCTACCGCAATGCCAACAACAAACACTTTGTATATGAAAAGAGGGAAATAAAAGATTTCTGATGGGGCTGAAGGCAAGGTTTGTTTTCTGGTCTTATTAAACTGCTTGACTCTGAGATGTGTCAGGTAAATACTGGGTATCTGGATTTCAGATAAGAGGAAGAATTTATTTGCCCAGTTTCATAATTGCTCCTTTGGGGGCCATCTATTGGCTGATCCTTCAATCCTATGCCCCTTAGAATTGGTCTTTGTTAATTTGTTCTTGGCTCAGGAGGCATCAGCAGGTTCCATACATTACATTATAGCCAACTGTAAATTAGGAGGTAGGATGTTGTGGAAAGACCACAGGTCCTGGATAAAGAAACCTGTGCCACGTTCCAGCTCTGTCCCTAAGGTAGATCACTACAGTAATACTACCAATTTGTTCAAGCCTCATTGTATTCATCTTCCCTTGAAATGTGACTTTTCTGCTCTTCCATCAAGAGATTGCATTTATTTATCTACCCCTCGAAATCTGGGCTGGGCCATGCTTTGGTGAACGTGACAAAAGCACATTAGAAAGTACTCACACATTGGATCTTGCCCTCTCTTGTTCCTGGGAATCCTTCCGCTAGCATGTGAACAAGTCTAGGTTACCTGACTGGAGACAAGACCCTATGGAGTGAGACTCCAGTTGTCTCAGTGGGGGATTTTCCAACACCAACAATCACCTCTCTGATTCTCTGGACACCAAGTAGGTGTTCAACAATTCAGCTCAATTCTGACACTACCTATCCAGACATAGTGCAGACCCCATGGCTTAATTAAGGGCTCAGTCCCACAGGGCTGCCCTCCACTTCAGTCACCAATTTTAAGTTCCAGGCCTCCCATACTTCTGATCAATTCACTATAAATCAAGAGTTGCTGGGGCACCTGAATGGCTCAGTCAGTTAAATGTCCAGCTCTTGATTTTGGCTCTGGTCATGACCTCAGGGTTGTGAGATGGAGCCCTGAGTTGGGCTCCATGCTTGGCGGGGAGTCTGCTTGGGATTCTGTCTTTCCCTCTTCCTGTGCCCCTCCCCCTGCTGGCTCTCTCTCTATATAAAATAAATAAATAAATCTTAAGGGAAAAAAAAAGAATTCCCATGACCCCTTCCTAAGATTTGATAATTTACTAGAATGGCCCATAGCACTCAGGAAGACACTTTACTTATATTTACTGGTAAGGGATACAAAAGAACAGGCAGATGAAGAGGTACTTAGGGCAAGGTCTGGAAGGGTCCCAAGCACTCATGCTTCTGTCTCTATTGAGTCGGGCCGCACTACCCTCCCAGGATGTGGATATGGTCACCAATTAGGAATCTCATCAAATCACGTTGTTCAAGAGTTTTTATGAAACTTAAATCTCCCATCCCACCCCCCTTTTTGCCTAGAGTTTGGTGGGTGGGGCTGAAAATTCCAACCCATTAATCAGTTGTTCTTCTGGCCACCAGACCTAGCCTGAAGCTACCAGGGGTCCCATCCGAAGTCACCTCATTAGTATAAACTCAGGTATTATGTAAAGGGGCTCATTGTGAATAATAAAAACACTCCTGTCCCTCAGGAAATTCCGAGTTTTAGGATCTCTATGCCAGGAACTGGGGAAAAAGACCAAATATGTTTCTGATTGTATCACTCTCAGTTCTGCATTCCCAGCTAAGACCCCAGGCAAGTGAGTGAGGCTACCCTAGACCTGCCACAGGGAAGTATGCCCAAAGAATCATCACCAGCATCAGCATGATGGGAAATAGAAAATGTTTCCTATTTTAGTCTGCTAAGTTTTAGGGCGGCGTGTTACACAGTAAAAGCTAACTAAAATAGCACCTTATCAGGCATGAAGAGAAAGGGAGAAAGTAGTTCTACTAAGAACATGAGAAAGATGGTTGTTTTAATTCAAAACGAATTTAATCTTGAGCTTCCGGGGAGCCAAGGCAAATAAAAACAAGATGGGCTGTAGAGTTCCCATTATTTGAGAAAAGACGTATATAAATTCTGAAGAGGTGACAAACATTTTCTGGTAAAAAAAAAGGATAAATGATATGTCAGTATTAAAGAGACCCAAAATACCATAATATATAAAAGTATCTTCACATTTTATAAGCAAATGAAAAAAATTTCATGTAATTCCCTTATATTAATCCTCAATATAAATCAAGATAATCCAACGTGTTATAAAAACTGAGCTTATTAAACCCTAAAGGAAGGAATGATCAACATGTCTATGAAACTGGAATTTTTAAAAACATACTTTTGGAAAGAGCTGCGTATGAAGGTTAAGTCTTAAGATGTGGAAGGATTTTATTCTCGAAATCCCCTTGCCATTCTTTCGTAATACAGCCAGTCTTCATATAAAATGTAAATTACCCTTATTTAAGTAAATTTTCACTTGAGTGAAATGAGACTTTAAATTTTTTAAACTTAAAAAGTTGTATTTCTATAGAACCCATAATAATATGAATGTAGCAATAATGAAATATTCACCACATGAATGAAA
Source organism: Phoca vitulina (assembly GCF_004348235.1). NCBI lineage: Eukaryota > Metazoa > Chordata > Mammalia > Carnivora > Phocidae > Phoca > Phoca vitulina. The sequence goes on from NW_022589706.1 coordinate 49,368,112, forward strand.
TTTGGACTTCAAAGTTTAGTTTTGATCATGTTAAATTATTTTTATGATTATGAACTGTTCACATTGCTTTTATTTATATAAGCATATACTATTTATAGAACTCAAACTATGAGCCATGTACTCTGCTAAGTGCTTTACATTTATCAATCCATTCAATCCTTTCAACTGTTCTGGAATGTAGATATTTAATGCTTGTCCTATCCTGCCCCTTTAAATGACCCCTTTTACAGGTGCAAACTTCCACTGAAACCTACATAAAAAGTCAAGTGTCTTAAATCAATGGGGAAAGTTTTGAAAAATGATCTATTTAAACACAAATCAAATCACATCCTTACCTCACACCTTATGCTAAAATAAATTTGTAAAGGATTTAATCAAGAGTTAAATGTAAAATTAAGCCATAAAATTAGGTGATTTATCTCAGGATAAAGAAGAACGTTATATCAAACAGCAATTAAGAAAGTTACAAAGAAAAATATTAATAGGAAAATAGGTGAATATATACCAATGAAATGATGCTTATAATTTTTTTTCCACAGGAGTATAAACATTATTGGACAGAGTTGAGAGGAACTACACTTTTCTTTTATTCTGACAAAAAAAGTCCAACAGTAAGTAGTAAAACATATTCAGCTGATTGAATTTTTCCTAATATAGACTTGTCATATAGTTTTATTCATTTGGGGTTTTCTGTCTTCCGACGTAAAGATATTCTAGTAAAACCAATTCAAATAAGAACTTTTGTTATATCTGTGGGAGCTATCAGGTATAAGACCTATGGTAAAATTTCCAGGGCACCTCAGAAGAAGGTATAAACTCATGTCTTTAACTTTGCATTTTTTTTCTTTTGGATGCCAATAATAGAAACAGCTGAAACGTGAAATTTTTATTTTATTTTTTTTAAGATTTTATGTATTTATTTGAGAGAGAGAGAGCACAAGCAGGGGGGAAGAGCCGAGGGAGAGGGAGAAGCAGACTCCTTGTTGAGCAGGGAGCCCGATGCAGAGCTCTATCCCAGGACCCCGAGATCATGACCTGAGCTGAAAGCAGACAACTGACTGAGCCACAGGGGTGCCTCGAAATGTGAAAACTTCAGCCAGATATCTGGATACAACTTGTTTAATGCCAAGGGATAGCCTAAATTTCCCCAGCTTTTTACCTTGCTCTAGCATGCACTAATGATCTGAAAGGAACTAGATAACCCCCAAAGCCTTATAACATATGTCACAATTTAATTTTCCTAGGGAGACAAAAACATAACCCACTATAGAGGACTTCTAAGAGCTTAAGCATGAGAATAACAATAAAGAGATTCTAAGACTTATTTATTAGTAGTAATTTCAAATAAGTGATTTATATTTCACCTTTCCCACAAAAATCAAAAACTGTGTATTTCATTTTTTCCACAAATAGTATTTTAGTGCCAAATGCTTGCCTACCTTGGAATGCAATGCCCTTAGGAGATTTTATGATCTGGTCACTTGCTTATTTTTTTTTTTTAGATTTTATTTATTTATTTGACAGAGAGAGACACAGCGAGAGAGGGAACACAGCAGGGGGAGTAGGAGAGGGAGAAGCAGGCTTCCCGCAGAGCAGGGAGCCTGATGTGGGACTCGATCCCAGGACCCTGGGATCATGACCTGAGCCGAAGGCAGACGCTTAACGACTGAGTCACCCAGGCGCTGCTGGTCACTTGTTTAAATATAAACACTTTGGACCGTGGATGTAGTAGCCCACAGTTCTTAGAACATCATTATTACATGCCCAGATCTAGTGAAAGGAACAGAAAAAGAGCCTTTGTGATGTATTCCAGCTGCAGGCATTTCAGTGCCAATTGTGGTAAACTCACCAGATGTCGTTTCAAAAAATAAACAAAAAACAAACTTAAAATGATCATCTTTCACCAGAGTTCTGGATAGATCTGTGTAAAGGTGTTTCCAAACACCATAATAAATTTTAACAAAATGAATTCTTCTGTTGTGCCTTCCTACTTCCTACGGATGTCAGTAACCCCGTGACCACCCCTGGCCTGCACCGTGCGTAGCACAGGTAAGCAGGAGAGCAAACAGGCACTGCTCACTCACTCCCTGGCAGGAGGCGGTACCGCTTGGTCACGGCAGCCTGCTCCTCAGGCTGACTGCCTGGGTGTTTACGCTGGCCCTGCTGTCGGTTCTCAGGCCAGCTACCAACCTCTCTGTGTCTCAGTCTATCACACAGGGAAGTGGTAGGAAACAGATGACATCTCAAATTGGGCATTTTTTTTTTAAAGATTTTATTTTTAAGTAATCTTTACACCCAACGTGGGGCTCGAACCCCCGAGATGAAGAGTTCATGCTCCACTGACTGAGCCAACCAGGCACCCCGCAAACTGGGCATTTTTGAAGAAAGTTTAATGAAGATGCTATATTCAAAGCTGTGGACAGGATGTAGGAAAACCACAAAGGGTAGAACAGAACTCTGAGGATAGTAACAGCACCCTTCTATCATGTCTAGCATATGAAAAAAAAGTGGGAGAACAGTGAACAGAGGTGTGTGAAGGTGACTGCATTAAGAAGAGTATGATCTTTGACTGAGGAAACAATTGCATAGGATAATAAATAGCTCACTCTCCTCAGTCTTCTGATCTCCTGCCAGTGTCAACCAGCGTCCCACCCAGTGGGAAGTCAGATGTTGTCCACATTAGTCTCTCTCCTGGTGCGTAGCACTGTGTAGTGAAGGGATAAAAGTATACCTAGACGACCAAATAAAAGATCTTGTCCAACACGCTTATTTTCACATCTCTAAAATTAGGATGAAAAGAGTAGCCCATGTCATGAGGTTATCAAAAGGTTTAAACAAGGTAGTGAAGGTAAGGACTTAAGAGAGTAGCTGGCACAGAGTAAGCAATCAAGCATTTTATTATTATTTTTAAATTTTTTAAAATTTTATTTATTTGAGAGAGAGTGAGAGTGCACAAGCCAGGGGAGGGGCAGAGAAGTAGGCTCCCCGCTGACCAAGAAGCCCCACGTGGGACTCGATCCCAGGACCCTGGAATCATGACCTGAGCCGAAGGCAGACGCTTAACCAACTGAGCCACCCAGGTGCCCGCATTCAAGCATTTTATATACAAACTCATCTAATTCTCATAACAACTCTGCAGGGTGGGTACTGTTTTAATCACCACTTACAGATGAGGGTAGTCAAGTTTCAGGATTCAGAAATTGTGCAAGATCAGACAGTGAATGAAAGGGGTATAATCCAGATCTTGCTCCTGAGCCAGCATTCTGAACCATTGTGCCACGAAGAGACTGTTACAATGAAATACCGCAGAACTGTCCATCTACCGGTTTTGTTAAAAGAGGGTACAGGCTTTAGGAAATGTGTTGGGTGATAGTCTCAGGAGAAAGCACAGAGACAGAACAGGTGAGAACTAGATATTCGGCGGATAGTTGGGAAGAATTTAAAGCTGCCTTTATTTGAAAGGCTGTCAGGAGGTCATGTGAAAGAGCCTGTGAATTTGTTTCATGTTATTGCAGAGAAAGGGGACTGGGACCAATGGATGGAAATTCTCTGGAAGAAAAACTATGGCTTAATATGAGGAAAAGCTTGCTAGCAGGCAGAGTGGCATAGGAGGCCTGAGTTTCCTGTTGTTTGAGATACTCCAACATAGACAGGATGGCTACATGGAGGGATACCCTGAAGGAGATTCAAGCATCAGAGCAATAGATTAGACAGATGACCTTTAAGGCTCTTTTCAACACTACAATTAAAAAAAAAAAAAAAAGATGTAAGTTCCTTTCTTCTAATCAATAGATCAGTTTACAGCACTCTATCTAATTTGGCCACTTCTTCCTCTGTTGCTTCCTCCTTTGTTTCAGCAAAATTCATTTAGCTTAATCTAGACAATCTATCAGAAAAAGATCTTGTGTAATTTGAAATTCTATCCTGCTTCCCTTATACCTTCCCTTCCATTTTAAATTGCTCTTTGTTCATTGAAAATAAATAGGCCAACCCAAATTACCCTTAACTTCATCAACATAGGAACAGGTCTGGAAAAAAATTTACTTACTTATTTTTATGCCTTACTTTATTCAGAAAAATAAAATAAGGAGACCTACAAGAACATAGCAAAATAAGTTATGTTGGGCAAAACAGAGGAAAATAAAAAGAAGTCAAGAATGAGGCTAATTCAGAAAAAAATATTATGCCATAAACACTCTACTGAGCTTACTGGAGGTGGTTTTGATCTAATATTAGAAAGCCAGTTGCATACAGACCAGTTGCATACAGACCAGTCCATATATACCAATTGTTCAGAAGAAATTTTTTATTTATTTTTCTTTTTTTTTATTATGTTAATCACCATACATTACATTCTTATTGTATTGGGATAAGATAGGAATTTCTTAATAGGATCCTCATAACCAGTGGCATGTGAAAAATGTCAAATAGCATTCTGGAAAAAATTGTGTATATGAATATATGTACATAAATCTATTATAAATATTACTGATAAAAAGAATGTGTAGCACACAGTTAAAAAAATAAAATACACAATATTCTTTATTGTAATTTCCATATAGGTAATTGATTCCCATAGAATACTTTCAGTGATTTTTCTGAACTCGGATCCATAGCCAACTATGATTACAATTCAATCATGATTTGACAGATGGAGTTGTTTCCCAAACTGCTGTTTCCCTAATAAATTTATTGTCATTAAATATGACATTTGACATGAATGTTGGCTGATATTTTTGTTTACATTAAGGAATAAGAGGAAAGTAAAGCAATAATTATGTATGTCACCTCTTTGTCAATGACATGGGCAAGTTCTTTGCTAAGTAACAATAGTTTCTGAATTATGGAAGAACACCCTCTATTTCGTCAATTTTTTGTTCTGTTAACAATGAAAAAGTTTCAGACACAACAAACTTTAAAGTTTCACCTGCATTATTAACACTTTTCTCCTTCACTTTCTTATGTCTCAACCAGAGCAGAGCAAACTGTGGCCCTTGAGCCAAATCTAGCCGGTGGCCTGATTTTGTACAGTCTGAGCTAAGAATATTTTTTACATTTTTAAAGTATTCTATTAAAACAACAACAACAATAGGAATTTGCAACAGAGACTCCATTTGGTCCGCAAAGTCGGAAGCATTTACTATCTAGCCTGCGCAGGAAAAAAAAAAAAAAATTGCTGGCCCCTAGGACAATTAAAGAGTAAATCAAGCCCTAATTTGTAAGATTTGCTTATTTCCAGGATGTAAATACTTCCACCATAGCTGATTTCAACCTGTGAATGTGACCTCACTGAATTGGGAAGAAAGGTACAGTAATGCACCGTTAGATGGTATTTCCATCAAACAGAAATGAAGATGTAAATAACCTCAAGAGCATAGTGAATACTATTTAGTGATACAACTAGAAAATAATGAGTTTTGTGGGGCACCTGGGTGGCTCAGTTGTTAAGCGTCTGCCTTCGGCTCAGGTCATGATCCCAGGGTCCTGGGATCGAGTCCCACATCGGGCTCCCTGCTCAGCGGGAAGCCTGCTTCTCCCTCTCCCACTCCCCCTGCTTGTGTTCCCTCT